>NW_027187460.1:13598676-13750010 GCF_028583685.1 Petaurus breviceps papuanus | reverse complement strand
ATTTCTATAGCATCTACATTGCAGCAAAATGTTCGACAAAGTCCTTTATGCTCTTCTTATGAAAAAGATTGAGGTATGAGTTAGTCAATAGTATAATCAAGAATAATGCTGCCAATCAAATGCCTGTGGATTTATGTTTAAGTCAAACTGGTTACCATTTTTTTATCATTGCATATAAAGATACAGAAAAGATACTTAACCAATTCTCATGTAAACACAATTCTGAGAGTATAGCTTATATATAGGATGACAGTCATGATATGAAAAGACCTTAATAAGCTAATCCTTTAGGTCAAATCCATCAATCAGTACAAAACACCTACAAATTATCAGGCACTGGGGATACCAAAAAAGTAAAAAATATTCCTTGCCCTCAAGGAACTTGAAATCTAATGAAGGGAAATTTAATAGTGATAAATATTATCTGTATGACCTTGGGTGAGTCACCCAACTTCTCCAGGCCTCAGTTCCTCAACTGTAAAGTGAGTGAGCTGAATTACAAAACCTCTGAAGGCCCTCCTACTTCTAGACCTATAACTATATGATCTTACAATTGGAGAAGCTTGGCTAGAGAAATATTTTGTTTAAAAAAAAGATCTGAGAATTTTAATGCATCAAAAATTCAGAGTGAGTCAATAGAATAGCAGCCAAAAAGGTTAATTCATTCTACGTTAGGAGGGGCATGGGTGTTTAGGATTTGGGGCATCAGGCACAACATAGCTAAAATATTATTTACAGATTTAATTGCCACATTTTAAGAAGGATATTGATAAGTTACAGGGAATCCAAATGAAGATGACCAGAGCTGTCATATTACCCTCCATTAAAAGGAGTGAGGTTACTCAGCACTGAGAAGAAATAATTTAAGGGGAATATGATCCCTTCCTTCAAGTATTTAAAGGAATGTCTTGTAAAGGGGTTTCTTCCAAATCTAACTTCATGATCTGTGATCCTAAAATAGATTAGACTTGCTCTGTTTGGTCATAGAGGGAAGAACTGAGAAGCATAGATAAAAGTTGCAGAAACTTTAATTTAGTCTTAACATACAGGCTATACTTGACACCCTCCACATAGAATATCCTTCAGTGTAGAATATCTCAAACAGCACTTGGTTCCCTCAAGAAATGGTGGGTTCTTTATCACTGAAAATCCTCAAGCAAAGACTGAATTATCATTTGTTCGGTATGAAGTAGAAGAGAATAAATGATTGGAAAGGGGTTGGATAAGGGTTTCTGAAGGTCTATTAATATGAGATATTTATGTTTTTCCTTATGTTGAAAATTACAAATAAAGAAATTTATTTTAAAAAATTAATTTTAAAAAATTTTTAAATGGGAATGAGGTTAAAAATAGCAATAAGCAAAGCCTCGAAGAAAGAAAATGTGAATTCAACACAAGCCCAACAAATATTCCTGGAATAGTTTAAAAAATAATTTCAAAAATCAAATAAGAAAGGTAGAGAAAAAAATGGGAAAATAAATGAGAGTGATACAAGAAAATCAAGAAAAATAATTAATAGCTTGGTAAAAGAGGCACAAAAAATACTAAAGAAAATAACTCCTTGAAAAGCAGAATTGGTCAAATAGAAAAAGAGATACAACACTTAACTGATGAAAATAACTCCTTGGAAAGCATAATTAGTCAAATGGAGAAAGAGTTAAAAAAATCTCACTTAAAATAATTCCTTAAAAATTAAAACTGGCTAAGTAGAAGCAAATGACTTCATTAGACATTAAGAAACAATAAAACAAAATCAGAAGATTAAAAAAGAAGAAAATGTGACTCTTTGGAAAAACAACTGGAAAATAGAAGAAACATAATTTAAGAATTATTGGACTGAAATTCATGGTCAAAGAAAGAGACTAGACATCATTTTTTAAATTTAAAAATAAAACAGCCCTGATAATTTAGAACTACTCAGTTAAATAGAAATTGAAAGAATTCACAAATCACTTCCTGAAAGAGATCCCAAGAGAAAAAGTCACAGAAATATCATAGCCAAATTCCAGAGCTCTGAAGTCAAAGAGAAAGTATTTCAAGCAGCCAGAAAGAAACCACTCAAATACCATGGAGCCACAGTCCAAATCACAAGATTTTATAGCCACCACACTAAAAGAATGAAAGGCTTTGAATATATTCCAGGAGGCAAAGAAAGTAGTATTACAACCAGGAAAAATCTACCCAGAAAAATTGAGTATAGATGGATCTTGTTTTCATAAGTGAGCTGTTCCATAGACCTCTATGTAAAGTGATTTTTATGAAATATTAATTTGCCTGTGCATGTGGGGAAGAGAGAGAGAGAGAAAGGAAGGGAGTTTCATGCCCATAGAAAGAAGGGATCAACACATTCTTCAAGGACATGTGGGGGCCTACGACTGAGAAGTGAGAGGAGGAGGAGGACTGTGTGGGGGTCAGGACGAGTCATGTGTGATCCTATCCGGAACTGAAAGGAAGAACATGCAGAAGCCATACATGTAGGGGTAGTAAATAGATATAGACAGGAAAGAAAGGTTGACACATAGGTGGCAGGGACCGATATCCAGTACCTGAATATGAAGGACTGGAAGACAAACAGATGGGGCTGTATGTGTGGGTAGGTGGGTAGAGTGGGACAAATGTTTCTTCTCGTAGAGCTAAATGGTAAGCTTAAGGTAAGTTCTCCATCTGGCAGGGTAGTGGTGGCCTGCTTTCACTGGGAAGATTGTTGTTGCTTTTTTAATTTTGGGGTGGAGGTAGGGAAATAGACCCTAGAATGCTGAGCTAAGGTGCAAGAGCAGAGAGAAAGAGAGCATGTAATATACAGTAAATTTAACATAGGTGTTCTTTTTTTGGAATGCAGATTTCTTTCAGAATACTTTAAGTAAAATAAAATTTGTGTAATACGAATTTATGTAAAGCAAAGATTGTCTTCATAATCCTTTGGGGGAAATGGATATTGAATGAAATAGAGGACTTTCGAGCATTCCTTATAAAAAACATAAAACAGAGATGAATAGAAAATTTGACTTTCAAAAACAAGACTCAAGAGAATCATAAAAATGTAAACATGAAAGAGAAATCGTAAGAGATTTTATAAGGTTAAGCTGTTTACATTTCTATATGGAAAGAAGATACATGTAACTCCTAAGAACTTTATCATTATTAGGGCAGTTAAAAGATATATAGATAGCATAAGAACGAGTCAATTATTTTAGACGATATAAAAAAAAATGGGTAGGTGAGAAAGAGGAATATACATAAAAGAAGCCAGCAAGAAAGAGCATTTACAATGGAAAGGAACATGGGAATGAGAGGATGGAGGCAATCTTGAACCTCACTTTCATTTGAATTAGTCCAAAGAGGAATACACATACATACTTCACTGGGCATAGAAATCTATCTTAATGAATAGGGAAGTAGAAGGACAATGGAATAAGGGAAGGGGAGAGGAGTGATAAAAAGGAGAGCAGATTAAAGAAGGCAGTGAGCAGAAGCAAAGCAGATTTTGGAGAAGGGATAGGATGAAAAAAAAAACAAGGATAAAAAAAAATGAGAAGAGGGAAATGTGCAGCTAGTAACCATAACTATAAATGTGAATGGGATGAATTCATTCTTAAAACAACAGATAGAAAAATAAATTAGAAACCACAATCGAACAATATATTGTTTCCAAGAAACATACTTGAAACAAAGAGACACTTATAGAGTTAAAATGAGGAGCTGACACAGAAGCTATTATGTTTCAGCTGAAGCAAAAAAAGTCATAGGTAGCAATTATGATTAAAAAAAAACAAAAGCAAAAATAGAACTAATTAAAAGAGATAAGCAAGGAAACTACATCTTGATAAAAGGTACCAGAGACAATCAAGCATTGTAAATACAACACATATGAACTAAATAGTATAGCATTCAAAATCTTAAACAAAATGTTAAATAAGTTACAGGAGGAAATAGTAAAACCCTGAATAGGGGGCTCAACTTTCCCCTCTCAGAATTTGATAAATTTCATCATAAAATAAATTAGAAAAATATTAAGGAAATGAATAAAATTTTAGAAAAGTCAAATATGATAGACCTCAGGAGGTTTGAATAGAAAGAGAAAGAATACTTTTCCTGTACCATGCAAAGCAACTTCACAAAAATTGACCATGTATTGGACATAAAACCTCACAACCAAAATGTAGAAAAGCAAAAATATCAAATGCATCTTTTCCAGATCACACTGCAATAAAAATTGCATCCAATAAAGAGCCATAGAAGCATAAATAAAAAATTATCATAAATAACCTAAATCTAATGAATGTGTGCCAAAGAACAAATTATAAAAATAAACATAGTGATATCAAAATCAAATGAGGGGAGCATAGAAAATTTTACCTGTCATATCTATGGATAATCAAGGCAAGTATAGTGGATAACTTTGATTACATTAAGTTAAAAAGGTTTTACACAAACAAAAGAAGTGAAACCAGAATTAAAATTAAAGTCAGAAACTGGGTACAGCGGGAGAGGGAAATTTTATAGTGAGTTTCTCTGATAAAGGTTTCATTTCTCTCATATAAAGAGAACTGAGCTAAATTTAAAAAAAATTAGAACCATTTCCCAATTGATAAAAAAATCAAAGGATTTGAACAGGGAGTTTTCAAAAGAAGAAATCAATGCTATCAAGAGTCACATAAGGGGTAGGTAGCATAGTGGATAGAGCACCAGCCCTGGAATCAGAAAGAACTGCACTGAAATCTGGTCTCAGACACTTCCTAGCTATGTGAGCCTGAGCAAGTCACTTAAACCTGATTGCTTCAATAACAACAACAAAAAAAAGAGTCACATCAAAAAATGCTCTAAATCACTACTGATTAAAATTAAAACTATTCTGTGTTACCACCTCACACCTATCAGATTGGTCAATGTGACATAAAAGGAAAATTACAAATGTTTAAGGGCATGTGGGAAAATTGGGACACTTATGCACTGTTGGTGAAATTGTGTATTGATATAATCATTTTGGAGAGCAATTTAGAACTATACCAAACAACTATCAAACTCTGCATGCCCTTTGACACAGCAATACCACTTCTATGTCTGCATCCCAAAGAGATTGAAGAAAATGGAAGAGGAAGTATATGTACAATATTTATAGTAGCTCTTTTTGTGATTTGGAAAATGAGGGGATGCCCATCAACTGGGGAATGACTGAACAAGTGCTAGTGCATGATTGTGATGGAATACCACTGTGTTATAAGAAATGACAAGGAGGATGTTCTAGAAAAACCCGGGAAGATTTATATGAACTGATACAAAGTGAAGTGAGCAGAATCAGGAGAACTTTGTACATAATAATTGCAGAACTGTAACGATGAATAAATGTGAAAGACTTACCTACTCTAATCAATACAATGATCCAAAACAATTCCAAAGGATCCCTGTAGAAAAAAGCCTTTGGAGAAAGAACTGATGAACTCTGAGTGAAGATTGAAATATATTTTTTCACACTCTTTATATTTCTTGCTTTTTATTGTTTTGTTTTATTTTTCAACATGGCTATTATGGAAATATTTTGCATGATTTCACATGTACAATTGATGTCATATTTTTTGCCTTCTCAATGAGTAGAGGATTAATGAATGTTAAAAATAGGTAAACAAATGTAAAATAAAATAAACTTTTTTAAGGGATGCATATTATGCAGGAAGAGGGAGATGATGGTATTTTTGTACTAAACTCTTATGAGATCACTCTTGGAGAACTGTACTCACTTCTGAGTCCCATAGTTTAAAAGGAAACCTTAACTAGCTGGGAATGTATCCAGAGGGAAACTAGAATGATGAAATGTCATATATATGCTAAGTGACTGAGTTAGAGATGCTTTTACCTTTTAGAAGAAAAGACTTGTTTGGCAGGGCGTGAGGGCAAGATCATATTCTTCAAATATTTGAAGGGCTGTCATGTGGAAGTGATTAAACTTATTCTGTGATGCTCCAGAAGGCAAAAACAATGGATAGAAGTTACAGGGATAGGGTGGAGGGAATCATCAAAATTTATCTCTCATGTAGAAAAAAGATTAAACTTATTCTGCAATGTTCAAGTGTACATGACCAATGGATAAAATTTATGGGGAAGGTTCCATTTTATCTCAATATAAAGAACTTTATAATAATTTGAGTGAATCAATAATGGAATGGACTGGCTCATTAAGTATTGAATACCCTTTAACTGGAAGTATTCAAACAGAGCCTAGAGGATCTCCCGTCAGAATTATCATGTAGAACACTCACATCTCAGGTAGCTGGTGGTTTTGATTGTTATGGGGGTCTGGGAACAGGGGACCAACGTGTGAGGTAGTAGATGCTTTGGGCTGGGGCAAAGAAATGATCCACAGAAGGAAACAGAAAGTCAGAACAAGAGTAAATATAGGAGTTGAAAGAGGAAACCCATCTACACTGTTAGGCAAGAGTCTGAACTGAGCTGTGAAAGCAAAAAAAAAAAAAATCTACTAAATGAGAGGGAAAGGTGAGAAAACTATATGATTAAGGTCAGAAAAAATGTAAAGTAATTTGAGTATTATGAAGTGTCAACAAATGCACACAGGAAAACTCAGCCAGAGACAGCATTCTTTTTTGGTACTCACTTTGTCCCTTCCTAACACAGTGGCAGGGGCAGCTAGGTGGGGCAAAAGATAGAGCTCTGGGCCTCGAGGCAGGAAGACATCCTCCTGATTTCAAATCCAACCTCAGACTCTTTCTAGTTGGGTGACCCTAAGCAAGTCACTTAACTCCATTTGCCTCGGTTTCCTCATCTGTAAAATAAACTGGAGAAGGAAATGGCAAACTACTCCTATACCTTTGCCAAGAAAATCCCAAAATGGGGTCACAAAATGTTGGATACTACTGAAAAATGACTCAACACAGCTGCATATGACCAGCTGTGGACCTGGATATAAATGATCTTGAAATGCCTTCTGTCAATGACATTCTAAAATTCTATTAATTAATTTTCAACTTAACAAAGCTTTATTGAGTATCTTCCATGGGAAATGTGCTTAAAGTTGAAGAAATAAAAATATCACACAGGATCTGTTCTCAAGAAGTTTAGAATCAAATTGTATATATGTGGAGAGGAAAAATAAGGTTATAAATTCTAGGAGCTGGATAAATTACTACATTTTCACATAGTATAAGTCATGGCAGTATAGAGCAGTGGTGTGCAACTCATGTGTATAAACTTAGAAAACCACAAATTCATATTATCTAATTACATTTTAATTTATTTTGTCAAACATTTCCCAATTACATTTTAATCTGGTTCAGGCCATATTCAGGAGTGGGAGTGATACTATGACTTCCTGATCTGTGGCTGTGAGTTTGAAGCCTGTGCTGTAGAAGATGGGGAGGTTCACCTATAGAATAGCCTAGGGGAAGGAAATGGGATTCCAGAAGGTTTCTGTCTGAAAAAAAAAAAAAAAAACAACTGGCCACTACTGGAAGAGGGAGTGATGGGATAGGCAATGTAGTCACTAGAGAGAATTGCATCCTAGAACATCCCAATGTTTCCACATGCTAAAAATGTAGCTGCTAAGAGAAGAAAATATGCCACCACCATGGAGTGGGATGAACAATGGAGGAAGTACACTCTTCAATGGACAATGGAGGAAGTATGTCAGCACCCACTAAATTTTTTAACCTGGGACAAATCCCATATTGCCTCCATCCTACTTACTGCTATTTCTCTTGAGAGAAGAGAAGTTATATAGGTAAAGTACCATGAGAAACTTGAGCTCATGCTAAGCCATCCAAATATTCTAGCCTAGTCTCCCTTGTACCAATTGTCAAGCAATTTCCTGGGGATGAGGGATACAGCTTGCAATGCTGAAATAGAGTAAAATCAATTCATTCATCCTGGGATAGAAGCTATAGCCTTGGGCACATTATAATTTTGTTCCAATCCTGCCTCCTCTGCAAGTCACGACGATTAGTAAAACATTACAGAACCTGTTAATGCTAATATCAAAGGTGTGCTTGTGTGACTGCCAGGTTTATAGACAGTCAATTACATAGCTCATTGGGTAACAAAGGAAGCTCAGAAGTTTAAAAAAAAGGTCTGGTGTATGCAAATATATAAAGAGGCTATTTTGTCCCCCTTTTCAGACCCTTTTTAGCTGATATAACAAAGGCTTGAAACAGTTTGTTGTCATCTCAGTGTTGCTTATCTGATGTCTAGCTCAGTAGACACAAGTGCAAGACAGACCTGCAAATTGGCAAAAGGCAGAAGTGGTCAAGGGAATCAAACAGCTCCAACCCGAGCGAGCAAACACTGTGATCTACCTAGCACCGATACAGTTATAAGTCATTCTTTGCTGAGTTGTCTCTGGTTTTAGTGAGCAACCTGGTGAACTGCTAAGCAAAGTGGGTCTGCCCCAGTGAGACTTCCCTATTGATACAGAGTGGAGACTTATTCTTACCCAAATATCCCATGTGTCTGCTACTGGATGGTAAGAGATTATAGCATTTAATATTGATCATAAGTCAGCCACACTGACTACTGAGATCAATTTCTCTTCCATTTTGTATAAAGTACTTGGGAGTTCCACATAAATATCCAATGAACCACAAATTCATCACTTCCTTAGGAACGAATCACTCATGTGTGAATGACCCTGATCAGTTGTGAGTAGGAGGGAGGGAAGACAGTTTTTAAATGGAAAACAGGAAAGACTGGTTCTTGTCTGGGATTTTACTGCAAATGTTTGTTGGGTCATGCTCCTGAACTTCAATTTGTTCATCTATAATGCCAATTTTGCTCATGTCCCAATTTTGTTATGAAAATTCAATGTATGCATATATTTGTATGTATGTGTACATATGTAACATACATATGTGTTATGTACTATATATGTATATAATATGCATGCATACATATATGTACTTCTATTTATCTACTTGTCTCCTATGCTAGAATTTAAGCTCCTTGTAGATAAAGATTGTTTTCATTCATTGTACTTGTAAGTCCAGTCCCTAGGATGGTACCTGGCACACAGTAGGTTATAGAGCCAGATTTTAGTCCCATTCATGCCATTTCTTAGCTGCATAATTTTGGGCAAGTTAGTTTCTCCAACTGTGTCTCTAAGCTGAGGGGGTTGAACTCAATGACCTCTCAAATCCTTCTGACTATAGAAGATGTACAATGCCATTAATGTATTTTTTGTAATTACGCATGAATCTATCATTACATTTCTCTTTGGGACAAATAGTCAGGGTCATGTAATATTTATGTAATTGAAGATAGCTTCATTCTGCTATGTCTTGGTCAAACCACATCTGGAGTGATATAACTACCACAATTTGGAAAGGATATCAACAATTGAAAGAATATCCAGGGGATAATAACCAGAATGGGCTAGGAACCAGAGTGCTTGCTATATATTATATTGAAGGAAAAAGGGATATTTCACCTAGAGAAAACAAAACTCAAGGGGCATATAACAGTTGTCTTCAAGGACTTCATTCAAGTTGTCATATGGACATTATTAGACCAATCAAAATGTATTGATAAATCACCTACTATGTGCCAGGAATTGTATTAAGCACTGGGGATTTTTTTAAGTCCCCAATTACAAATATAGAAGAAATTTTGAAATTTCAAAGGGACACATTTAAACTTCAGGTCAAGATTACCTTCCTAACAATTAGAGCTGTCCAGTTCTGAATAGGTTGACCCAGAAATGGGTCTCCCTTACTGGAGATCTTCAAGAAAACACTGGATGACCATTTTTCAGATGTGTTGTAGTGTGAAATATTTGTCAAGTCTGAATTAAGACTACAATATAATCTCCTTAAGAGTAGAAAATGTTTCTTTCTTTGTCTTTATAACCTTAGTGCTAAGAGAAGTGATTATTAACAACCAATGATTTGGGGAGATTCTTTTTCTTTTCTCTCTCCTCATTTCAAGACCTCAGTCTCTGAAGGTTGAGTTAACCTCTTCTTATAGCCTTACAAGGAATCTCTAGTCTAAGATGACTTTCATACAATCAAGTTTGGGTGGAGACAGACAGTTTTGTCTAAATTGCCCAAGACTGGGGATGATCTGGGTATAGAGATCGTTTCTCTTGCCAACGGTGGTGGCATGATATCACTCGGCCTCTCATTGTAATATTTACTCTCTCATTAATAATTAGCCAATCAGGGTTGATTGCTACCCTGTGAACATTCCTCTTCCAAAAGGATACATAAACCCTTAGCCTGCTGCCATGATTGTCTTTGGTTTAAAAGAGATAGCCAAATGACCATCCTTCTATTAAAACGCTGGCATTATTAATAAAATTATTCAATTACCCACAAATTATGTCTCTCGAACCTTTTTTAAATGCCACAATGCCTATGCAACATAATGTAGGTGATAAATAAATGTGTTGATTGATAGATGACTATTGAGGTCCTTTCCGACAATAAAATTCTGTGATTCTGAGAAGACTCAAAAAAAATTCAAATACTGTTCAAATTAAATCAAATTGTTTATTACTGTCTTGCAACTACACTTTAAATGAGCCTGAAATAATTAAAGGGTTAGTGTCCCACTGCTCACTTACTAGTTCATAAACAAATAGACTTGTTAGGTGTACTAGTCCCTTGCCATTAAAATGAGAAATATGAAGGTTTTCATCTTGTGAGTTTGGAATAAGTAAGTAAAGTACCTTGTAATCAACCATGAAAATGCTATATAAAAATGTTATTATTATTACTCTTCATTCATTCAACAAAATTTCTTTAATGTGCAAAGCACTGGGGAGAGACAGCAGTAATTAAGATACAGTCACTGCCCTTATAGACAGTATGATACATACACAAATATGTGATAACTATTCAATAACAGTAACTATTTTTATTACACTAGTTATTATGATGTAGCCCAGTGGTGTTAAATCAAATAGAAACAGGGCCCACTAGTCCTTATACATAAGGATCCCTGTGAGTTACATATCTATAGTTTTAAAAAGTAGAGTTATCTTTGTTCTATAGTATTTTTATTTATTTTGTTAAGTATTTCCCAATTACATATTAATCTTGCTCTGGTTGTACTCCAGAATGTTACTGACTGCTTGCAGCCTGAGAATCACATGTTTGATACTCCTGGTCTAGCCTATCACAAATCTTCTGACACTGCAACTACCTTGATGTTTAATGATGCCTGTGAAAACTGTTATCAGACTAGTTACAAACATGTGATGGTCATACCAATGGTGTGGTAAAGAAAGGAAGGTGACAGATTGCCCCAGATAAAGTTTTAGGACTGTAATGTTAATGAGATTTAAGATCTTCCCCACCCATTAATAAGCCTCAGGTGGAGCCCATTAAGGGAAGCTTGCTTGTAAGAAGATTTTCACACCTTTTGCTAATTTCTAATTAGGCATTGAGTGAAGAGGGCTGTGATGCCTTCTGGCTCTGAGAAGTATGTATATACACTTATATTTTACTTTGGAGCTTGCTTATGAGAAGGATCTTGTGATTCCCTGGTCTAGATTCTGAGTGACTGTATGTTTAGAGCTCCCTGACTGCTCAGATGTAAAGACTCTCTCGAACCAGGGATGTATGTAAAGTGTATAGTTGATTCAGGCATTCAGAGCCCTTCTGTTGGGCTTTATTTCTATGCTTCTATTTTCTCACTTTGTATTTTCTCTGAAGTTCAGGGTACTGACTTTTCCCCTGAACTAGTGAATGTAATTTAAAAAGATTGTTGACACCTTAAACAATTATCTTTCTTAATAAAGCATATCTAAGAACCTGTGCTAGCAACCATCCTGGGTATGCCAGTGTGGTTGCCACTACAAGGGCCTGTAGCAGCAAGCACCTCAAGCATCCTCAGGGTTTGCTGCCAACACAGGTTCTTGGATCTGCTTTGATGCAGGAAAGCAACTCAAAATGGGTTAACAAGCTTACTTTAATCAGTCAAACATATATCGTTTACCTCATTCAGGGGAAAAAGGTCAGCACCCTGAACTTCAAAGTATACAGACAGAATTATCAAGACAGAAACAGATCAAGTAGACAGATTTCAAACTGCCCAACCATTACATCCATACCCAATCAACATCTGGGTTTCAACATCTGGGTTTCAAAGAGGGGGGGCGGCTCTGGACAACGGCTTTCCATAGTTTCATCTGATCAAATCACAGAACATTTCTCAAAGTGAGCCCCAAAACAAAGCTACACATCAGGGCTTATATAGCCTTCTCCTGGCTCAGAGAATGTAACAACCTTATTGACTCACTGGCCAATCAAGAAGTATCTACTGAAAAACAAGCCTCCCACCCCAGGCTCCAGGTGCACTTTAGCCTAGGGGCAGGGAAGATCTTTAAAATTTACATTCCCTTTACAGGGCCTCCTTAGGGTATTGGTGTTAGGAGTAGGCAAGAGGCATGGGGACATAGGAAAAATAAGGAGATGGTCCTATCAGTTAATTTTTTTAATCCAGACAGACCATAGCTGCCCATTTCCCTCTTCTTACCATTACCAAGGCTGGCAGAAGAGTAAGGATTAGCCCCAATTTACACCTCTCACTTAGCCCTTCTGTGACTTATTTTTCCCTGAGAATATAAGCTTCTGGAGAAAGTGGGTTGTTTCATTCTTTGTCCTATCCCCAAAATCTGGTACAGTGCCTGACACATAGTAGATCTTTAATAAATGCTTATTGATTCATTGATCAATTAAACTGATATAAAAATTAAGGCAAAGAAATATATAGGAAACACACAATGTGAAGTGCCCTGGGCCACTATCCCCAGGTAACCCCAACTATCACCCTTCTTCACCAAGTTATATCTTCTCATGAGAGGCTGCAAAATGCATCAGAGAGTAAAGCAGAGATGGAATAGTGAAAAGACCATTACAATGCAAGTCAAGAAACATGGCTCTGTCATTAACTCCAAGTATAAATTTGAGCAAATCCTTCCCCTTACTCGGTCTCAGTTTTTTCATGTTTAAAAATAAAATGAATGAGAAATACAAGACCTTCAAATTTAGTGTCATGTTTGATAAGTTATGCTCACTCACTCTGCATATGAAATCCATTGCCAAATCTCTTCACACACACACATACATAAGTATGTATGTGTGTATATGTATATACACAAAGATGTGTGTGTATTCCTTTCTGTCTACTCATACAGCCAGCCATATCAGCTATCTCTCAAACTCTAGCAATAACCTTCTGTTTGATCTCTCTCCCCTTGAGTCTCTCTGTCTACTGCAATCCATCCTCCACTCAACTGCCAATGTCATTTTCCTAAAGCTCAGATCTGACCATTTCACCCATCTACTCAAACTCCAGTACCTTCCAATTATCATCAGGATCAAATGCAAAGCCTTTCATTTAGCATTGGAAACTCTTCACAATCTGACTCCTTCCAATAATTCTAGTCATTTTTATACTTTCACACATTCTATGGTTCAATTATATTAGCCTACTTGGAGCTTCTCAAACAGGCTCTGTCTTATATCTCTGTACATTTGCACTGACTGTCCCCCATGCCTACAGCACTCTGTGCTCACATCTTCATCTCTTAGTTTTCTTCCTGTCTTCCTTCAAGACTCAGCTCACATCTCATTTTCTGTAGATGGCTTTTCCTGCTCATCTCAAATTTTTCTTTCAAATTACACTCATGTGATGAATATATAAATATATAGATAGACACATACATATGTATCCCTATATATCTATATAAAGATATGTATATGATATACTAACCTAGCTATTTAAATGTTGTCTCTCTATTAGAATATATAAACTTTGACTGTGTTCTTACCTTTTTCATTATCTCTGGCACTTAGCACATTGCCTGGCACATAATTCTTAATAAATACTTGTTGGCTGACTGACTGACTTCCTGATCCAATATTGTACAGTCTTTATCACTTAGAGATTCTCTAAGATTATAGTTCTCTTCACCGTAGTAGCTGCCCTGAGATACATGATTGTTCTCCTTGTGAGACTTGCTCCCCATTTATCCCTGAGATTTTTGTCACTGTGCAATATTGGGCAAGGCATTTTATCTCTCTAATTTTTTTTTCCTAAAGGCAATTAAGTGGGTATGGAAGATGCTCTGGCTTTGGAGTCAGAAGCCTAAGTTTGAGTTCTAGCCTTGCCATTTATAAATTGAGATACTTTGGTTAAGTGTCTTAACTTGAAAGACAGAGAATAATGATGGGGATTGTTCCTATAATAATGATGCAGATTCTCCTCCTGCTTTCACTTATCATGGTGCTGGTCATGATGATTTGGAGAATGACCCTAGGTTCATAGAATGGTAATGGGAATTTGAAGATCATCCCTGCCCCTTAATAGGTCAAAGGGAATTTTAAGATCTTCCCTGTCCCTTAACAGGCAGAATGTAATTACATGGCGCCTGTGGAGGGAGGAGTTTACTGAATGGTAGAGCAGAGCTGAAAGGAAGAGTCAGAGCAATTAGTATGGTGGGAGAGAGAGGATGCAGGCAAGGAGACAGCTAGACTTATGAGTGTTTGTGGGAAGCCTTTGGGATGCTGTTGCTCTCCACAGTGTTATTATGTATTAATTTCTTTGTTGTTATGATGAATTTGGTTTTCTGGTGTTGGGATTTGGCTTTCTGTTGTCTGAATAAATGTTTATGTTTCTGTCTTCTATATGAAGAGTCTGTTATATTTTATGATTCAGAATTACACTGACATATTCATAGTTGCCAACAGTGCTATAAATATTGGGTTGGCCTTTTAGAGGTCATCTGGTCCAAACATCTCATTGTACAAAAGGGAAGGATAAGAAAGGCTTGTTTCATCTGTAAAATATGGCAGGAAGGGTTTCCTTGAGAGCACGAACTGTTTTGTCTTTGTATATCCTGAATCAAGCACAATGCTTGGAACATAGTAAATGTAATCTTAATAAATGTGGAAGGAAACAAGCATTTATGATGCATTTACTAAGTGCTAGGTATAAAAATTTAAGTAAAAAGCAAGATAGACACTTTCTTCAAGGAGATTAGATTCTTTAAAAAAAATTAACATTTTTATTTAAGGTTTTGAATACCAAATTCTATCCCTCCTTCTCTCTCCTCTCCCCTCCCTGACACAGTAAGCAATCAGATATAGGTTACACATGTGCAGTTATGTAAAACATTTCCATGTTAGTCATTTTGTATAAGAAGATTCAAATAAAAGAAAAAGAAATGAAAGAAAGTAAAAATAAAGCATGCTTCAGTTTGTATTCAATCAATATCAGTTCTTTCTCTGGAGGTACATAGTATGCTTCATCATTATTCCTTTGGGATTATCTTGGATCACTGTATTACTACAAATAGCTAAGTCATTCAAAATTCTTTTTTTTCTTTTTTTAAATGCTTTATTAACTTCTGATTTACATCATTCATTTCCGCCAGATTTTTAGTTACAAATTTTCTCCCCTTTTTTCCCCTACCCACTGCCCCAAAATAGCAGTCCCACAGGATATCCACTCCTCCAATCTGCTCTCTTCCATATTTTCTCCATACCCCTTTCGACTTTTCCAGTGGATCTCTGTGCCCCAGCGCCTGTATATCTTATTTCCCAGTTACATGTAAAATAGTATTAATAATAGTATATATATATATATATATATGTATGTATGTATTTGAGTATTTGATTTTAAAACTTTGAATTCCAGATTCATTCCCTTCCTCCCTTGTCTCCCACCCTCACTGGGAAGATAAGCAGTTAAGTATAGGTTGTACGTGTGTGGCTAATGCAAAACAATAACATATTAGATATATTGTAAAAGACTGACTTTATTTCCCTCCCTCCTATCCCACCTCCCACTTGTTCTATTCTCTACTTTGATCTCATCCCTTTTCAAAAGTGGGTGCTCCCAACTTCCCTCCCCCTTAGCCTACCCTCCCTTGCATCATCCCCCCTCTCATCCCCTTGCCCTCCTACTCTCCTGGAGTGTGAGATAACCTATTTATTGTGTATTTCATTCCATCCTCAAGCCAAATTAAATGGGAATAAGGTTGACCCATTCCCTTTTGCCTTCCTATTCTTCCCCTCCATTGTAACCATTTTCCCTTGCCTCTCCTATATGAGATAGTTTACCCCATTTTGTCTCTCCTCATCTCCTCTCATTATATTCCTCTCTCACCTCTTAATTTCACCTTTTAAGTATCATCCCTTCCTGTTAAATTGGTCCTGTACCTCTAACTATGTATACCTGTAAACATATATACACACATTCACATATGTATTCATAAGCACATATACCCTCATATAGAGACATATATATATATATTTATATTATATATATGTATATGTATTCCCTTCAACTACTGGGAAAAGTTTCATAAATTACAATTATTGTTTTTCCATGTAGGAATGTTAATAGTTCAACTTTGATAAGTTCCTTATGATTTCTTTTACCTATTTACATTCTCATGCTTCTCTTGCTTCTTGTATCTGAATGTCAAATTTTCTATTCAACTCTATTTTTTTAAGCAAGAATGCTTGAAAGTCCTCTATTCCACTGAATGACCATATTTTCCCCTGAAACAGGATACTCAGTTTTGTTGGGTAGGTGACTTGGTTTTAATCCCAGCTCCTTTGACCTCCAGAATATCATATACCAAGCCCTTCGATCCCTCAGTGTAGAAGCTGCCAGATCCTGGATTATCCTGATTGTGTTTCCACAATATTCAAATTGTTTCTTCCTGGCTGCTTGTAATATTCTCTCCTTAATCTGGGAATTCCAGAACCTGGCTATAATATTCCTAGGAGTTTTCTTTTTGGTATCTTTGTTCAGGAGGTGATCGGTGGATTCTTTCAACCTCTATTTTGCCCTCTGGTTCTAAAACATCAGGGCAGTTTTCTTAGAGAACTTCTTGGAGGATGATTTCTAGGTTCTTACTTTGATCATGGCTTCCAGGTAGTCCAGTCATTTTTAAATTATCTCTCCTGGATCTATTTTCCAGGTCAGTGGTTTTTCCCATGAGATATTTCACATTGCCTTCTATTCTTTCATTTGTTTGGATCTGTTTAACACCTTGATTTCTCACAAAGTCATTAGCTTCCATTTGCTCCAATCTAATTCTGAAGCAATGGTTCTCCTCATTGAGCTTTTGATATTCTTTTTCCATCTGGCAAATTTGGCTTTTTAAGGCATTCTTCTCATTGCCTTTTTGAGCCTCTTTTGCCATTTGAGTTAGTCTATTTTTTACAGTGTGATTTTCCTCATTGAGGCTGTTGACTCTCATTTCATAATTTTCTTGCATTGTTCTCATTTCTCTTGTCAATTTTTCCTCCACTTCTCTTATCTGTTTCTTAAGGTCCTCTATGGCCTATAACCTGCTCATATTTTCCTTAGAAGCTTTTGGTGCAAGAGTTCTGACTTCACTGTCTTCCTCATGTTCCATGCTTTGCTCCTTTTTGTCCCCAAAATAGGAGTCTATTGTTGGAATCTTCTGTCTGTTTTTTTTTTCCTTTGCCTGGTCATGTTGCCCCTCAGTTACTTGACCCTTGGACTTTTTGCCACAGTAGAACTCTGCCACCAGACAGGGGAGCTTTCATCCCAAATGCTGGGGTTTTCTCAGCTGCTGGAGGTATTCAATGGGTGCCCTCTCTGAGGTCTCCACATGCTCTGGCAAGCTGGACACACACCCCAGGACCTCCACCCTAGACTGAAATACAGATCCAAGAAGGTTAAAGCAAGAGCAATTACCCCTCAAACTGGTGCTTGGTCCCCCTACACTCTGCAGGTCAGGAGCTGAAGCTGCCACGTGCCCCTGGCTGGTTGTGCCAGCGGCTCAGCAGGCACTCCCACTTACTGGGTTCCAAAGTCTAGACTGCACTGACGTCTCACTTTGTCCTTCGCATCTATGTGTTGATAAATCTGGAAATGGCCACAGCTGCTGCCGATCTGGGGTCCCTTTGTCTGGCAGCTCGTCATGCCCGCCCTGGGGCTAAAGCCTAGGTGTGGGGCTGGGCTCGGCTCCTAGAGCACTTCCCTAGCCAATTCCTGCAAGCCTGCTGGGCTGTCCTCAGCGGGAGGTTAGCTTCTTTGTGTCATTTTGTGGGTTCTGCAGCTTCAAAGTTTGTTTAGAGTCCCCTTTTACATGGATTGGGGAAGGTGGAAGCCAGAGTGCAGCAGAGGTCCTGCTTCTACTCCGTCATCTTGACTCCGCTAAATGTCTACAATTCTTTATTGAACAATATTGTTATTACTCGACAACATTATCTTGATTCTGTTCAATTCACTATGCATCAGTTTGTGTAAGTCTAGGTTTTTCTGAAATCATCCTGTTTGTCATTTCTTATAGCACAGTAATATTCTTTTATAATCACATACCACAATTTGTTTAGCCATTCCCAAATTGATGGCCATTCATCTGATTAAGGAGATTACATTGTGATAGGAAGAGACAACATATAAAAGGGAGCAAAAAAGTAGTGGGGATTGTGGGAGGATGGAGAGTGCAGGAGCATAGTTCTGAAGTCAGGTCAGCTTTGTCCTTTCCATAGGTGGTAGACTGTTACAGGGTGAGGAGACCAAGGTACTGAAGGAAACACTGGGATAAAACAGTCAGAGAGGAGGTTATCATTTTAACCATAAGTAAATTAAATTTAAGTAAATTCAGGAGCAGAGACAGAAGAGAAATTGTATACTGATTAATTCCATTGAGAATATAAGAGTAAGCGTGCAATGGGAGCCCAAGGACAGGGGGAAAAGAGTTTGGAAACTCCTATGGAAAGTGAGATAGAGAATCAATCAGAGAGAAGTTGTCATGAGGGCTCAGTTGAAACTAAATAACACACATTTGTAGGGGACCACACAATTGTATGACTTCCTTTAGCACCATTTAGCAACACCTGAATAAGATTGGAAGAGGTAGTTGAGTAATAGAGGAAGTAATCTTGGGTTGAGGTTTTGCCAGGCATGCATTGCAATAGGATGAGCGGGCAAGGGATTAGAGAATATAAGATAATTTAACAATAAACTAGTTAAATATGGGGTAGAAATCAGAATGAGAGAATTGTTTAAGCTTTATAGAATACTAAGGCGTGGAAGGAATAGAGATTGTAGTGAGGACAAAGAATAAGTTTAGGATGAGTGAGGCACAGGAAAGATTGAAGAATTTTTGATCAGATAAAAGAATTTCAGAATTCTTGATCATGGAACATTTATGGATGATGGAGAGATTGTGATTATGGCTTTCCCTATATATGACTGTGGCACATCTAGTGAACTGGTCCTGGGAGTTGTAAAGATTGAGGAACTGGGAGGTTAGATTATTTGAAGGAACTTCAAGGTACATGTTGAAGTTTCTAATATAAAGGTAGAAGTAGGTTTGGAGTGAAAAACTGTAAGCCAGGTATTCAATTCCTCGAGAAAAGAAGTAAAATGTCAGAAGTTGGGAGGTAATTAACACCAATGATCTGAATTAGGTCATATATTTAGTTAGAGGGATCTTAAAAGAAAAGAGGTTTTAGAATGATAGTGGCAATCTTAGAGCAACAACAGAAAGCAGGTATTCCAATTTTCTTATCTGGATTGATGTGGCAAGAGTATGATAGAAGGTATAAACAGTACTGAAAAGAATGGCCAGGGATTTAGTGTCTCCTGTGGAGATCTCAGTTTTTGTAAGTGCCATAAGATGGAAGAAGCAACAGAGAAAAATTTTTATAACAAAAATAAGCATATTAAGAATAAAATGGGAATTCCATAGGGCACATTAGAAAGAGAAGAGAAGAAATCATGGGAGGATGGGAGGAGTAAGGTTAAGGTGGATGGTGAGGAATGAAAGAGGGGTGGTGGCAAGGGAGGAAGGTGACTCTCAATAAAGCAAAGAATTAGTATGACTTGGATTGGGTTGGTAACAGGTGGTAGAAGATTGCTAGCCATAAGGGATGAGTAAGAGTCAAGTGGTAGTAATGGTAGCTCATCCCAGCAGCTCACTTGAACATAGCAAAGAAATAGAAAAAGTTGAGCACAGCTGCTCATCAGACATCTTTGAGGTGACTGCTCTGAGTCTGCCCTGGAGGTGTTTCTTAGTAGATATGGATATTATTCCAGTCCCCTTCTTTCAGTAATAATAAAGCCCACCCCTCCATCCCCCAAAGCTTTTGATATCTACTTCTCTCAGACATCTCACTGATCCTCAAAAGCACTAAAAAAATCAGGAGATTTATTTATAGAAAATTAACCTCAAAGAAGGTTCCTGAGTAACAATGGTGATGGAGTGTCAGAAAGTAGTAATGAAGAGGAAATAATATTCTGACTTCCTCTCCAGGACTAGTTTGTCCAGGGAATTAAAAAAAAACTGGAAAAGATGATCAGGAATCAGTGTTTCTGTTAGTCAGTCAAATTTTTTGTGAGTTCCAGAAAATGGCACAAACACCAGAGGAAGAAGTTTGAAAAGAAGTACTTTTCTTATCCTTGGATGCAGCCCTTCTTTGTAATATTATGCAGGTCTACCTACTCTCTCCATCTTTGTTTTCCTTAATATGATTTATTTTTCTTCATTTAGTACATCATAGTGGTTGCTGTTGTTGTTCAGTCATTTTCAGTCATGTCTTTTTTTTTTCTGGGCAAAGATACTGAAAAAGTTTGCCATTTCCTTCTCCAGCTCATTTTATAGATGAGGAAACTGAGTTAAGGGATTTCCCCAAGGTCACATACACGGCTAGTAAGTATCTGAGGCTGGATTTGAACTCAGGTACTCCTCACTCCACTGTGCAACCTAACTGCACATCATGGAATGTTATGTTAAAATCCAAATATAGCTGTCTCACACTCATTGACAGAGAAGGGAGTTTATTAAAAGAAATCTTTAAAGATTTTTCTTCTGTTCATTGTCCTCTTTCAAATGCCTTCCAGATCTTGATACATGAGGCACAGCAGTCTTCATGGTAGTCTTTTTTTTTCCTTTTTTTTACAAAAATTTATCATGAGCATTGAAAGTTTGGATAGCCAATTCTCTATGAAATTATGTTTCTTGTTGTCTTTGGATATACCAAAAGAAAAAAATAACACAGTTTCCATCAGTTCTTTTTTTTGCCTCTCCAAAATTGTAACCTCCTTTTTTATTCTGGCTTCATTTGTACTAAGAATGTCCAGGATGACAATATTCAGTCCTTCCAATAGCATGTTCATTCATGGACATTGGATAACAATTTCACATATACAAATCAGCCTCCAAGTTAATTTTTCTATAATGCTTCACTCCCTTCCTCTTTTCCCACTATGGAGTCAAGAGAGAAGAAAGTTTTAAGTAATACTGCTAATTAAAAGAAACTGGGGAGAATCAGAGAAGTAGTCAGTCAGTTGACATTTACTGTTTGCCAAACACTGTTCGAAGTTCTGAGGATACAAAGAACGACTTAAAAACAAAACAAAACATGGTCTGTACTCTCAAAGAACTCTTATTCTAAAGGGGAAGGCAGCATACAAATAGGTATGTACATAAAAGATATATACATTGTAAATGAAATGTAATTTCAAAGAGAAGGCACTAAGGACAGGGGAGATTGGGAAAGGCCTCTTAGAACTAGAAAGAACCTTAGAAGGCATCTTAAGTAAAGACAACAGCATTTATTATGCATTTGCTATGTGCTAGCTACCATGCTAAGTTGTGGGAATACAAATATAAAGAGAAAACAAGACAGTACCTGCCTTAAAGGAATTCATGTTCTAATGAAGGAAGATAACATAAAAGAGATTTGAAAAGAGGGGGAAAGTATTCGTGTGAGAGCAGTGGGCTTATGAGAAAATTTGAAGAGTAGTCTGGAGAGGAAGGAAGATAGGGCTGCTCTGGGCTCTTTCCTTAAAAATTGAGGTTATGAGAAAAGTCAGCCTATCAGAGGAAGGAGCCACAATTGCAGAGTGTGAGAAGACAAGGAGTGAGTGAACATAGTATGTGAGGACGCTACTGCAGACATGGTAAAGAAAGTCTGGAGAGTCAGGAGAAGAGCTTGGAGAAAAATCTCTCTCATCTTGTACACATGGAACATGAGGCTCTTCAGAAAGTGCAGTGACTTTCCAAAGGAGATACAGATTAGAAGTGGTCAAAGCAACATGCATGTATCTTAGTTTCCAGAACATGAACTAAAAAGCTCAAGATCAGGCCTGCCGATGGTGGCAATGGACTTCTCTTTGCTGTTATATGAACTCCCTCTGCTTCATGTGGGATGAGAATCAGTCAGTGGTCTCTGACAACAGCACATTTGGAATAGAAATATACCAGTATCAGGGCATCAGTTCACATCAAGTATGGAGCACATACCCTATTCCAAAGACAAATAGTCAAGAAGCTAGAGCTCATGAGTCTTCATCTAATGACTGCCCTATGGAAGCATAAGTTTAGTATAATTTAGGAAATACACTGTGTTTCTTGAATTCCTTTATCTGATCACTGGGAGGAGTAGCCATAGGGAACTAAATAAACTAAGTTTCGGCTTCCCTAGAGCTCCTAATCTCATTGCATCCATGTACTGTCTCAGAGGAGCCTGGAAGAATCAGGATGCATGTAGTAACATAGCAGAGTATGCACTATATACAGTTGGGTTTGTTTTCTCTGTTCCTGTGAGGAATAGCATCCATAAGGCCAAGGTCACATTTATAGGACTTAGTGAATTCTAGTAGATTCAAGGAAGAAGTGGGGTTTCCAAGAGAATGGGTGCTAAAAGATAATCCTTATTTAGTATATCCACAGTAACCATACTTTCTAGATTGACAAGTCAGACTACCAGAGTTCATAATCTATAATTTACATGATCTGGCTATGGTTTTTGTTGTTGTTGACAAGGATCAGGTCAGGGGCTAGCAATGCCATCTAGGGGCTAAATTTATAAATGGTGTAGTACAATATAAATGAAAACTTCCTAGCAATCAGAGCAATACAAATATGGAAAGAGCTACCCTAGGAGACAACTAATTCACTGTGTAGCATTAGGTCAATTGGATATTTAGTGAGTTCCACATTACTAGAGATCCTCAAACAAAATGAGGACTCATCCTTCACATGGTCCAGATCAACTCATTCATTCAGTAAGCACTTAGTAAGCACCACTATGTGCCAGCCATTGTGTTAAGCACTGGGAATACAAATAAGAAAAAGAAAACCAGTCCCTGCCTTCAAGGAGCTTGCATTCTAATGAGGGAAGACAGCACACAAAAGGAAGCTGGAAATTTGGTTAGGGGAGATTGTAGGGTATTTCTTTCTCCATGTAGTTGAAACCAAGCAGAGCTGTACATGGAAAGTGGAATGAGTTGGAAAGTCCAAATGCTGCCTCTATAAAGGAAAGCTTTGGCAGAAATTTGGGAGGAATTCTCTAGCTCTCCAGAGAGGAAGGAGGCTGAGGGAGGTAGGATGAAGTTTGAGTATCCAAGGTTAAGTCAGCAGGATGGAGACACACTTGGAGGAGCCTGAACAAAGATACTTTACTATGTATAAAACATAAAGACAGTAGCCCTCACTTCCATCACCTTCACCTTCACTGGCTAAGGGATACAGGAGAATCACTCCTATAGTTGAGGGAACACCATTGGTGGGACTTGGGATCATTTGCAGAAGACCTAGACCCTCCCCCCACCCTAATCCCCTTAAGGGTACTGAAGAACTTCAGGTGAATCTAACACACCTGGCCTTTAGGTGGTGGGGGCCATATTAGTCTTGTTTTACAGTTAGAAAAAGAAAAAAATCTGACTCTCTAAAACTTCTATCTGTTGATTTAGTTCTGCCCTCTGAGGCAAAGCAGAAGTTTAACCCTTCTTTCACATAGCAGCCCCTCAGAAATTCAAAGAGAGCTATCTTGTATCCAGGTAGTATTCAAATAGTCAAAGCAGAGGTCTGAGTAGAAACTGGAAGAGTCAACAGTTGCATATGGCCAAGGCCTTAGCTTCAAGATCATCGAGGTTAAGTGAGTGCCCAAGAGTCAAACTAGCAAGTCCACTGGAGGGCTCAAGATTCACTTCAGGAATCCCATGACCCATGGTTCTTCTGTAACCAGTAGATCATGCTCTGCCTTACTGCTCTGAGCCCAGAGAGCAACATAAACTGTGATCCAAATTAGTAAGTATGAACAATAAAAACCCTCATATCCCAGTGTGATGTTAATGAAGTAGAAAAGATGGTTATTTACAATATAATTGGTTGGAAAAAATACCATAAAAATGACAAAATATTATTTCTATTTGAAATAAAAATTTAAAGCATTGACCTAGTCCTCTAGAGATATATCCCTGACCTACATAAACAAAAGGATCCTGGGTTAATTTTTGTATCTTTTTCCTCATTATATTTTCCAAATTCTCCTTTCTTTCTTTCTATCAACACCTCCCCCCCCCCCTTTTCACTTAGAGTTGACAAATGTGAAAAGATTTTCTGGGGACTTTGATTAGTAATAAGGAGCTGTGAGGCTCCTGCTGTGTTTTCCTTCTGTCTCTGCCTCTTTTCTCTCACACAAACCAACTCAGAAAGAAAGGAATGGAAATGATGTGTCAGGAGACATCCAGGAATGCAAACGTGAAAACACACAATCTAAAATCAAAACTGGGGTCAGCAGACTTCTTGCCAAATTGGGTGCTCAATGGAGATGTCTAATAAAGGGAGCCATTTTATTTAAATTTTCCTCAGGGCTCTAGGGGGAAGACATGCCATGATATCCACCCAAATAACTCCTTGGCTAGGAAAGTAAGCTAATGAGGATATCACTGTTATTTTCCTGAGGCAAATGCAGCAGCTTAACTGTATTATTGGTATTGGGGGAAGGGAGGGATGAGAGGAAGGCAGTGAGCCAAAAGCATCTTTGAGTTCCTGCATTACTTCCAAGCACTTTATTAAATTATCCAAGCCCCAAATCGCTCAACACAGCCTAAAATTGCCGAAGTCTCTTTGTGGCCCTTTCAAAGCTCATGCAATTTACTTCTGGCCAATTATTTGGAGCACAGGTATGAAGTTCATTGAATTTTGCCCCAGCCCCAGCTATAATGGGGCCGTACAGAGCATCTTTCTTCTGCAGGAGAGAAAGGTACTGATTGAATGCAGCAGGGGGTGAGGAAGCTGTGGTAAGCCCGACCACTAGCAGTAGGAGGTTTTTGCCGTTGCTTGGCAAACCAGATCTGAACTGGACCAGACTCAGAAAGAGCTAGATGGCAAATCAGCTGAACTCTGGTGCTTTCTCTTCTGCCTGATAGCAATGAAGTTTGGGTACTTTTGAAGTAAGACAAATATATCTTCTGGAATGTGAATGGGGGAGGGGGGGAGGAGAAGAAAAAGTTGCAGAGACGGACATGACAAAGCCCAGGCTTAAAAGCTATTCTTGCTAGCTGAGAAAAAGGAAGTTCGGACTGTCTAGAAGTGGGGCTAGGTGTGTGTGTGTGTGTGTGTGTGTGTGTGTGTGTGTGTGTGTGTGTGGTGTGTGTATATTGGGGCAGGGTAGGGGGTGGGGATCATATATTCCTAATCTTTGAATATGGTGTTTCAGAGGGCAATTGTCCTTTCCCACGGCATATCTCTTTATTACCCAAGCCAGAAACTGAACTTTAGCGTGGATGGACAAAAGGCCTGCCCCATTGCAGCATTTATTTATTTTTTGTTATGTTTGTCTTTAATCCATGAAAGAAAAAAGGTCTTATGAAAAGAGATAATGCAGGAGGGATTCTTTGAATACCATAAAGCATCTTAAGAATGCAAGGTAAAAAGAACAATTCACTTGTTTTGAGGCTCTGAACTCAAATCCAACTTACATGTTTTCAAATATTAATGTATTTTAAAAAGTTATTTTTGATACTCATGCCCCCTGTCTTTTCTAATAAACTTATTCACACTATGATAAAAATGTTAAAATCATCATCATTGATTATGTTTTAATATGTTATTTTAGCATATTATAAAATATATTATTGTTTAATACAGAATATTTTGTTTATTAAATAATTAGACCCCCTCAGAGCTTAAACCATCATCCATGTGGTGTGAGGAGAAGGGGCAATAGCAAAGTAAGAGAATGCCAATCACAGTGATCTACAAAGGAAACTGTGTGTGCTCTGAGACCTCTTTGGTAGCTGTGAAGGCCTGGCAGGAAGTTTAAAAAACCAAGTAATTGGACTCTGGCAGTATGCCCCAACCAATGTAACATAACTATTCCTATGAATCAAAGAAACAGAAAAGGAAGAAGTAGATTGTAGGTTGGTCCTACTTAGAAGCATTATTACTATTATATTTCCCTAATTAAGGCTTAGGAATGCACTTTTTTTTCTTAAAATTACTCTGTGCTGATTTGTAATATATTGCTATATAACTTGCAGCTAAAAATATTGCTGACAAAAAGATAGTATGAAGCCCCTGCTTAGAAGTATTTCCAAGTTTATTATGATGTATGTAGTACTAGTGCATAATAAAAAATCTTTCATTCATCCTGCACTTAATTCAGCCTCTGAGGTTGAGATGCAACAAAATATGAATCAATTTTCTGCTATTTGTGTTAATTTTGGCCCCAAACAATTAACACCAAGAAAACACAGGTTCTCTACCAGCCAGCACCATGCCATTCATACATCAGTTACAGCAAACAGAGAAATTTTGAATGCTGTGGATAAACATACTAACCTTGCCTTATATGTTCCAGGGATGTATGCATAGACAATGAGGTTGATACATGCATTGTCAGAGCTAGCTCAGTGTTTGGGAGGCTCTGAAGGAAAGTGTTAAGTGAAGAGGTATTAGACGTCCTAATAAACTGAAGGTCTCCAGAGTCATTGTGATTTTCTCATTGTTGTGTGCCTGTGAAATCTGGAGAGTCTACTCTTGCCATGCCAGGAAATCGAATCACTTCCATTCGAATTGTCTTAGGAAAATTCTAAAAATCACCTGGCAAGATAATGTACCGGACAATGAGGTCCTTTCTAATCATAAATAGTTTTCTCTAGGAGAGTCCTAAACAGTCAGGAATTCAAACTCTACTGCAGAGAGCACAACTCTGATGGGCTGGTTACATTGTTCAAATGCCAAAAACTATTTTATGAAGAACTCACAGAAGGCAAGTGATCACATGGAGGTCAGAAAAAGCAATACAAGGCCACTCTCAAGATCTCCCTGATAAACTTTGGAATCAATTGTTTGACATGGGAGACACTAGCAAAAGATCTCCCAGCATGTCATGCCTGCATCAAAGAAGGCACTGTACTCTATGAGGAAAGCAGAATTGTAGTCACTCAAAAGAAACATGAGACATGCAAATTTAGGGACATGTCCCCTCCATATGTTCATGTGTACTACTTGTGCCCACTTTGTGGTAAGATCTTCCAAGTTCATATTGGTTTGATCAGCCACAGTCAGACACACTGTACCTTGACTCCAACAGAGAGATGTCATTTTGGTCTTCTTTGAGAAAAAAGGACAACAACCAGCCAACCAATAAAAACATTCAGGTCTTCAGCCAATTTCATGAATATTTTTCATCTTAGTAGTCAGTATCATAGGAACCAAAACATTTCCAGGAGATGGGGTATTAATGTTTCTGATTTGTTCTAATGTATCTCTTCTTCTTGTGGTACCTGAACACCAAAGAATCCCATTCACTTCTCTGTCAAACTGATCAGTAATTTTTTTTAAAGTTGATTAATTGCTATGACCATCCATTGCAAATCCATAGAACATTGACAGATTACATCAATATCTAGCAAAAAAAAACAAAATAGAAAACTTAAACCTATATTACATGATTAAATGTAAGAAAAAAAAGAAACATTGAATAGAATCCAGAAAAAAAAAAGTTGACCAGAAATTCTTGATAATTTTTTTTTCAGCAATTGAAATCTAAAACCTAAAGGTCAAAGTGATACAAGTAGTCAAAGCAAAGAATAAAATAAAATAAATAATTAAATATTAAACAAAATTCTATTCTAAAGAGACTGGAGGAACAAAGAAAATAGAAGAGAAAAAGAACATTTGAGGAAGGAGGATTTGGAAAATTTCTGGTCATTTGTATAGTTCAAATAAGTAAAACACAGGGAAAGCTCTAGAGGGTGTGATGGGAATGTAAATTTTTAAGATCTTCCCTGACCCTAGGCTAAAGTGCACCTGGAGCCTGGGGTGGGAGGCTTGTTTTTCAGTAGATACTTTTTGATTGGCCAGTGGGTCCAGAAGGTTGTTACATTCTCTGAGCCAGGAGAAGGCTATATAATCCCTGATGTGAGATGTTGATTTGGGGCTCACTTTGAGAAGTGTTCTGTGATTTGATCAGATGAGACTCTGGGAAGCCGTTGTTGAGAGTCCCCTGGCTTTGAAAAACCCAGATGTTGATTTGGTATGGATGTAATTGTTGGACAGTTTGTAAACTTGTCTACTTGATCTGTTTCTCTGTCTTGATAATTCTGTCTGTATACTCTGAAGTTTGGGGTGCTGACCTTTTTCCCCTGAACTAGGTAAATGATACATATTTGACTGATTAAAGTAAGCTTGTTAACCCATTTTGAGTTGCTTTCCTTTATCAAAGCAGATCTAAGAACCTGTGTTGGCAGACACCCTGGGGACGCTGGGGTGCTTGCTGATACAGTGGGTAAAACTTGAAACACAAAGCTTATGTAGCTTATTGGTATGTCTTTCGTTTCCCTGTCCCCAACACTGAGCACACTGCCCGGAACATAGTAGGTGCTTAATAAAATGCTTACTGATAGACTGATATCAACAAAGCTGACTGAAACTCTAGTTTCTTTGGAAAAAAAAAAGAAATTAAAGTAACCGGGAAAAAATACATAATTATAGGCTCAAATTCTTCATAGTTGGATATGAACTACAAGCAAAGCATATGATTATCTTTATGTTGCAAGCCTGGTTCCATAGTTCTTAATAGAAGGCATCACATATCTATTACCAAAAGAGAACACCAATAACCCATCCAAATATAGACCAGTTATAAATTTATATACTTTATGAAGGATTCATAGGTCATAGTTCTCAAAAGAAATCTATGAAGAAATGAGGAAAAAAATATTGTACAAGGAGTAAAAAAGATAGATCAAAAAAATGTCAAGACTATAAAGAACAGCTCATTGAGTTGGAAATTATTGCATAAAACTCTTGAAAGCATTTTAATGTTTACATTATCTTTATTGAATATCACTAAGTCTTTGTCTCACTTCCACACTACTCTTTAACAAAAATACAAAAATAGATACAAGTACAGCAGAAATCTACAGCATGTGAAGTCCATGTAGAAAACTGTTCTCCCTTTAAATTGTATCACCAACACAATGTCAGAATCAACTGATATAAAGTTGACATCTTTGAATATATTATCTTAGCTTCTAAATAGAACTGAGTACAGGCTTTTATGTGAAAAAGAGAGTCATACCCAAACACTTCATTAATTACTTATTGTACATGAATGACATCATTGTATGTGGCTCCACTGAAAACTACATTAGGCAGCTACTACATTTCATGGAAACTTTCTCTAATGATATTAAAATGTCATTTGAATTCAGTAAGTTATAAATTTTTAATGTACACCAAGAAAAAATACAGAATGAAGGCTTCGAGTTTAAATCTGGAGGTCAAACTGATCCAATGGATACAGATTTAAATACAAATATCTTAGTTTTGTCTAGGTAAACAAGACAAAGAGCATAAAGCTTTCAAGAAGAAAGCTGAAGTCATGCATGTTAGGAAACAGAAAAGCATCCTGAAGTCAAAACTTACTGGGAAAAAACATGTGCATAATACAAGTTTCAATGGTTTTCTTTTTCTGTTATTCTTTTGAAACAGTAAAGTAGATAAGAACATAGTTAGATGTAACCCCAAAAACCTATATAAATTTAATGAAATAAGGTGTTCATCACCCAAAGACATCTATAGAAAAAAACAATCTCTTGTTTGTCTAAAAGGAGAAAGAATATTGATAGAAGTACTCAGAATAGTCAATATAGATATTAAAAATTTACAGTAAAAAGTTTCAAACAAATGAACCCCATCTGAAAAGCAATAATAAAGACTGCCAATAGAATTATAATCTTGGACCTGTTAAATGTAAACAAAGGTACATTATCTCCATAATGGAGCCCTTGAATGATTAAGACACATGAGTGTAATCAAAAAGCACAACACGGAAAACAATCACATGAACACTAATAATAACATTAATATGTCAACAAAGAAACAAAGATCTGAGTCATTCAGATTTGTTTATAGAAATGGAGATATTTATGACAGATTCAGGATCAGGGCACTGATTCTGGAAATTATAGAAACGTTGATATAAATTTTGCAAAGAAGTCATAGGCAGCTGTGAAGTATATTATTTATTATGGGTTGAAAAAATTTAGACTCTAGAATGACAAAAGCAGAAAGCTAGAATTATATGTCAGAAGCTTGGTATCATATATAAACTAACAGAAAAGAAATACCAATGTTGTAAATAAAAACCCTAAAACAACCTTTAAAATCTAATAAGCTACTAGAAGTGGAATATCATTATAGATAATACTGTTACCCAGAAATGCTCAGACATAACATTGAACCAGAAATATTTAAGAACATTTTAATTAATGTAGCCATACCAGATATTCATGATTTCCAAAATGCTTGAAAAGAGAAGATATCAAAATATATAAACTCAATGAATGAAATTATATGGAAAAAAGATGAAGTATATATCATCACTGCTCTCTGCCATTGCATTTGTTCTAAAGATGGTTTTAATGAGTCTACAAAAGATAAACACATAACCTAATATATTTATTCAGTTATAAAAAGTAGTAATTTTATCCATGTGTGAAATAGATCACAAAGCATAAATATAGTAAGAATTCATCTTATCCATGCAGAACTTTTATCAGAGGCCTATTGAAAATGGAATAAGAATATAATTAATAAAAATAAAAATGGAGTCCTGGGATCTGAACTTTCTAGCTACCTCTCTACTTTCTTCTTGGTTTGAACTTCATGGAAGATGAAGTCCCTGTACCAGGCATTTCATGTGTAGATTAAACAGATCATAGTTACACTTAGGAATCTTGTGGGTTAAAGAGATAATGGTTGTAATTAAGAGCAATAAACGCATAATTCTTCTTGCTAGGTTAAGAATGATGTGTAGCAGGGCAGCTAGGTGGTGCAGTGATAGAGCACCTGCCCTAGAATCAGGAGGACCTGAGTTCAAATCCAGCCTCAGACACTTAACACAATAGCCATGTGACCTTGGACAAGTCACTTAACCCCAATTGCCTTGCCTTCCCTTCCCCCCCAAAAAAAGAATGATGTGTAGCTTGTAGTCAATCAACTCCATCTTGCTTTAATATTTACAAATCCTGATGCTTCAACCACATCTTGCATGTTTCAACCCACTCTCTCCTTCAACAATTTCAGTAAAACACAGAAACACCTTAAAAACAAATATACAGACCTATACCACAAGTGTCTGCTGTCCCTTGCAAAGTGTTATTACCAGAATTTCAGCAAATAAATCTCCTAATAAAGCTTGGACTGATTAGTCTGGCTTTGTCTCCCTCTTTTTTTGAATTCCTGCATCACAAGTGGATACAATAAGGTACTCTGGTATCCCTTTGGATGAGTGTGAAGGAAGCCCATATTAATGCTAAGGAAATGGCATGCAATCTAGTCCCTTAGTTCCATTGACCTAATGCAAAATCTGTTAGAACTGAGATGAGAAAAAAAATACCTTTAAAAATTAGCTCCTGCTCATCAGAGGGGGGTCCTGTTATTGTTTTCAGTCTCTTGGTAAGGGTATTAGCCTATGACTTTAAGGAAACATTGGCTAAGTTGACTGAGATTCAAGATCTAAATTCCACCAGAGTGCAACTCATAAAAGAGAAGTCAGAAAAGATTCCAGCAACAAATGTGCCAGAAAGAATTATTGGGAATAAAATATGGCTCGATTTGATATGGGCTGGGGTGTTGTGAGAAGAATTAAATAAGCAATCTAGTGCAATTATACTAAGGAGGCTGAGGATGGGAATCCCCACAAGCACTACAACCACCACCTCTACTTTCTCTCCTCTCACTGGATTCTAAAATCTTTAGATCTATAATCTGAAGTCTATGTAGCTTCCTTTCCTCCTGCTTTTTACCTTCCTATTATGCCTTATCTTCATTCACTAGACTGTAAATTCTTTGAGGGCAAATGTCTTTGTTTTTTCTTCTTTGTATTCCCAACAATTTAGCACAGTACCTTGTACATAGTAGGTGCTTAATAAATTCTTCTTGTATTGAATTATTCAATTGAAATCACAACAAATAGGAATATTAATGTTGTACTTACACAGGGTTGAGAAGAATCTTTCTCATAACAATCCTGGGTTTTAAACAGTAAAGGCCACACAGTTAACAATAACTTAAAGATTTATAAGATATTTTCTTCTCAATGACCTGGTGAAATAGGTGATAAAAATATTAACAATTCTCATTGTTATTAATCAGTTAAAGAACATAGGGATGATTAGCTCAGAGAAGAGAAAACTTGGGATCATTATGGCTGTCTTTAAATATTTGAAGGGCAAAACCAGGGGAGGGATTAGATAGAAAGGAGAAGGAGAGAAACAAAATGGCAGTCAGTGCAATTGCACTTGAGACATTAGCTTTTCTACATTTAGCCCATGGGTTGATTCAATAGCATTAAGTGCTGGTTTTTGAAAGAAGTGGAAATTTGAGAATGAGAAACCTATAAATCCTGACTGGCAGGATGGATTATCAGTGGAAAATTCTTTGGGTGATTCCGCCAAAAATGTACTTCTACAAAACTATAATTACATGGAGAATTTTGATCTGACTAATGACTGTTTTCTCATATATATCATCTCTTCTTTCTTTGTCATTGTGGTTTTTATCTTAGATTGCCTGAACTTTTTTCAGTGTCTAAGGGTCCCTTTCTTCTTTGTCATATCCTGTTTTATTATGATGGGAAAAGTATCTTTCTCATAGCACATAAAAAAGATCCATCTGTAATGGACCCTGATAACATTTGGCAAGTCACTTCCACCCTTAAACAATTTTATGACAAGTACACCCTGAAACTAACATTCATCAGTGGGAAAACCAAGCAGCAGATGGAGAAAGAATTCATTAATTCTACTGCAAAATTTTTAACAAGGGTGAGATGCTGGTCATGGAGGCCTACAAGTTTAGGATTTCCAAGCTCCATGATAGCTTCACCATGGAGAGTGAAATGAAATAATTCCTTTGGAATACAACCATCTTTTCTGACAGGATCGTGCTAAATATAGAAAACAAAACACACATATGTACACAGAATGAAACAAGTAGAAATAGCCCATAAGTCAAACACTAAAATATATAGAGTAAAAGAAAGGATATTAACATTTTTTCATGTTTTGTTATGAAGTCCTATTCCTTTATAAATCAATAGGATTTCCTAATTGGACATAAAGAGTTGAAAGCTGGCATCTAGCTCAAGCTCATACTTGGTCTATATGGATACAGTGTTTAGTCTGTTGATCTGGTAGTTCCCTGACCTTTGTGATTGGATAAAAAGACCCTTGACTTACCAAGCACTTTTGGGAGGAGTTTTTCCTTGAAGCTCTATAGAATTCCTCTTTTGTCCCTGGCAGTACTTTATATTGTTACTGTTTCCTGCCACGACTGCCTCTTTTATTTTCATTTTTAACTTGCTCCCCGTATTGCTGACTTTGTTGTACCAGTTCAAATTTTTAAAAACTCTCAGTATCTGCTTTCTTTGGGGATTTAAGACATAACCCTGGGGTACAACAGTCTCCATTCACAGACCTACTTTCAGATTTAGATTTTTTTTTGACTGAATGGAGGATGAGTATAAAAAGCAAAAATGCATGAAAACTATAGATTTTAACCTGTTGAAAATAAAACAGGATGGAGAGAACTCCCTTCTGTTTGTCAGCTTTTGTACCCTTGATCAAGAAAGAAGGAATGAAATAAGCATTTATAAAATTCTTATTATGTGCCAGGCATTGAGATAAGCACTCAAAAGACCTTATTCTCAAGGAGCTTACATTTGGGTGGGGGAGCAAAATGAAGGCATCTGACATGAGGGCATGGTTTTGAAGTTCAGAAGAAATCAGGAATAGCTCTTGGAGGAAAATGAAAATAAATCAACTTCAGATCCTTCTCAAAATGGAGGCTCCAGGAGGAACTCCCCAATGGGAGAAGTCGGGAGTAGGACAGGCCTTACAGAAGAAAATTCCACAGGAAGAAGACCACGGGGGTTATAAACTGTTGCAGGCAAGGAAGGCCCAGGTACTGAGGGAAGTTTCAGTATGAGTCAGGATTAGAGTGTAGGAGAACATGGTTTTGAAGACCAGAAGAAGTCAAGAATAGCATGAAGAAAGGAAAAATCAGTGAATGTCTCTCATGGCTGACCCACACTCAAATATTCTTTTAAAAATTTCTCTTCTATGTGTACTTGTTAACTATGATTTTCTAATTTTTTTATAAATTAAAAGGAGAGATAAAAAATAAGTTAATAATATGTACTTTTCTGTTCATCCTCAGAAGAAAGACCCGGAAATAATTCAATGAGGCAAGTTTCAACTTAGTGTAAAGAAAAATTTTCTAACAATTAGAATGATCCAAAACTAAAATAGCTTGCCTTTGGAGGTAGTGGGTTCTCTATCTCTGGAGGTCTTAAAGCAAAGGTAATGTCACCATTTTCCAAAGATATAATAGAGGAAATTATTATTTAGACATAGTTTGGACTAGAGAGCCTCAGGAATCTATTTCAAATCCAAGATTTTGTAATTTATATAGTACCTTAAAGCTCAGAAAGTGTTTTCTTCACAAGTAGTACAAACATCATTATCTACATTTCATAGATGAGAGAACAAAAATTAAGAGATAAAATGATTTGCCCAGAGTCACATAGCAAGTCAGTGTCAAAGCCAAACCTCACACTTGGGTCTTTGATGCCAAGGAAAGTGCTTTTCATGTTAAATCATTCTGCCTCCCAGGTTTCCCCTGACAGAGATAGGAGACACTCTTTCAACCCAAGGGAGTTGACAAGAGATGCTCTTTCAAGCCAAAGGAATAAATCTTTATATTCTTCTTCCATACTGCAGTCTCCAACCCTCCATTCCTCAGTTTTTTCCCAGGCCATCAGTCTTACATTAGCTACACCCTCTTTCATTACCCAACTTTACTCCTAGGTGAAGCAGTTCAACTTCATATTGTACTATTCTCTTGAGTCCTTTGCTTCATTATCATATTGCCAGTCTTGCCCTGCCAAGCCTCTGCTTTGGATCACTCCCACCATCTGTTGTCTTTCCTCCTACACACTTGCTGCTGAATGAAGCTGAAGAAAATCACGAAACTGTGCTGCCTGGGGTCACTATTTATGTATGTTATATAACCTCAGCTTGGCCCTCACTGTGGCAAGGCGATCTTTTTACATCTCCCTAATTATGCACTATCCTACTCATCAGAGCAACTTTTCCAAGCCTTTTTATTTCTCCTTTCTCGCCTACCCCTCCTCCACCCACCTTCTCAGCTGAGAACTTTGCCTCACATTTTACTAGAAAAAAGAGAGTGTATTCACTGAGGGCTCTCTCTTCTCCTCTCTTACTAATGTCAAATGACCCAGATGCCTTCTGCCATCATCACCTCTCTTACCCCTATTTCAAATAATGAGTTGGCCCTTCTTATTGGAAAGGCAAAACTCTCTTCATACAAAACTTATACCATGCCATTCACTCTTCTCCAGAAGACTGCCCCTTTTATCATCCCTACTCTCTCATTTATATTCACTCTCTCCCTTAGGTACTTGTTCCTTACCCACTGGTTACAAACATGCCTGTATCTTCACAATTCTCTAAAAACCTTCACTTGACCTACCTACCTCTACTAATTATTGTCACTTATTCCTCTCCTCTTTTAGGTTAAATTCCTTGAGAAGGTCATGAACAATAAATAGGTTGCCTCTACTTTCTTTACTCTCATTCTCTTCTTGACCCTTTGTGGTCTGGCTTCCTACACCCTCATTCAACTGAAAATGTTCTATTTAAAGTTACTAATCATCTTTTAATTGCCAAATCCAATGGCTTTTTTGCCACAGTCTTTGACCCTGTCAATCACTCTCTTCTCCTGGTGTAAAGCCAAGCACAAGCATCTTTCCAGAGGACTGCTGCTGTGAATAGCTCTAAGGTTCTGATCACATAGTATAGTGAACTCTCTATTTATTTAACAGTAAATTAAAGCAAAACATTCACAGAAACCACAGTACAACATTCACAATGTTGTAGCATAAGAACTTATCACTAAAGTGGCCACATAGTTTTAAGCAAAAGATATCATTCATTAAGTGCTTAATTCAATCATCCTTAAGGAGCAAACCTCCTTAAGCAACACAAAGAACAAAGGTCAAAGTTCTCCACCCCTAGGTCACATTTTCTTAATCTCTCAATCAAAAAGTCTTCTTTCTTTTTGATTGGAGATTAGTTTCCAATCATCCTTAACTCAATAATCCTCTAGAGGTACAAGGTACAGAGTACAAAGTTCTCCTCCCCAAGGCCACAGTAAATCATGACCTTCTCAGTCAGCATTAAGAACCCAAGGAGAGGTCTTTTAATCTTGACTTGAGGCTGGCTCCCAGATTCTATGTCTTCTCTTCCATGGGTCCAGTTCCTGTCTGAATCTACCCAGTCATCACCTGGATTCACATAGAGGCAGCTCTCAGCTCCTCTTCCAGCTCCTCATCCAGTTCCATATTGAAGCTCACAGTGTCCAGTCCACCTCAAGTACTTTTCAATTTCTGTTTCTGGGAAGACAAAGCTTAACAGAGCCAAAACAACATTCATGCACATTGCTGGCACCATCATCAATTCACTCTCTGCCTGTGAAATCAACAGAGACCCACAAACAAGGTCTGAGAAGTCAACACAAAATCATCAGCATAGAAATCAATAGAGATACACAAACAAGGTCCAAGAGGTCAATACAAATCATCAGTAAAGTCCCAGGACCTCTGAAACCCTCCTCCATGACTTCTATAAACAGAAAACAAGAAAATCCTCTTTCAGGGCTTCCAGTAAGGTCCTAGGTCTTCTGTATAAAGTATTACAAACACAAATCAACACAGACAGAACAGACAAACAGAGTGCCTGGATACCACAAGTTTTCTCCTTCTCCATTCTGCCACCACAAGTGTTCCCTTCTCACTTCTGCTCTCTTCCAGCTTTTGCTCAGCTTTTTATCTGGTCATTAGCTCCTCCCTGTTCCACCCACTTCTAATGTCCTTCCTGTTCCTGTCTTTGGCAAGTCTCTCTCACTGTGGGACTCACAAGTTCTCTTTCTTAACAAAGACTTGATATAATCAGGGGCAACGCTCAACTGAAATAAGGTGCTAAGTAGTTGTTTGCTTGCCATTACACCTTGATACTCTCTTCTCTCTAGTTTTTTTTGGGGCATTCTCTCCTGGTTATCCTTTTTACCTTTATGACTCTTCTTTCTTGGTCTCCTTTGTGGGATCTTAATCTAGGTCATGCCTGTAAACCATGGGTATCCTTCAGGACTCTGTACTGGGCCCTCCTCTCTTCTCCCTCTATACTATTTCACCTGGTGATCTCATTAGTTCCTATGGATTAAAATATCTTCTCTATGCTTATGATTCTCAAATGTACTTATCCAGCCATATCTTTATCTGGTGCCTTTCAGTCTTGCATTTCCAATTGCCTTTTAGACAAGTCAAACTGAATGTCCCTCTTAAACTCAATGTATCCAAAATGGAACTCATTATTTTCCCCCTAAACCCTCTTCTCTTCCTAACATCCCTATTGCTGTCAAGGGCACCACTATCCTACTCACCCACACTCACAATCATCTTCAATTCCTACTCTCTCCCCTCTCATATAGAATCTGTTGCCAAGATTTATTGATTTTGCTTTCCTGAAATCTCTTGATTATGCCATCTGCTCTCCTCTGACACTCCATTACCCTGGTCCAGGACTTCATTCCTGGATTATTGCAATAATTTCTGGTTAGTTTCCCTGTTCAACTCTCTCACCCATCCAGTCCATTCTCCATTCAGCTGTCAAGGTATTCTTCCTAAGCATAGGCCTGACCATAGCATCCCCCTACTCAGTAAATTCTAGTGGCTACCTTTGACCTCCAGGATCAAATATAATTTCCTTTTCTTTGGCATTCAAAGCTCTTCAAAACCTGCCTTGTCCTATATTTCTACTTTTTTAAAACCTCACTCCCACTAACATAGTCTGCAATCCAATGACACTGCTCTCCTCTTTTTTCCTCACAGAAGACACTCCATTTCCCAAATCTGGGTATTTGCACTGACTTTGAATTTGCTTTTCATTCTCTCCCTCCTCACCACTATATCTTGGCTTCTGTAGTTTTTTTTAAGTCCTACCTAAAAGTTCATCTTTCTCAGGAAACCTTTCCTAATCCTACCTCAATTCAAGTGCCTTTCCCTGTTGGTTATTGCCAGATCACCCTTCATGTATCTTGTTTGTGCATAGTTGCTTGTATGTTTTCTCTCCCATTATGCTGTGAGCTCTGTGACTGCCTTTTGCCTTCCTTTGTATCCCAATGCTTAGTATAATGCCTGGCAAATAGTAGCTGCTTAATAGAAGTTTATTAACTGACTGATTCAGGATTTTCTGAAATGGTCTTTCATAATTTCTTATGGTAAGACAAAACTCCTTTATATTAATATACAACACTTTTTTTCAGTCATTCTCAATTGATGGACAATTGTCTAGATTCCAGTTCATTCCTTTTCCTTCTCTCTCTTTTTTCCTTTCAATCCTTACTCTAGGATCAGGAAGTTTGTTTTGTTTGCAACTATTCCTTCCTTGGTATTTTATTCCCTTTCAACCCCTCCCTTTCCCATTCTCACTGGTGTCATCATTAAGTTTTATTTATTTCTGCACTAGTCTGTTTGTATGCTTGTTATTTAGTCATTTTCAGTTGTGTCCAATTCTTTGTGACCCTTTGAGGGTTTTCTAGGCAAAGATACTGGAATGCTTTGCCATTTCCTTCTCCAGACTATTTTACAGGTGAGGAACTGAGGAAACAGGGTTAAGTGACTTACCTAGGGTCACATAGCTAATAAGGGTCTGAGGTCAGATTTGAATTCAGGTCTTTTTAATTCTAGGCCTACTACTCTATGCCCTGTACCTCACTGGTCATTTGTATATATGAGTGTTCAATGATTCTTTGTCCTTCAGATCAGAATCAATCATCCAAGATTCTCTCATTCAATACTCATTGAAGACTTAAAAGTTCTACAGGGAATATACATTTCTTTAGAATGTTATGGCTGCATATCATATGTTCCCTTCCAAATGCTCAAACTAATTTTCCTTTCAAGTTTTCTCTGCTGTCCTGTAGTTATATTTTAAACTTCCTACTTGGCTTTGGTTTTTTAATATTATTTTCATCAGAAATTCTTGAAAGCCCTCTATTCTGTTAAAGATCTACTTTATTTCCCTTTGAGATAAAACTCAGCCTTGTGGGGAAAGTTGTTTTGGTTGTAAGACTCTATCCTTTACATTGTTTCAAATTGTATTCCAAGATCACTACTCATTCATAATAGAACTGTTGGCTTTTATGAGATCCTAACTGTTGTTCCTCAGCTCTTAAACTCTTTTGTTCTGGATGCTTGCAATATTTTTTCTTTGACATAGGAGCACTGAATTCTGATTATGACATTCCTGGGACTCTCCATTTTTAGATTCTTTCAGGAATGAATTCTTTCAAGATTCTTTTAGGAGATCAGTAAATTCTTTTTATTTCCACTTTACCCTCTGATTCTAAGTTGATGTAGGCAGTTTTCCCTTGTTATTTATTTCTTCAAATGTAATGTCCCAGCTTTGTTTTTATGATGATTTTCCAAATATTGCCATTGTTAAGTTATCTTTTCTTGACCAGTTTTCTGGGTTAGATGGTAGCTAAGTGGGCCAGTGTATAGAGTGCTGGGCCTGGAGTCAGAAAAACCTGAATTCAAATGGCCTCAGTCATTTACATCTCTTTCTACTTGTAGCAGCAAGTACCCCAGCATCCCCAGGATGGCTGCCAACACAGGTTCTTAGATCTAATTTTCTAAAGGAAAGCAACTCAAAATGGTTTAACAAGCTTACTTTAACCAATCAAACATGTATCATTTACCTAGTTCAGGGGAAAAAGGTCAGCACCACGAACTTCAGAGTATACAGACAGAAGTTTCAAGACAGAGAAACAGATCAAACACACAGGCTTCCAAACTGTCCAACCATTACATCCATACCAAATCACAGTTACCAGAGAGCAAAGAATCAACATCTGGGTTTTCAAAGCTGGGGGGCTCCCAACGGCTGCCCAGAATCTCATCTGGTCAAATCACACAACACTTCTCAAAGTTAACCCCAAATCAAAGCCTTCCATCAAGGTTTTATATAGCCTGCTCTTGGATCAGAGAATGTAACAACCCTCTTGACCCACTGCCCAAACACAAAGCACCAAGGTGTGGGAGTTCCTGAAAAACAAGCCTCCTACCACAGGTTCCAGGTGCACTTAAGCCTATGGGCAGGGAAGATCTTAATTTACATTCCTATAACACTCCTATAATCAGTTTCCTCATCTATGAAATGAGGATAATAATAGCACCTACATCTTGAGGTTGTTGTGAATATCAAATCAAATGAGAAAATAATTGTAAAACACCTAGTACAATGCTTAGCACATGTTAAGTGCTATGTAAATGTTAGCAATTATTATTATTATATCAGGTAACATATTTTCTTTTAGTTTTTCAACATTTTAATTTGTTCTATTCCTTGCTTTCTCATGAACTTCGTTATTTCTGTTTGGTCTTTTCTAGTTTACAGGGAGAATTTTCCTTGCTTAAGACTTACTATTTTCTCCTCTTAGCTATTTATTATGCTTCTAAGACATTCCTCCAGAACTTTCATTTCATTTTTAAAAAATCTCTTACTCAGTTAATTCTAGGTCTTCACGTAGCCCTTATAGAACTTCCAATTTTCTCTTTCAGTTTCTGCTTTGCTATTTTTATGCAGTTTTTTATTCTTTCTGTTCAGTATTTTCTTTGATTTACTCATCTCTCTAGCTTTAGTTTCTTAAACAGGGCTTTGTCTTAGGGCCAGAATCAAACCACTTTTGCACTTTTAAGTATAGCCATTGTCCTTTTTGGTCTCACACTGGGTCACCTCTGTTCCTGAGATGACCTTCATCTCTTAGTTTAACTACCCTGTCCCCTTCCCTCTAGCACATCTTTGAGACCAAAAGCACTGTATCTTTGGAACCCTTTCTAGTGTCTTTAGACAAACGATTAAGTATATAAGAATCCCTGGACCTGGAGTATTCCAATTGAGTACTCGTCAATGTACTAATTCAATGCCCACTACAAATCCTAAGCATTTCTAAGGTCCCCAACCAAGGACTTTCTGACTACCATGGTCCTTTCTCAAGGGAACCCTCTACTTTTACTGTCTCTAGTTTGCAGAGCCTTGCAAGCTACATGCATCTTTGAATAGTATCCAGTCAAGTTGGGAAACTATTATGTGCTGGTGCTGGTTTTGTTGATGACCCTGTTGTCTTTGGGCAAAAATCTCCCTCTCTGTGACCTGATCGTGAATGAGTGTTTAAGAATAAGATGAAAATTACATTAGGTGGATACTTTTTTTCTTTTCTGCTGTGGTTATTTTTAGCAATAACTATAAACAAGTTTCCTTTCCCATAAAACAACAATGAAATAACTTTTCATTAACTATAATGAAAAATTTAAAAAAAATTGTCTAAAGAACTCTCAGGTTAAATATTCCAAGAAGTCAGGCTAGAGTCAAGTAATCCATTATGATTTTCATATTTGCATAGTCACTAATGGTATGCAAAAGACATTTTCCAAAAGAGACTAGGACAAATATATATTCCATTAGTTGATAATATCAATAGAACAGAATAGTGCCATAAGCCAGTGACTTCATAACATTAAATTAATAAAGCAAAAAGAAGAATCAGATTAAAAAATAAAGGTTGCAGGAATACTAAAAACACTTACATCCTGAGGTAAAGCATTGATCCAATGATTCACTAAGTTCTTCTGATTGGTGAGGCTTTTTTTGGCTATATCAGAAATAGGAGGCAGATTAGAGAAGGACCCACCATCATCATTGTTATCATCATCAAGGAACATTTATTAAGCTATGTTCCAGGCACTGTGCTAAGTGCTGGGGATTCAAAGAAAGTCATGACTCAGGAAGCTTACATTTTGATGAGGGAGTTAATCTGCCTTTGTAAAGTGACTACAGTAGCACCAGGAAAAGATAGCTCTTAGTACCATAAAGTTGACAGCCATTCTGTTACTGATGACTGAAATCTCATCCTTACATGTTAATTACTGCGGCATAAGGTTTTGTCCTCTGTTAAAATATGCTACAGATTGTCAAATGTGGCATCCAGAATATGACAAAATAATTCAGATAAGGTTTGATAAAGGTAGAGAATATAAGGACTATTGTCTATCTTGTTTTAGACACCTGACTTCTGTTACCACAGTCCAAGATACCATTCCCTATGCTTGAATCCTACTCTAATGCCTTATGGAGGTGAAGAGATGACTCTGGATTCTTGAAGCCGATGCCAACCAACCCCAAGCTCTATCAGGTTTTATCAGGCTGCAAAGTCTTTTAAGAATAGGACTGATAATAGGCCAGCATTGTGTCTTAATAATGACACGAGTATATTCAGAATACCAACAGCCCAGCACAGGGCAAAATGGAATTTAAAACAAGACAGTAAAGCAAACAAGTTTTATAGAGGAGAGATACTCACAAATTAATTGCAGTCAGGGAAAATTGTGGGAACAGGTCTAAGGGGCCTCAAGATAAATTGGACACCCATTCAGAACCCTAGAGGGAATGGGATACCTTCTCCAAAACCAGTAAAGTCTGGTGAGTTTTTACAGAATTACTATTTGCATCTAGTAAAACTTATGGAAGGACAAATACTAAAGCTAAAGCTTAAATACTTTGGCCCCATAATGAGAACATAGAACTTATTGTAAAAAGACCCTGATATTGGGAATGATTAAAGACAAAAGAAGAAGGGAATGGCAGAGATGGATGGAAAGTGTCATGGAAGCAAAGAACATGAACTTGGACAGACTTCAGAAGATATTGAAGGCTAGAAGGACCTGGCACACCGTGGTACATGGGATCACTGAAGAGTTGGACATGACTCAATGAATAACAATAACAAAGCAAGGCCAGGAATTAGGAGATGGGAGTGCAGAGAAGCCTGGACTTGAGGACTGGTGCTGATTCACGCTACTAGGGAAAGAGAAGACTCCACAGAAATCAGAGACTAGTTAATATCCAAATTCCCTGTCAGTGGGGAAGGGGGATTGGGATTTTCCTGCTGATTTGAAAGTAAGCGGATGATCATCTTTCATGTCAAGGGTGTTTGAACTTCTCCAAGGCTTCTTTATTTAACTGATTTGGGAAACTACTTAATTCTTTACACATTTGAAGACTAGTGTAGCTAAATTCAGATGGGGACCAGGTTAACTGCAGGGCATTGGATTTATCAATCAAGTAACTCTTATTCATTGGGCTGAGCATCAGATGCCAGGGTAAAAGGGCAAAGAATAAGCATTTATCAAGCACACACATTGTGTTAAGTGCTCTATAAATAGTCTTTCATTTGATTCTCACAACGATGAAAAGGAGCAGTAAGGTACAATTTTCATCCCTATTTTATAGATGAGGAACTGAGTCAGAAAGGTCACAGAGCTAGTAAGTGTTTGAGGCCAGATTTGAACTCAAGTCTTCCTGAGTCCAGGCACAGAACCCTATCTGTCACACAAAGACAAAAACATCACTCTATCTATTGCACAAAGACAAAATTGAAAGGTTTTTTTGTGCTCAGAATATTTATAATCTCGTGGAGATGAAAACAATATGTAATTAAAATAAAATAATGAAAGCTAAGTAAATATATATGAGATGTTTTATATATGTATGCATATGTTTACATATATATATATATGTATGTATGTGTGTATTTATAAATGTGTGTGTTAAGTAAACATAGAAGGAAGATACTAGCAAGTGGGAGAATCTGGATAGACCTCTTTGGAGGTGGTGCTTGTTGACTGATTGGCTAAACTAAGGTGGTAGCGAGTGAGCTGTAGGAAAGGGGTAGATGAGGGAGATGTTGCAGGTCTTGGCAACTGATTGGATATAAGAAGGTTGGAAAGTTGAAAATGATTCAATATCACAAACTTGAGTGCCTAGAAGTATGGTGATGCCTTCAACAGAAATAGGAAAGTTAGAAAGAGGAGAGAGTTTCTGCAAAATAAAAACAACATAATCTATAATGGTACAGTTACCCACTAGGACAATAGACCATAGTCTTGGAAAGTACTGCAGCAAAGATCAAATGCGTTCCTCAGGCTACCATAGGGCACATTCTGTTTCATAGGTGCTGCTTTCTAGTCAAACCTACACCCAATGTACTTAATCCGTTGATATTTTGGTCCTAAGAATTAGTCTGTGTAGCTTGGGGGCAGAATTATAGCCAATGGGTGGAAGCTACAAGGAGTAAGATTTTTTACCTAAGCATAAGGAAGAAATTTTTAACAATTAAAGGTATTCGACAAATGGAATTCTTTGCTAAGCAAGAGTGACATCCTGATATTTACAAGTGTTCAGGTCAAGAAAGGAGACCTATCATTCAAAGCTGTTGTAAAGGAGTACCTAAAGTATTTTCCTTTCTTTTCTAAATTATATCAACATATTTTGTTTTTACATCACCTTCATTTCCCAATATTTCCCCTTTTTCCTGTCTATATGAAGCCAGCCATCCCTTATAACAAAGAGTTTTTAAAGAGTGAAAACATTAATTTAACAAAAGTAATGCATCCACCAAGTCCAACAGTATATGCACTGTTCTACAACCATAGTCTCTCATGTTTACCAATCAGGGAGAACTATTTGCATTGTCATAACTCTTGTTCAAGACTGAGGTTGATCATTATTAGTTTAAAATGTTCAAGGTTCTTATTGTTATTGTTCTTTCTATTTATGTTGTTTTAGAGGTATGCATATGGGTGTATAAATTGTGTGTGTGTTTGTATGTGTGTGTGTATATATATGTATGTATGTGTATAAATGAATATATACTCCCATATATATGCATGTATATATATACATATATACACATAGCTTTCCAAATCTGCTTATTTCACCTTGACAAGAATCTACTTTTCAACATTTTTAGCTATCAACCACATGAAGAGCAGAGTACTAGCCACCAAGAGGATAAAATTTCACCTTTCTGTAGCCTTCAATATTGTGTCACCCTCTTCTTGATAAATCTCTTTCCTCTAGGTATTCATGATACTACTACTTTCTTGGGTCTCCTCTCATCTCTCTGACCACCATTTCTGTTTCCTTTACTAATTCTTCATCCACATCAGACCCACTAACCCTGAGTGTCCCCCAGGTCTCTGTCCTAAACCCTATTCCCTTCTCTGTCTACACTCTTTCACTTTATTGATTTAATCAGTTCCCAAAGATTCAATTATCATTTCAAGATTCTCATAATTTTCAAGTTTATTTATCCAATTGTAACATCTCTGCTAATCTTCAATTCTGAATTTCCAGTTGCCTTTCAAATAATTCAAATGGGATTCCATAGATGTCTTAAACTCACTAATTCCAAAGTGAACTCATTATCTTTTCCCCCAAACCTTTTCCCTTTCAAACTTCCCTGTTACTATTTTCCATCCTTTCTCTCACAGGCTTGCAACGTAGGTATCATCCTGACTTCTCCTCACTGTCTCTCACCCTTTCCCCTCAACTTATCCAATCTGTCATCATATCTCTTTACCATCTAGGTGTGTAATGAGAATGGGAATTTGAAGATCTTCCCTGCCCCTTAATAGATGTAGGGGGAATTTGAAGACCTCCCCTCCTTTGAAGGTAAATTCTGCCCCCAAAAGGTTGTAGTCACATGGAGCCTGTGGTGGGAGCAGTTTGCTGAAGGGAAGCAGAGCCCATGTGAAGATGGTAGTCAGAGCCAGAGAGACAGTGGGAGAGAGAGGTGCTCAGGCAAGGAGATAGAGAGGTTTGTGAGGAAATATTGATCTTGTATTAGTTTGTGGGAAGGTTGAAGGATGTTGTGGCTCTTAGTGTTATTATGGCTTCTTAATATCTTTGGTACTATGATGCAAATGGCTTACTGGTTTTGGGATTCAGTTTTCTGGTGTCCAAATAAATGCTTCTGTCCTCTACCTGGAGAGCTGGGCATATCTTCTGATTGACCATAATGGATATTTATAGTCATGGTATTGATCATGATCCTGGGTGCTGTAAATATTGCATTGACACTACAAGATGCAAGCCTAGGAGGTGATGACCTCATACCTGAATTATCCCACTTCTCCTCTTACCTGTCTTCCTCCAAGTCCCAGTCAAAATCCCATCTTCTATAAATAGTTCCTTACTTCTCTTGTCTTTTAATTTATCTTATAAATAGTTTCTTTATACAGTTATTTGTATGATGATTCCCTATTAATACTTTGAGCCCCTTGAGATAAGGGACTATCTTTTGACTCCTTTTGCATCCCCAATACTTATCATAATACCTTAGCATAATACCTTGCATGTACTGGACACTTTATAAATGTTTATTGAATAACTAAGTTAAGCAATGCTCTCCACCATCAATGAGCTTACAGATTAAGAGTGAGATGAAATATAAATAGAAACACATTCTTATTGTTGTTCAGTTGTTGCAGTCACATGCTATTCTTTATGTCACCTTCTGAGGTTTTCTTAGCAAAAATACTGGAGTGGTTTTCCATTTCCTTCTATAGCTCATTTTATTGATGAGAAAACTGAGACAAACAGGGATAAGTGACTTGCCTGTGATCACAAAATTATTAAGTGTCTAGACAGGATTTGAACTCAGGTTTTCTTGACTTCAAGACCAGGGCTCTATTCACTGCATCACCTAGTTGCATATAATTACTCTGTGTGTGTGTGACTCTAATTATATCAGAGAATCTCAAAACTAGGTACCATGTTAGCTCTGAGACAGAAAGTCATTATGGACCAGAAAAATCAAGGAAAGATTTATGGATGAGATGTTACTTTTAGCCTTTGTAGAAAGCATAGGCATTCAATTGGCAAAGAAAGGAAGTAGATTCTTTCTACCTCTACAATTCTCCAGCTGTATAATTTGCATTTTCTGGTGTATGAATTTATTATATTCTTTTCTGTGAATTTGTTTTATGTGGAAGAAGGCACAGAAGGCTTAAGTAAATCAAATTGCCTGAGGTGTAAAGGAAGGAACCATGGTTGTAGAAAGGTTAGGGTTAGAAGAATAGAGAACCTTGAACTCTTAAGATTAATTTTCCTAACTTTACAGTGTTAAGTAGGGCCAGCTCTGCTCAAAGGAATTAAGCCAAACAAAATTGATGCTTTCCTCGGCAATACAGCTTCCCTCAAAATTATTTTGATTTGACTTTTCTGTTTCTGAGTAGCCACATGTGTCAAGACTCTGAAGCTACTCTTCCCAACTAAACCCCTACTTAAGCAGGTTGGGCCCCCAGTGAGTGATAGTTACAGCTTTCCTTCAGGGTTCTAAGGGCATGCCTAAGAGGTAATGACTTTATTCTAATGCTCTTGGCTTAAAAGGCACCCCCCATTCTGGTGTGATTCCCCAATATCAAACACCAGTTATCAGTGCCCTGAAATAATTTTCCCAATGCTGGTATCTCCCCAGTATAATTTAACCAGTTGATTTCTCCTTGATGTCATTAATGACTAATTAAGAGCGATTAGATTAGAAAGGAATACTTAATAGATACAGTAAAAACAGAAGCAAAAGTAATTGTACCCAAACCAGGGCATACTCTGTCCTCTACCACCTTGGTCCCTGGGAAGAGTGAGTTCAGACATAAAATGGTTATAATTAAACAGTTGCCCTACCAAGTTCACTTTTGAATGTGGCCTAGCCACTGAACAATTCACTCTTTTGCCTGCAGGGCACATTTCTTGGATGAGGAATCAATTTACCTTTGGGTTTGGTCACATAGGTCCCTCCTCAGTTGTACTGGTTTCTCATTCTGATCAGCTGTGTCTGTTATGGCAAATTCTGTATTAGATGCCTACTTCTGGACTTCTGCCTTTCAAAGATCACAAGCTTTGTTCTTTATGTCTTGATATTCATTTACCTAAATTGGGTAGAAGCAACGACAGAAGCATGTGTTCAAGGTTATATAGCCAGTTGGGTGGGAAGACAAAGGCCTGTGGCTCCTTCCCCACCCAGAGACCCAGGGAAGTTTTCCCTAACTGAAGACACAAAGCAAAGGGAGATCAGCTTTGTCCACTGGACACTTTTATATAGAACTCTGTTCTGGATCATCAATTAATTAAAAGGCTTTTTTTCACCAAGCAGCAAGCAGACAGGAAACAGTTATGGAATATCTGCAGTGCATGTTTTACACATCATTATATTATTATCCTCATCTTACAGATGAGGAAGCTGAGTCAGATAGAGATTAAGTGACTTGCCCACAATCATATTATTATAGTAAATATCTGTTGCTGGATTTGAACTGAAGTCTTCCTGACTCCAAGTCTCACATTCTATCTACTACATCTAGCTTCCTCTCTCTCTTTCTCTCCACATACACACATATATACATATACACTAATGTATATGTATTGCTTGTATGTGCATGCATACATATATGTATATGCATATATACAGAAAATTATACTGATAGAGTGTATTGGAAGGGAAAGTGAGGTCAGCTAGTCAACAAGCTAAGTCACTGGAGAAAGAAAGGCAAAACATGGTTCCTGCCTTCAAGGTGTTTACATTCTGACACATGATACAATTAATACAGTGGGTGCTACCTTCTCTGCATGACATCTCAATCCATAGATACCACATTCATTCTCTTATTGAACAAATATTTCTATGCTAATTTCTGTAAAAGTACAAAGAATAAGACCTGATAGTTTTGCTCTCTCCCTCCAATTGCTGATATCATTCTCAGGAACTTGAATTAAATCTTGTCTTTATGTTGGTGTATCAGCAAGCACCCCAGCGTCCCCAGGGTGGCTGCCAACACAGGTTCTTAGATCTGCTTTGTTAAAGGAAAGCAACTCAAAATGTGTTAACAAGCTTACTTTAATCAGTCAAATGTGTATTATTTACCTAGTTCAGGGGAAAAAGGTCAGCACCCCGAACTTCAGAGTATGCAGACAGAATTATCAAGACAGAGAAACAGATCACGTAGACAGGTTTCCAAACTGTCCAACCATTACATCCATACCAAATCAACATCTGGGTTTTTCAAAGCTGGGGGGCTCTCAACAGAGGCTTTCCATAATCTCATCTGATCAAATCACAGAACACTTCTCAAAGTGAGCCCCAAAGCAAAGCCTCACATCAGGGATTATAAAGCCTTCTCCTGGGTCAGAGAATGTAACCACCCTCTTGACCCACTGCCAAATCACACAGCATCAAGGTGTGGGCATTCCTGAAAACCAAGCCTCCATGTGACCACATTCAGCCTATTAGGAGGCAGAGTATATTTTCAAATCAAGGAAGATTCTCAGAGTCTCTTAAGCCTATCAAAGGGCCTAGGGGCAGGGAAGATCTTTAAATTTGCATTTCCATTACATGTGGTGACCCTCCTATAATCCTGGGTTCTCACAGCATCAACATCCTCAACTTCCATGGCTTCTTCTTCTATTTGTCAACCACTTACAAGGAGAGTCCTCAATTTAAACCTCATCATCACCTCAAACTATTAGACAGCCAATATCGTGTCTTCTGGAGTTCTCTTCTCAGATAGTATCTTGTTTTTCTACCACTTTCATTGTCTCATTCTTCCTGTATCCACTCTTTTCCCTGATCATGATTTTCCCTCTCTGTTCCCCTAATCCATTATCCATGCCCTGGTTTCATTTCCTTCACTTTATAGGCTTCTACCTGCAATTATCTATTTCAACAACTTATTTCTCTAAACTCACAAATATCACACCACTTTACCCTCTAATTCTTTTATCATGTTAACCCTCAAATCTGGATCATATCTATCATCTCCACTCTCCAGATAGTTTCTGACATCCCTTAAAGCTCTGAGATGCTATAATTTTGTAACTCTATGCTCCCAAGTCACAGAGAACTGCTGAATAAAGGCATGATAGCATGCTGACTGGATGCTAACTAATCTCATGTGGGCCCTCACTAATTCATGACAATTCTTTTCTTCATCTCTGATTGACTATCCTATCACAGTGCCCACAATGAATCTTTGTTCAAGTCCCCAGATCTGTCTCCAAGCTCACCACTCAGTAGGTGCCTTTTATTCCTAATTGAATAAGATTCAAGTAAATCATCATGAGTTTCCTCATTTCTCAGCTCCTATATCTCAAAACCTCTCTCTATTTTAGTCCAGATCCCTCACCTTCCTGCTAGTCTCAGAGGATGATGTGGACATGGAATTATTCCTTTTCATCTATTCCAGAATTTTTCTCCATCAATTATTTATTCTCTGTCTCTTATCTTCAGCCTCTTCTTCACTAATGCTTTTTCCCCTTCACTTACAAATATGTTTGGGTCTTTCCTGTCCTAAAAAAAATCTTTTCTTAGACAACAGTATGCGCTCAACTTTTCCCTCAATTTCCCTTTTTCTACTTTACAAGTCAATTTCTATAAAGAGTACTTAGAAAAATAACGTTGAGGTTGAATGTATAGGATTTGGCAATAGACTGACATGGGAGATAAGGATAAGGAAGAGTCAAAAGTGACAACAATTTTGAGGATGTTGGTGCCATCAAAAGAGAGAAAGAATTTAAGAAAAGCAATAGTTCTGTGGGTAAGATGAGTTAAGTTTTTGTCATGTTGACTTTTAATTCCTTCTATTTCACTACTAAATTATCTTCATACTTGTGTACTCTGATTTCTGGCCAAATCATTCTGCTGAGAATCCTCTCCCCAAGATTTCCAGAATTCTTTCAATTACTAAATGACTTTTTTCAGGCATCTTTTTCCTTACTACAATGTTTAGCATTGTTGATCATCTCACCCTTCTTCATAGTCTCTCCTCTCTTGGCTTCTATGACATTGTTCTCTACTGACTCACTTGTTATCCATCTGATCATTGCTCATCCATATTCCTTCAATTCTCTAAGTATGAATGTTTCTCAGAGTTCTGTCTTTTTCAATCTTCTCTTTTCTATGTTCTCTCCTTTGGTGATTTTATCCTCTCCTGAGGCTTTAACCAACATTTCTGCACAGATAAGCCCTATGTCTATTTATCTAGCCCCTACCTCTCATCTAAGCTCCAGTTCCATATATCACTCCTTAGATACTCTTCTAATACCTAACATTCAACATAGTAAAAACTTAACTCATTTTTCTCCCTGAACATCCCCTTTCTCCAAGTTCCCTATTCTTCTTATTGACACCACTACTGTCTTAGTCTCCATGGTTGAAATCTGGTATCATTGTAAAGTCAAGACAAATCAAGTCAACAAGCATTTATTAACTGCTTACTATATGTCAAGCTCTTGCTATGTGTCAAGGACCAGATCTACTTATAGATTACATTTGCAACAATGTAATTGGCTGATATCATCTTCCAAGCCCATTCATGAGCTAAGTGCTAGGGATAACAAAAAAAAAAAAGTAGTCCCTGCCTTTAATGAGTCCCTATTTTAATGAGAAAAGCAATATTAAAATAGCAATTTATATACAAGAGTAATATGAAGGAAATGCCAAACAGAAGGTACTAGCACCAGGAGTGGGAAAAGCTTCTTGCCGAAGGTGAGATTTCAGTCACGATTTTAAGGAAGCCAGGAAATCCAAGAGAGAGAGATGAGGGGAAAGAGATCATTCCAGGCATGAGGAACAACTAGTGAAAATGCCCAAAGTCAGAAGAAGATACAATGTCATATGCTAGGAACAACAAAGAAACTGGGGGTTATAGAATACATGTAGAGGAGTAAGGTGAAAAAAGATTGGAAACTTATGAAGGGCTTTCAACAGCAAACAGAATTTTACATTGGATCCTCGAGGTAATAGGGAGCCACTGGAATTTATTGGAGGGGGAATGGAGGGAGGCATGGTTACAGCAGTGCTTTAGGAAGATCACTTCGGCAGCTGAGTGGCAGCTGAATTACATGGGGAGAGACTTGAGGCAGGGAGACAAACCAGAAGGCTGCTGCAATAGTCCAGTTGTTATTATCCTTATTGTGCCTCTCCTTTTTGCCCTGCATCAATCACTCATCAAATCTTGTCATCTTTTCCTTCATGTATTCTGTTTTGGTCAGTCCATGACTGGAACACTATACTAAGGTTGGTCAAAAAGATAACCTTTTTGGAAGGACATTGATGAGAGAAAGAAAATCAGGATGGTGAAGAATCTCAAGTTCATACCATTTGAGACCCAGTCAAAGGAAATAGGGTTGTCTAACCTGGAGAAGAGAAGATATGGTTGTCTTCAAGTATTTTAAGGGCTGTCATCTAAGAAGAAAAATTCCTTTTTTGTTTGTTCTAAGAGCAGAACAAGAAGAAATGGCTTGAACTTGTTAAAAAGGCAATTTTAGGCTTGATATAAAGAGAAACTTCTGAATAATTTGGGTCATTCAAAAGTGAAATAAGCTGCCTTAGGAGGTAGTAGGTTCCTCTTTATTGGACATCTTCAAGCAAAGGTTGGATGACGAGTAATTAAGTACACTATCAAATGTTTTTTTTTTTCCCTAGCTATTGACAGAACTAGATGGCTACTAAAGTCTATTCCACCTCTGAAATCCTGTGATTCTGAAACCCTCTCCAATCTAGTGCCATCACCCTAGTTCAGGCCCTTATGACCTATCACCTGGACTCTTCCACAGTAATACACTCTTAACTGATCTCCTACTTTTAGTCTCTTCCCTCTCCAGTTCATTCTGCACATGATGGATGTGTAGGTCTGATACTTTGTTTATATATACATATATGTGTATGTATGTATATGTGTATGTGTCTATAATTTACTTAGCTCTGTGCTTAAAGGTCTCCATAATCTAGCATGATTCTACTGTCCAGTCTTATTCCTCTCTACTTTTCAACCACTCTATGATCTAGTCAAATTGGACCACTAAATATTTTCTGATATTATTCTGCTCTGTTGTGCCACCATTCATTTCACTCAGACCATCTCTCATTCCTAAAGCACATTCTCTCTTCTTTCAAGGCACAGCTCATGTTTCACCACATCCATGAAGTCTTCCCTGATCTCTCTCTCTCTCACTTCATTTTCTTATTAGTTTATCTAGATCTCTCATTTGCTTCTGTAATATACTACCTTGTATCATTTTTGCCCTCTACCTCTGACCCTCACCATTAGATTGTAAGCTACTTGAGAGTGAGATCTATGCCATACACATATTTGTATCCCCAACATCTGCTATGCCTTATATATGTAGTAGGCATTCAATAAAAGTTTATTGAATTGAATGTGAGGGGTAAAATACTAGGAGTTCAAAGGGAGCAGGAGTCATTTCCAGCTATGAATCAGAAAAGGCTACAGCATCTCATCAAGACTTGGTTGTTTGTATTTGTTTATATATATTCTTAGAATATATTCACATGATTTTTTTCCATATCTGTCAACTGTCATGCAGATATAGCTGTTTCCTTTGTGGGAAATGCTAGGAAGTAACATAAGTTAACACTTATTTAGAGTCATATGGTAGGCAGAGATATAGCTATACACCAGGGTTAAACGGGACTCAGACCTGATCACAGCACTGTGTTCATATTCCCTAGAAACCTCTTTATATGAGTTCAAACTGGAACAACTTGTTTCTTGATCTTGGCATGACATTAGACTACATTATCTGTCTCTCCCTTAAATCTCATTACCACCACATCATTGATCAGTTCTTCCATATTTCATAATACTCCTGCCTCGACCATTTTCTTGGTATTTCATGTTGATTTTTTTGCAAAAAGTGACCCTCTTCTTTCTCCTGTCCCCTCACTAAATGAGTCACTGCCATTGCAACCTATTCTACTTATCATCAGATGTATGTCTTGCATATACTGAGTACTTCTTAAATGCTTGTGGACTTGGCTTTTCAGAAAAGTCCTGAACTAATGTCCTTGGGGGGTCTTAATCATTAACTCCCACCCAACACAAAGCAGGCAGATCTGAACCATTTCCATTCCTGCAGTCTAGCACAGTACTCTGCATTGAGTACAGCAGTTCCTACTTGCTCACTGTTCCATTGCTTTATAATGGAAAAAACAAGTTCCTCAAAGCTGAAGGCTAGATCTAGTCAAAGCTTATGTTTGCAGTGAAATAATTGATTACTCTCATGTTCCCATCTCACTCATGAAACTCTCCGAGAGGCTAAAATGTGCTGAATCTCTCCCCAGAGAAGTATACTGCCCAAGATATTGGAAAGACTCTCCTCCCACCCAAACCCTGCAGCTAAATTCTATGAAGGAAAACCACGAGAAGCTGGATGAGCTCCCACATGAAATCATGAAATTGTCAGTATCTGGCATTACTTGAGCCCTTGGCAAGGACTTCAATCTGTCCCCAATGACAAGCACCCCAGATATTTGTAAATTTATTCTTAGAATCAAAGAGTTATAGATCTGGAACAGGAAGCATCTTAGAGGCCATCTAATACAAACTCCCATTATTTCACACATAGTAGGATCATAGATTTAGAGATGGAAAGAACCTTGAAGGTCACTTTAGAGATGAGGAAACTGAGGCACAGGGACATTCCTAAGGTCATAAGATAATGTGTCAGAGGCAGGTTTTGAATCCCAGTCTTCTGGTTCCAGAGCTATTACTATACTTTCTTTTTTAAAAATCTGCCAGTCTAAATAATCACTATTTCCAGTAAAACTCTGACACTCTCATGCATTTTTTTCAATACCTTCCATGAGGTTTTAATGGTTTTGATTGATAGCAATCTTTGTATCTTGTATGGTGATGCAGGAGGATTGGCTTACCCTGACTCCTTTCAGTTGTTCACCTAAACCTACTGATATATAAGTATTCTATAACTATTGCCAGCTAACCAGCAGACACTGAATTCAGGTTATTATTATGATAAATATTACACATTTTTCAGCTCTTAGAATGGTTTTGTATAAAAATCCTTGAAAGTTGATGAATTAAATATACAATACTTATCATACATTGTAGATACTAGGTGAATTGAGATCTCTGTTTGGAAACTTCTCATCTAAAGAGTCTAATTCATTCAGATTTGCCATACTGATATGACTGTCACTTTGATGAATCTGTGATCTCCATCAACTAATAGATATAGGTTTTATAATTCCAATGTTTTTTTTTCATTCTATGTGATTTTTGCCCATTTCAGAGTTGCAGAATCTCAGTTAGGAGGGACATGAGTGATCATCAAGTCCACTCCACACATAAATTGAAATATTCTCTGAAACATTCTCAGGTGATCATCCAGATGTTTTTTGAAGACCTTTAGTAAAGGAGGAAGCCACCACTTCCAAGAGTTCGTTCCACTTTGTGACAGCTCTGATAAAAAAAGATTTTTGTTTACATCAAACCTAAATCTGTTTTTTTTCAACTTCCACACAGTGTTTCTAACTTTGTACTCTGAGACCAAGGAAAAAAATCTCTTATCTACATAATACTTTTCCAACACTACTTCAAGTGCTTGAGTATGATTATTTTGTCTCTAAGTGTTCCTCAATAAAGGATATACTCAATGTATTAGAAACCTTCCTCTAGTTGTTTAAATATCTCATGTGTCCAGTGTATCACTTGGATTGTCCACTTACTATATCTCATTCTCATTACAAGACCATTCAATGTCACTTTGCTGTCATATATGTTCTTGATAATGAATGACTTCTAATGCACTTCTTATGTGCAAGTCTTCATGAGTATTATATTCAATAATCTTTGTCTTAGTCTTTATTTTGGCTTCATAATACAGAGGTGGCACATAGTAAGTCCTTAGTAATTGATTATTGATTGATTAGCAGCATATTGAATACTACTCTTGTCTGTCTTGAATATTGCAACCTTTGATTTGCTTTTAATTTTGATGATTCCACTACACTATTTTTCCATGGTTTGTAGCCACATAAAAATACTAGGATAATTTTGGTATTAAAACAATAGACTTTTGAGACAGGCTGAAGCATGGGATGATCACAGAAAGCACTATACACATTTTCAAATGAAATCCAGCTCACTTCTCCCTTACTAATCAATTCTGGTTCTAGTTAATTGTCCATATGTGTCACAAAAGACATATATGGGAGGGAGGGGAGGGGAAGCAAGCTGGAATAGAAAAGAAATGAAGATGCCTGAGCTTTCCGAAATTCCCCTTCAAACAATTTTAAGTAACACCTCAAAATTAACTTTGGCATGGCAGAACTCACAAAAGGATAAGATGAACCAATTTTCCAGTACAAAACAATTTAGAAGGTTGACAGGAAAAATCTGCCATACCACGGTGAGAGTAGAGCAAAATTCAGCTCAGATAAGATCCCAGCAAGCCAGCAACAGGCTGTGCCTAGGCAAATCACCAGCAGGCATTGGGGGTAACTGAATAGCCACTGTTCAGGTAATTGAATAGCCTCAAGTACATACAATTCACACACAAGTTAAGACATCACCCTTGTAGCATCAATAGTTCTCTTCAAGAACAAAGGAGAACACCACCAAAAGCAAAAACATCATTGACTTCCAAAGATTTTAGGTTATAGACAGTAAGGGAGTCAGACAAATCTTCAAAAGAAGAATACAGGGGTTCCCTTGCTGATACTAGGTGCAGGACTTTGCTGCATTGTGCATAAGTATAAGTGGATCCAGATCACAGTTCCAGATTGCAGTTCCAGGGTGAGGAGGAGTATTAGGACACCAGACCTTGTAGCAGCAGGAGACTGGGGACCCTGGTCATGGCTCTAGGGTGGGAAAGAGAGCTTGTGGTTGCTCATAGACTAGAGGACAGGCCAGGAAAGTAGTAAACACTGTTCTTCTCAGATCATGCCACCCTGGAAGAAGTGAAAACTTGCAGATTCCGGGATCAACTCCAAAAGCATCTATACAAAAAACCTGAATCCTAGGACAGTGTCCTCTCCACTCCAGAAGCAGAGCCCAACTAGAAGATGAAGTTAAAAGTTAAGAAATGGACTGGAAAAAAACAAGTATACAACAAGTATGTAAAACAACAAAACTTGACCATAGAAAGTTACTACTGTGACAAGGAAGATTAAAACATAAACTCAGAAGAAGACAATGAAGTCAAAACTACTATATTTAAAACTTCAAAGAAAAATGTAAATTGGCCTCAGGCCCCAAACTACTTCCTGGACAAACTCAAAAGATTATTTTAAAAATCAAATAAGAGAGGTAGAGGGAAAATTGGGAAAGGAAATGACAGTGATGCAAGAAAATCATGAAAAAAGATTCAATAGCTTGATAAAGGAGGCACAAAAAAGTTAAAGAAAATAACATTAGAAAAACAGAATTGACCAAATGATAAAGGAGGCACAAGAAAGTTAAAGAAAATAACATTAGAAAAACAGAATTGCGTTTTTCTGCTCTCCTCCCCACTCCGCGGGAGGTGGGGGGGGGGGTAGCGAGCAGTGCCCAGGGTGTGGGCGGAGGATCCAAGGCCAGGTGCGGTCTCGGTCCAGCTACCCTGCTAGACCGGACCACGTGTGCAGTGGGCTCCCCAGCGCTAGACAGGAAAGGTTGACTGCTGGTGCGGCCCTAGCCCTGCCCTCAAGGGTATTTTGGAGGGCAGCTAAATTCAGCATCAGTGTAATCTTTGAATATGAAGGATTGTGTACACTAGATTCAGTATGTTCTCAGTAGCCATGGATTACCAGGATTTCTGGTCTTCAAGAAGTTCCTTCCTTCAAAATCCAGTAGAACTCCTAAGGACCCACCACCATTGTTCAGAAGTAAATTGAGATGTGTCACATATCCTTGAACAAGATCACAGAATGTGTGGTGAATATGTTAAGATGTTTGTGGAAGAAAGGAAAAAGGAATAACAGTGGGAAAAGGGGAGTCATCTTGAGGAATCTCTAGTGCCAATAGAATTATTGAGATGCAATGAAAAACATTTCAAAAAATTCAGATGCCTGTATAATGTGGGTGACACAGCAGCTTACAAAGATACTATGCTTACCATCTATTTGGGTATCTGCTCCCAAATTTTCTTCTTAATACGTCATCACATAGATTCTGTTTGTAATCAATATGCTGTTCACTATGAATAGAGATACTATGATAGAAATGTAGATGAAGAAATGCCACCAATTCTTTGGAGTGATGGCAGCCAGAAATTTATGTCTAATTGAACAGTACAGATTAATAGGTACTGCTTATCTCTATAAGTTTTAAATTGTAGCTTCTTCATCCAGTTTTTTTAGCCAGGAGACCTACTTCTTTCTTGAATAAAAAAGACAGTTCAATCTGTGAAAAAAAAAAACCAGAATTGACCAAATGATAAAGGAAGTACAAAAGTCCACTGAAGAAAATAACTCCTTCCAAAGCAGAATTGGCCAAATAAAAAGAGATATACAAAAATTCACTGAAGAAAAAAATTCTTAAAAAGTAGAATCAGGCAAGAGGAAGCTAATGATTTTGTGAGACACCAAGAAATGGTAAAACAAAGTCAAAACAAGAAAAAAAAAAGGAAATGTGAAATATCTCATTGGAAAAACAACTGACCTGGAAAAATAGATCTAAAAGGGATAGTTTAAAAATTATTGGACTACCTGAAAACCATGATAAAAAAAAGATTCTAGACTTAATCTTTCAAGAAATTATCAAGGAAAACTGCCCTCATATTCTAGAATAGAGGGCAAAATAGAAATTGAAGGAATGCACTGATTATCTCCCAAGAGAGATCTCAAAATGAAAATTCCCAGGAATATTATAGCCAAATGCCAGTGTATAATGGTAATGTAATTTGAATTTGAAGATCCCTTTTTATTGGCAAAGGTAACACTTAGTAATTAATCAAGCCTCTGTTAAAGAAACAGAAGGTATGAATCCCTGTTGCTGATGTAACAGGAAGTGGTTGTCTGAAACAGGAAGCTAATTCTATGTGTATATAAGGAGAAGGCCCAGAGACGGAGAGTCAGATCTTCCTGGAGCAAGCTCCGTGCAGGCAGAAGATGCTGCAGCCAGGGAGGTAGAAGAGGAAAGCCCCTCCCAGGCTGAAGAGTATGATTTTGATTTGGAGAACCTGAATGAAGTGACTTTGATTCTGGGAACCAGCTGAAACTTCTGCTGAGTTTGAGGGCCAGCCAGAGCTGCTGAGGATTTCTGAGAGTCAGTCAGAGCTGCAGAAGACTGAGGAAGCATGGCTGTGATGCTGGTACTTTGTGTGAACCTATTTATGGCTTTGTTAAACCTTATTGTCCCAGGAACAGAGACTGTGAAAGATTTGAGATGGACTGGACACAGTGAGCTCCAATGTGGAGCAGGAACTACACAGACAGCTGGACAAGGACCTGAGAGCTATCTGCCTTTGAAATCAGATGACAGTTTGGTGAATCCAGGAAGGATCTAAGACCATGGAAGGGGATCCAGGGAATCCAAGAAATCACCCTGAGTCAAGCTGAAAGAAGATTTTTCTTGGATACTGTGTACTGACTGAGAAATTGTAAATTTACTAGTGACCTAGGGGTGGAGGGTCTGTGTATTTTCTGATGATTGAATAGTGAATGATTGAGTTGATTGAATGATTGATTGACTAAATTATTGTACTTAGTCACTGATGACTGAATATGTGACTGATTGAGTTAACTTAGTGTGCCCCATGAGTGGAGAACTTTGATTATTGTACTTTGTGTCCCTTGAGGAGGCAAACCTCCTTAAGGATGACTGAATGATTGAGATGATTGAATGCTTGAGTTGCTAAATGATTGTTCTTTGTTGAAAACTTTGTGACCAGTGTGGTGAAAACTGTATGTGAATGCTGTATTTTGACTTTCTGTGATAAGTTGTAACATTGTGAATGTTGTACCTTGATCTCTGTGAATGTTTTGCTCTGATCTGTTATGGAATAAATAGAATGTTCACTATACTGTGTAATCAAAATCTTAAAAGCTGTTCACAGTAGCATTCTTCTGGGAAGCTGCTCGTGCTTGGCTTTACACAGTGCTGTCAGGTCAAGGAGAAAATATTGCAAGTAGTCACTCAAATATTGTTGAGCCACAGTCAGGATAACATGAGATTTCTCAGCTTCTACATTAAAGGATTAGAGGGTATGGCATATGATAGTCCAGAGGGCAAAGCAGCTAGGATTACAACCAGAAATCACCTACCCAGCAAAACTGAATATAATACTTTAGGGGAAAAAATGGAAATTCAATGAAACAGACAACTTCCAAGCATTTCTGATTAAAAATCAGAGCTAAATAGAAAATTTGAAATTCAAATACAAGATTTAAGAGAAGCATAAAAAGGTAAAAAGGAAAGAGAAATGATAAGGAATTTAATGAGTTTAAATTGTCTACATTCTTATCTAGAAAGATGATAACTGTAACCTCTAAGAACTTTCTCATTATTGGAGCAATTAGACGGAGGATACATAGACTGAGGGCACAGATATGAATTGAATATGATGGGATATTAGCTAAAAATAAAATTAAGAAGTGAGAAAGTAGAATGCACTGGGAAAAGGGAGAGGTAGAATGGATAAATTATGCCACATAAAAGAGGTACAAAAGAGCTTTTATAGAGGAGGGGGAGATGAGGGATGGGAGGAGAACTTGAACCATACTCTAATTGGAATTGGCTCAAAGAGGGAATAGCATACACACTCAATTGGATATTACCTTACCCTACAAGAAAACAAGAGGGCATGGGGTGATAGAAGGAAGGGAAGATTGGGGGAGGTAGTAGTCAGAAGTAAAACACTTTTGAGGATGGACAGGGTGAAAGAAGAAAGAGAGTAGGATAAACAAGGGGGGGAAATAGGATGTAGGAAAATTCACATCTGGTAATCATAACTGCAAAAAAAAATTGAAGCAAGTTTCTCTGAGGTCTCATTTCTCAAATATATAGAGAATTGAGTCACATTTATAAAAATAAGAGCCATTCCCCAACTGAGAAATGGTCAAAGGATATAAACAGTCAGTTTTCAGATGATGTCATCAAAGCTGTCTATAGTCATGAAAAAATGCTCAATATCACTATTGATCAGAGAAATGCAAATTAAAACAACTCTGGGCTACCACCCCACATCTACCCAATTGATTAATATGATAGAAAATGAAAATGACAAATGTTGGAGGGAATATTGGAAAATTGAAACAGTAATGCACCGTTGGTGGAGTTGTGCAGTGATTCAACCATTCTGGAAAGTAATTTGGAACTATGCCCAAAGGGCTATAAAACAACTCATACCCTTTGACACCATAATACCACTAGTGGGTCTATTTCCCAAAGAGATTAAAAAAGGAAAAGATGTACAAAAATATTTATTACAGCTCTTTTTATGATGGCAAAGAATTGGAAACAGAGGGAATCTCCATCACTTGGGGAATGGTTTAACAAGCTGTTTTACATGATTTTGATGGAATATTATTATAGTATAAGAAATTATGAGAAGGATGCTCTCAGAAAAACCTGGAAAAATTTATGTGAACTGAGTAAAGTGAAATGAACAGAACCAATAGAACATTGTATATAATAGCAATATTGTATGATGTTCAACTGTCAATAACTCAGCTATTTTCAATGATCCAAGACAATTCCGAAGCACTTATGTTGAAAAATGGTATCCATCTCCAGAGAAAGAACTGATGGAGTCTGAATGCAGATTAAATCATACGTTTTAAAGTTTCTTTATTTTTTTTGGTTGGGTTTCTTTTTTTTGGTCTGTGTTTTCTTTCACAACATGACTAATATAGGATTATCTTTTGAAGGACTGCACATGTATAATTCATATCAAATTGCTTACCTTTTCAATGAGGGGGGAAGAGGAGGGAAGGAAAGAATTTGGAACTCAAAATTCAGAGGAAAAGAATGTTAATTTTATTTATATGTAATTAGGATGAAATAAAGTATTAGATAAATATTTTTTTAAAAAGCTATATGTACTGAAAGACTAATTTGAAGGACTGGCCAACTACCTGCATGTCATAGCATGAGAAATATGTATTTTTCCATTCCCTTTGTTTTTCTGTTGTATATAATCAGAGTGATCTCTTTTGCACCATTGTGAATTTTGTGAACAGTATTATAAGTCTCAAAGTGCAATATCATCAGCAATAAGTGAATACTTAAGAAACTTTAATGCCATGAAGGATCCTTTTGACTGATCTATGAACAGAACATCTTCCATGACACTTATGATCACTTTAGGTGAACCAATGTAGCCCTATTTTATACTTCACATGATGTACATGAAACAAAATCTTACTTATGGAGGCCCAGAGAGCAAATATCACAGATGGGAAATGTTTATGTTTGCATATTTTGCTTACCAAATTATTTGGCAAAGCTGTTTTCCAACTAGGCTGGAACAAATTATTGCTTCTGAATTTCTGCTATCAAATTTCTTATTAAAACAAGAAAAAATGTAACTTATATTTCAATGTCCATTTGCATAAGACTCTCCTCATATATGGAGTTTGATTACTCAACACGCTGCACCTACATGAAGAAAGGAGTTGGTGAGAGTTCGTGCAAAGAGATATTTGTCCTCTGGCATCCAGCTTCAAGTGAGAAAACACCCAGTTCCAGATTTTCTTTAGGTGCCTGAATGGCTTTGGGGGGCAGGTAGAGAAAAAGAGACAGAGAGAGGAAAATAAAGTGACAGAGATACAGAGAGAGAAAGAGAGAGACAGAGAAAAAGAGACAGAGAGAAAATAGTCAAAAACTTACACGTAAAGAAACTAACTCTTGAATTATGCCCTATCCCTAGTTTACTATACTACAGACTTCAGGGAATGTTCTTTTGGGTGAGATCTGAGAAATAATCTCTTGGTTGAACTGAGTTATCTCATTCTCAATGTGAGAGCTCATTAACTCTATATAATCTGTTATATTTTCACATGTATATCTTCTCTTTGTTGTCAACCTGGATAAATGGGTTTATTCACTATTTGCCACATGTATTCGTTGTGGAACTGGCATTTGTTGGGAAAGGAGTGAAGCCTAGGCTATAAAGCTTAAGGCATTGCTTTCCCATTAAGGTATAGTAATTGGAAGTGCAACTTGAACCTAAAAATTATTTGACTTAGACTAACAATATTTAAGGAAGCAGATAGATATAATTCTAGCCTGTGTCCTCTCTCTAAAGCCAACAAAACAATAGCTTTTGGCACCAGCGTATTATTCCTCTTCTGGCAGAAATCAAAGTATCCCTCAGAGAAGGAGTAGGTAAGAGAAAGGAGATTCTAGATACATCTTTTTTACCTCCTTGTGAGCCATATCTAAACACGCCCATATGGACATGGACAAAACACAGTACACAACACACACCATCCTGTAGTAAGTAAGAACTATTTATTTCATCTTGTGTTTTAAAGAAATTCATCTCATAAGCCTCATGACATGCCTGTGAAGTACATTGGAACAAGCACCAGATTTGGAGTTAGAGGATGTGAGTTTCAATTCTGGCTCTTCTAAGAGCAAGGATTCATCCATGTGACTTTGGTCAAATCCTTTAATTTTGCTGTGCTTCAGTTTTCCTCATTTATTAACTGAAGAGATTCAACTAGAAGTCCTTTAAAACCCTTTTCAGCTCTAAATCTATGATCCTATGAGGTAATGACTGTGCTTGTTATTGCTCAGAATAGTGGTGATCTCTATGATATCTGCTACTGAGTCAGACTGAAGTTGGCAAATTCCTCAAGTTCAGGAGTTTTGAGGCAATATAAGGCTCAAGTCAAATTCTTGTCTGCACTAAATCTAGCAATAATATGGTAAACCCCTTGGCAGCCCAACTAGGCTGCCTAAGGAGGGACAAATGAGCACACATTGAAGAAACAGAGCAGGTTAAAATTGCCATAAAGATTATTACTGAGTTAAGCTAGTGAGTGGCCACCACACTTCCAGCCTGGATTAGATAGATGTTTCCAGGCTCAACATAATAAAAAATTATTATTATCCATATTTGTAATGGCAAGCACAGAAGTAATTCATACCTTGTTTCAGCTATTGAATTAACACCTTGTTTCAGTTCAAATTTCTTTTGAGCCTTGTATCAAGTCTTTTAAGAGACAGAACATGTGAACCCCAGAACTTGTGAACCCTAGAAGTCATGAACTCCTGCAACAGGAAGGGGAGGAGCTAATGACCATATGAAAGGAGAATTTCCAGGCTAGAGATGGCAGAAATGAGAAGAGGACTCTTATGGTGGCAGAGTCAAGAAGGAGAAAACTTGTGGTATCCTGGCACTCTGTTTGTCTGCCCTGTCTGTGTTGATGTTTGCTTGTGATACTTTGTACAGAAGCCCTGAGACCTTACTGAAAGCCCTGAAAGAGGATTTTCTGGTTGTATGTTTACAGAAGTCTTAGAGGATGTTTTTGGAGGTCCTGGGACTTTACTGATGATTTGTTCTGGCCTTTTGGACCTTGTTCGTGGCTCTGTGTTGATTTTTTTATGTTGGTGATTTATGCTGACCTCTTGGACCTTGCTGGTGAGTCTGAGTTGATTTCGCAGGCAGATAATGAATTGATGATGGTGCCGGCAATGTGCATGAATACTACTGTGGCTCTGTTAAGTTTTGTTTTCCCAGAAACAGGAACTGTGAAGGACTTAAGGTGGACTTGACATTGTGAACTTCAATATGGAATAGGAACTGGAGAAAGAACTGTACAAGGAGCTGGACAAGGAACTGGGAGCTACCTGCCTTTGGACCCAGGTGACAGTTGGAGCTGGGACCATGGAAGCTGATAGCCAGTCTTGAGTTAAGCCGAAAGAAGACTTTATTTGGATACTGTGTACTGACTGAGAAGATTGTAATTTATTGTGACCTAGGGGTGGAGAACTTTGACTTTTGTACTTTGTGATTGAATTAAGGATTTTGTGATTGACTAAATGAATGTACTTTGTTGAAAACTATGTGACCACTTTGGTGAAAACTATGTGGCCATTTCAGTGATGTTGTTGAATTTTGACATGGTGAATGCTGTATTTTGATTTTCTGTAAATGTTTTGCTCTGTTTTGTTATTGAATAGAGAGTTCACTATACTATGTAATCAGAATCTTGAAAGCTGTTCACAGCAGCAGTCCTCTGCAAAGCTGCTCATACATGGCTTTAGAATATTTTACAGATAAAACCATTGAGGGTTGGAGGGGTAAAGGGAATTGTCAATAGTCATATAGCTAGTAAGTGTTGGAAATAAGATTTTAGCCCAGGTCTTCCTGATTCCAACTTCAGCATTTTACCTATTAAATCACAGTATTTATCAAAAGCCCATTTTCATATCTTGAAGCAAACTGAGTTGTGAGGTGGTTAAAGTGAGTAATTACATGGTTAATTTCATCAAAATAGACAACCATAAAAGTAAACCCTCTGTGCAATTCAGGGTGTTTATCATTCTTATTAGTACCAAGTAACTTTCCCAACAATACCTCATTCATTATTCAATAACAACTTATATTTATAAAGACTTTTACAAAGTGTTTTTTTCCTTACAACTCTTTGAGATAAGTAATACAAGTACTACTATCAGGACCACTTAAAATATTTGGAAACTAAAGCTCAAACTGGTTAATTGACTTGCCTATCTGACGGAAATGAGACTTGAACCTGGATTCTCTAGCTTAAAGTCTTGTGTTCTTTGCACTCTTCTTTCACTGAAAATTAACTTTAACCTATTTATCATTCTAGGCACGATTTGCTTTAAAAATACCAATATGGACATCTATACTCACTAAAAATAAAGATAAATCTATGACTGATTTTTCTTGATACAAAAAGCTTAATTTCTGAATAATCCAACCTGTAGGGTTTCTTTTGAACAACAAACTCCCCTATTTTATTTAAGACTTTATTTTATAAAAATTCAATCTGCACACATTTTTGGAAGTATATTTCCTGAATAAAGTTTGTCACCACTTCATGGGAGGAGGCAGTGACAGTGGGGGTGAAGAGTGGGTAGGAGAACAAAAATAAAAAGTTGTTATTCCTAGAGTGACATAGCACATTTTAGTCATTTTGGGGTGTATTGACAATGCACGAAGTATGGTAAAGATATGTTGATTATGTGGGTAATTTGAACAGTGTACACAGGATTAACAAAAGATGATTTGTTGATAATAAATCAACCAAATAGGTTTTATGCACTAGTCAAGTAGTTTCCTCTCTCTCAGGTAATCTTTAATTTTGCAAGAGCTTTCCCCCGCATGTACCATTGGTGTGTCATGTGTGGCTCAAAAGGAGGCAAAATAGATATCTCTAACTTCTTCTCTCTCCCAACCCTTCTATCAGGGAGAATTTAATTTCCATTGAGCGGAAAAGCAGGAGGCCAGGGAAAACAGAAGCTTGGATACTCTGCTCTCCTAAGAGAGAAAGAATACCAGGTTGGAATGATATCTATGTGCACCCTTAAATATTGTTAGTCTAGGACATGTAATTTTCAGGTTCAATCTAACTTCTGATTGCTGTTAGAGGGAGGAGGTCCACAAACTTTATTTCCAAGGTTTGCAACCTATTCCATCAAATAACAGTTCCACAATAAACACACAGTGATTGTTAAGGAAATTAATTTATCCAGATTGGTAGGGAAAGTATACATAGGAAAATATTTATACAAGACAATATAGAATGAAGGAGCTCTTCCACAAGGTAAACAAAATCAAGGTAAACCAAATCAGTTGAGAGAGAAATAAAGATTCCTAGATCTCAGCCAAAGGGAAATACCCCAAAATCTCTAGGTTTAAAAAGCTGGGAATAAGGACATGATAAAGACTGTCAGCTCCTCTCATGTCAACTTCTCCCCAGAACCTTTCCATCAGCAACCAGAAATGTGCCATCTTTAATCTCTCTTGAAGCTGAAATTCAGAAGCACCCAAAGTGACTATAGAGCCCCCCAAAACACTCTCCAGCTTAAAAACAGTCCAAAGAAAACTAAAATAGTTTTTTCTCTATTGTCCTCTTGCCATTTCCACCTTGCCTGTCACATAGGTATAGAGCACTGATTTCCCTGGTGAGGAGAGAGTATCTATAATGGTAACAGAAATTTGAAGATCTGTCCTGCCCCTTAATAAGCCTAAATTGAACTTGAGGACATTTCCTGATTTGAAAATGTACTCTGCCCCAAATAGGCTGCATGTGCTCACCTTGAGCCTGCGGTGGGAGGTTTTTTGTTTTTTTTTAGGAAGGTGTATCTTTTGTTACTTTGTAGTCAAGTGAGTCAGGAGAGTTGTGATGTTCTCTGACCCTGGAGATGGCTATATATCCCTCTGAGGCAAGGTTTTTCTTTGGGGATCATTTTGGGAAGAGTTGTGTGATTTGGCCAGATGAGACTCTGGGCAGCCATTGAGCCCCCCAGCTTTGAAAATCCAGATGTTGGTGATTTCCCTCTGGTGACTAAGTAGGTATGGATGTAATGGTCAGACAGCTAGAAGCCCTGTCTGCTGAATTGTGTTATTTTATCTGTCTGCATTTATGTCTGCTTGTAACTTCAGTTTCTATTCTCTGAAGTTCAGGGTGCTGACTTTTCCTCCAGAATAGGTAAATGATATATGTTTGATTGATTAAAGTAAGATCATTAACTTTTGAGTTGCTTCCATTTAGAAAAGCAGGTCAAAGAACCTATGCTAGCAGCCGTGCTGCGTATGCTAGGGTGCTTGCTGCTACAGTCCCCTACCGATGGGCTTTGGAACTGGGGTTATATTAATGTTTCTGAATTTTAACTATGAACCATACAATTTTAAAGTGGACATGGGACCTGTTTAGAAAACAGCATTATAGAATCTCAAAGTTCAGAGATCAATGATTCCAAAGTCCTGATTTTGTAGATGCAGAAACTAAGTCCCTCAGAGAACAAGGGACTTCCAATCTATAAAAGGAGTAAAAAGAAGAGCTAGAATTTGACTCATGTTCTCTAACTCCTAAATCATAACTATATACTACACTAAATTAGTTTTTCTTTTTCTTTTGAAAGAGAGCCTTAATACCATGAAAGACAGTTGGTTCTCTCTGGGTTTAGAGTACTATAACTTATTTTTCATCTAAATTTAATATGAAATCTGATCCTCACAACTGAAACAATATTTAATAGTGCCCTATTGTGTCATGGAGTTCTACCCTAATCTGTTTTTTAGTTTGCTGAAGTTGTCTTTCATGTGTTATTAACAATAATTTCAAATGAAATTGGCAACCAAGAATTAGATTATTGGATTGTTGACTCTCATATCCTAGTAGAATATAAAAACAAAAATAAAAACAATTTCATCTAGTTAAATATAAGCCATTACTTTTACTATTGGGGAAAAAGGGGCTTGGAACAGGAGACTGCAAAGATAGGCTAAGAACAAATCTGCATTGATAGAAAACTTGAATTTAAAATCTTTCTATACCATTTTTTCAAGTTCATTAGTCAATATCAGAATGTTGCTAAACATCAGACTTTCAGTCTTTCTCAATACAAACCTCTATAGCTATAGTGCTTAAGAATTAATATTGCACTTGGTAGAACACAGAAATTTGAGGATAGATTATAAACTTTCCTCCACCAAAGTCTTCCTTTAATGCCACACCATGGTAGAATTGACCCTATGTTTTTGAAGACCACTTCAGTGACATGCCAATTCTGACAAGTTCTACCAAACTGGAAAGGTATCATGTACAGCCCTGCTGACATATTGTATCTATCACCATAAAACTAAACAAGTTTTAGGGGTGGCCAGGTGGCTCAGCAAGTAAGAGCACTGGTCCCAGTATCGGGATGACCTGGGGATCAAATCCGGGCTCAGATACTTAGCACCACACCCAGAAATAACTGGCCGTGTAACCTTGAGCAAGTTACTTAACCCCAATTGCTCATTAAAAAAAAAAACCAAACAAAAAAAACTAAACTTATCCTAAGGAGTAGATGACTTCTTTGGTCATCTGTACCAATGAAACTGATAAAACTATAAAGGGACCCTCATTATTATGCAGCCTCTTTCCATATTCATAGTGAAAGTGGCAAAATGGTAGAAAAGCAGGCAGAAGTTGCTAAGAATCCTGTAGTGTTTAGACAGTCTGCAAACTGCAATTTTCCTGATACTATTCTTAATATTATATCATTATATGAAAACTAGAGTTAATATACTGCTAAAAGACCTGAACCATATTAATATTAGTCATCTCACTAAAAATGAGAACAGATGACATAAAGAAGTTGTTGCTAAATAGATGGACAGATCACAGTATATCCCTCAGAGAAGAATAAAAAGGAAATGGCAGAATTCATGTTATCATGCCTGAAAGCAACAAAAGCATGATTTAAAAAAAAAATACTTGGACATCTCATCTTGATGAGTTTATGTTAAGCATAAGCAAAAAGACCACCATGAAGACAATTATATCCTATGCTCCAGCATCTGTCAGAGAGGATTAATAAGTAGAGAAATTCTATGCAAAATTTGACAAGTTCATTCGAATAAAGTCAACATAACTTGATACTCAGGATCAATATGAATATCAGTATGAATATAAAGTTAGGTATAGACAAGAATGTTTTTTAAAAGTTTGAAAATAGAGCTTGAGATTAAGAAACGCAAGAAGCCAGAGGCTTACAAATTTCTTAGAAGATATATACTTGTAGATCATAAATGCATTCTTTAAGATGATCATGGAAAAGCCTCAAACAAGGCAATAGGAGAATGAAGCCATAAAAACTTAAATTGACTATACTTTAACTGACGGAAACTAACTGGTATCTAAGGAAAATAGCTTTGTATCTAGCTGTGTGTGTGTGTGTGTGTGTGTGTGTGTGTGTGCAGTCAGATCATTAACTAGTTAGTAGAATCTTCAATATGTTCCAGATTAGAAGCAAAAATAAAGATAAGAAACCTCACTGCATGCAATTATAACAGCTCCAATCCAGCTTATTTATGCAAGTTGTTGACTCTGAAAAGTGAGATATGGACAAAAACAAAGGCCTTGACTCTTATTATCAGCATGCCTTAAAGATGTTTAATGACAATAAAAACAACTGCTAAAAAAAGGCCCAAAATAGCTCAGGAAATGCCTCAGGAGAAACATTTTATCTCCTCTCCAAGCAAAGAGACATGGAAGCTGAAGGCAGTACTGACTTAGGGCACAAGGTCATTTTTGAAACATCATAGAGGCAGAGAAAGATTGGATTATTGTGGCATCACCTGAGAAAACACCAAAAAACAATAGAGAGGGAAAATGAATCTAAAATAAGCTTGGTATAAGCTTAAACTGAGGTAAACTAAGTTAAACTGTATCATCCCTATAACTTTTAAAGTTTGAACTAGAAGGGAGAAATAAATAGACATGTCTGTCCGAGACAGATGTATTGATGGACTAGATCTATGGGGTATCCATCCAAATGCATGCCATGATTTGGAGAGTAGACATTTTTCATTCACTTCATTTTGCCCAAGTGAATCATTAGGCCAAACACTTTTCAGAATCATAAATGTCATTTAGGAGGCTCCACAATGCCTTGTGCAATGGCAATCATCACAATTTGTAAACAGGAACATGTATAGGACTTTACCAATGAAAGAGAATCTTTCTTCATTCAGACTCTATGCTGAGCGTCTTCCATAGCACTGTCAAAGTCTTTTGTCAAACACAAATATTTCAGCACATGCATTATTTGGTTTGTGTCTATGATCCATTCAATCAAAAATCATCTAAAAGCTTTTATTAAGCACTTACTATGTGCTAAGCAACATACTCAGTTCTTGGAACACAAACACAAAAGTGAAACGATATCTTTCCTCAAAAATTTTACTTTTTCTGGGAGAAATATAAAATGTGTAATCATATTTAAAAAACAACTACAAGATAATGAGGGTGGAAAAGGCACTAGTAAATGGTGAGGGGATGTCAAGAAAAGTTTTTTTTATGCAAAAAATATTGTTTGAGTTGAGTTTTGTCAGTCAGTAAAATGCATTTATGAGCCTATTACATGCCAGGCACTCTGCTAAGCCCTGGGGATTCAAGGAAAGGTAAAAGACAGTCTCTGCTCTTAAAGACCTCACAGTCTAATGGGGGAGACAACATGGAAATGAAATCGGAGATAATCAACAAAAAGAAAGCACTAGTATTAAGGAGGAATGGGAAAAGCATCTTAAAGAAGATGCTTTAGCTTGGACATGATGGAAGCCAAAGAAGCTAGGAGACTTGGCATTCCCAGCAGCAGAGGTAAGGAGGAAAAACATACCAGGCATAAATATCAGCCCAGGCAAAGGAAAAGAGACAGAAGATAGAACATCAAGAAATCATTAAAAAGATTGGTTTGTCTGTTGAAAATTAAATGTAATAATAAATAATACAGTTGTGGGGGGAAGTTAGAGTCAGGTTACAAAGGGTTTTCACTGCCAAACAAAGCAGTTTGAACTTGAGAGACCCAGTGGAGTTTATTGAACATGGTAATGATATAGTCAGGCCTGTGTTTAAGGGAATACTACATTGGCAGCTATGTGTAGGATGGATTAGGAATTGGAAAACAAGGGCAGCTAGGTGGTGCAGTGAATAGAGCACCGGATGGATTAGGAATTGGAAAACAGGGGCAGCTAGGTGGTGCAGTGAATAGAGCACCAGCCCTGGAGTCAGGAGGACCATAGTTCAAATCCAGCCTCAGACACTTAATACTTACTAGCCGTGTGACTTTGGGCAAGTGACTTGACCCCAACTGCCCTGCCTTCCCCCCCCCAAAAAAAAAAGCAAAAGAAGAAAAAGAAATTGGAAAAGACTTGAGGCAGACACTAGATCAGAGCTTACTATAAAAATCTAAGATGTGGAGGGAGATTTAACAAGATTTAACAGTTGATTGGATGTGAAGGATATGAGAGAGAAAGGAGAGGAGGATGTGAACTTGAATGACTAGAAAAAGGGTGGTGTCCTTGACAGAAATATAGAAGCTTAGCAGAGAGGAAAATTTTTTTTCAATTTTTTTTAAAGCAACTGGGGTTAAGTAACTTGCTCAAGGTTACACGGCCAGTTATTTCTGGGTGTGGTGCTGAGTATCTGAGCCTGGATTTGATCCAGGTCATCCCGACACTGGAGCCGGTGCTCTTACTCACTGAGCCACCTGGCCGCCCCTAAGCAATTGGGGTTAAGTAACTTGCTCAAGGTTACAAGGCCAGGTGTTTCTGGGTGGGTGCTAAGTGTCTGAGCCTGGAATTCGATCTCCAGGTCATCCTGACACTGGGGCCGGTGATCTTACTTGCTGAGCCACCTGGACACCCCGAATTTATAAATTATTCTAACAAAGATTTATTAGAAGACATGCTCACTACTATACCATTGGTGAAACTATGAATCAGTCCATCTATTCTAAAAGACAATTTGGAATTATGCAAAAAGGAGTTGCTAAAATGGTTTTTGACTCTTTTTGACCCAGAGATCTCATTACTCTGTTAGCCTCAGAAAATCAGAAACAAAAAGAAACATTACATTTATCTAAAAATATTCATAGGATCACTGTGGTGATAGAGAAGTAGAGACAAAGTGGGTTCCAATAAATTGGAGAATATCTAAACAAACAGTATTACATGAATATAATGGATCATAGGGAATAAGAATGTATGTAAATATAATTGCACTCAAAGAAACAATGAATGTGAGGAATTCAGGGAAATATGACCTTTTCTCAATCTTTATCCTCAATGATCATTCTGTATCATTGACACTGTTAATTATATGACCAACTATAATTGCTTTCTACAAATTTCTCCAATGACAAAACCAGCAAAGAAATGCATTATGTACCAAATGTAAAAGAATCATATCTGAATCTGCAAGATAAGAAGTTTTTTCATGAGATAAAGACTTTATCAGTGTTGACACTTGATTCTCTTTTGATAACACAGCTTCCCCTGTTAACTTTTTCCAGCTCTAAATGCACTTCCACTCATACTCCCAGACTTACTGGTCATGGTGGGGGAATTGGAATACTACTTGTTCTCCATTGTGACTTCCAGGTTCTCTTTCTACTCAGTAACTGATTCAGCAACCTCTCCTCTTTCAAGGTTCATTCAATACATTTTTATCACCCAATCAAGATTCTGGTGACTATTGTGCATAGACCTCCAGGACAATCTCCTTCTCCATGTGTTCATTGGCTAATAGTCTTTCTCTCTTCCCCACTCCCACCCTCATACTAGAGGGCCTCAATACATAGTAATACTCTTTCAAGTACTTTAACCTCTAAATCACTCAACTCATTCATTTCCCATGACCTATTCTTCCTACCCCACCACAGCTACACAGAGAAATGATCATACCTTTGATCTTGCCATCATCCACACATCTTCCATATTCATGTTCACGAATTATGAAATTCTGTTATTGGATCATAATTTGTCATCCTTCCATCACTTAATTTGCTTTGCAACTGTTAAACCTCCATCCTTCCCTTCTTTCCCTCTTTCACAGATCACCATCCTGCACTGGTTATGTTCTCTTCCTTTCCCTATTATAACCCCTTGATGAATCATTTCAACGTTACACTGACCTATTCTCTGAAGTTTCTTGCCTCTTTGTCCTATTCAAAGAAATTACTATACTAACACTCAGCTTTAGATTACTCTCACCATCTACTGCTTTGACTTCTACTTATGTGCTGCTTATGAAGTTGGAGAAAATCATCAAAACTATACTGAATGGGTTATATTACACAATATGATCTGGGCCCTCACTACAGCAAGGCAATCCTCCCTGATCAATTTACTCTCCCACTTACCACAGAGACTTTTAAAAACTTTTAAAATCTTTTCTCAAACCTCTCACAACTTTTTGCTACCCTCTCAGCTGAGAACTTTGCCTAAGGTTTCACTGAAAATATTGAGTCTATGCTCCTCATATCATATCACTCATATATCATATATCATACGCCTTTTGTAACTTTCTTCTCTTTCAGTCTTGATTGACATGAAGAGGTGACCTTTCTGCTTGCCAACACTGACATCTCTCTATGCACAAGTAATTTCATTCAATACCACCTTCTCTGGCAGATTGCATTATCTATCATCACTACTCTCTCACTTATCTTCAATCACTCCTTGCCTACTGGATCCTTCATAGCTGCTTCCAAAAATGTTCATGTCTCCTCCACCCTCAAAAAACCCTTACCTGATCTATTCATCCCCACTAGTTAGCATACTATATCTCATCTCCCTTCCATGTTGAAACTACTTGGGAAGGCTATCTATAACAGGGTCTTCCAGCTCCATTCTTCTTAACTGTACATTCTGGCTTTCAGCTTCACCATTAAACTGAAATGCTTTCTCCAAAGGAATGAATAATTTCCTAATTGTCAAAGGTATTCCCTTTTCTTATCCTTCTTGGCTTGTCTGCAGCCCTGATACTGTCAGTTCTCTTCTTTTTTTTTTTTTTTTTTTTTTGGTAAGCAATCGGGGTTAAGTAACTTGCTCAAGGTTACACGGCCAGTTATTTCTGGGTGTGGTGCTGAGTATCAGTTCTCTTCTTGATGCACTTTTCTCTCTAGATTTTCCTTACATTCTCCTGTTTCTCCTCCAACTTTTCTGGATCCTTCTTCACTGTCTCTTTTTTTTCTGTATCTTCACCCAGATCACATCTATTAACTATGAGCATTTCCCAAGGCTCTGTCCTGGGCCCTTTTTTCTTAGCCTTCTGTGCTATTTCACTAGATGATCTTATCAGTTCCAAGGGTTTCAATGATCATCTCCATTCTGATGGTTTGTAGGTCTATTGCTCCAGTCCTAGCCTTCCTCCCAGGTTCCAGTCTTGAACATCTAAAACTGGGTCAATAACAGGTCCCAGCCCAAACCTCACTTACTCATTGTTTGGTTCTTATGGCTCAAAGTGAGTATGAATAGCAATTGAAGCAACCTAAGGGGAAAGGAAGGGAAATATAGGAACCGCACATTTTTTACAACACCTTGATAGACTTGCCAATGTGGAAATCTCTCCAATCACTAATGGCTTAAAATTAGAAAGTCCCCAACTTTTAAGTGCACATACACACACACACACACACACACACACACACACACAGAGCAAAGTGAATGGTTTCATCCACTGCTCTGACAACTACTTGCTGTCTTTGAATGAGATCCTAGAGGATGTCATTCATAATAGAAACTTCTTTCACAATTGTAAAAAGTATTTGGAATCTTTGCCTTGCCTCTTACCTTTGAACAAGGAATATTTTGTTATTCTGATAACAAATTCTGCCACTTGCATTCCAAATACTCCCTTTTTCTCCTTTGGTTGATCCCCTTCCTTCTCTTCTCTTTCCTCTACTGTGAAATGCTTTATTTACTTTTCTATCCTTAACTGCCATAGAATGATGCTAATTGAATGTATTTCCTAAGTGAATCTGAAAGGTTATATAAAAGAAATCTGTATCCTAGAAAGCAGAATCTGCTGTCAGTGAGAGTAGATGCTTTCGCATGCTAATAAATCTCTTTGCTTTCAGTTTTTCCTCCTACCTTTGACCAATAGTCACTGGACCCCTGCATATGCTTCTCCAGAGAGGTAACGAGAATTCCTTGATACTTGCTTGAGGTCGCACAGATAGTAAATGGCAGTCAGGTATGACATGGTTTCTAACAACAAATTTTGTACTCTTTTCACCATAATATTTGTATCACTTTACCAACACTTTCTAGTAACCATATGAATCATAGTATTTCAAGTTAGTTAAGGCAATTAGGTGGCACAGTGTATAGAGAACTGGGCCTGGAGTCAAAGATCTGAGTTCAAATCTGGCCTCAGACACTTACTAGCTCTGTGACGCTGGGCAAGTCACTTAATCCTTTTTTTTTTTTTTTAATTCAGTTTCTTCATCTATAAAATGAGCTGGAGAAGGATATGGCAAACACTTGCAGTATCTTTGCCAAGAAAATCTCAAATGGGGTCATAAAAAGTCAGTCACATATGAACAACAAACAAAGGACCTTAAAGGCCATATAGCCCAAACGACTTATTTCATAGATGAGAAAAAAAGATGAAATTATTATCCCAGGATCAAATAAATAGGAAGTAACAGATATTTTACAGAAATTCTGACTCTCAATCATAGGCTCCTTTCATAATAATTCAATACCTTGATTATAGGTGTTAGAACATAGGAGTCATGAAAATATTTACAACTTAAGTTCATAATTAAAATTTTCTTTTCACATTCAGGGATTGGACTGAAGAAAAGACCTGTGTGAGAGGATCACCAATAGAGAAGGCCAGAAGCAATAAGTCCTTCTTCAACATTTGGGTCAGAAATATCAGATTGGTTGTGCTGTGTCAAGGATAACTTAATCAGGATACTAGGTATCAAAAGAGGGGTCAGAAGCAGTAGTCAGTGTACAAGTCAGAAGTGATGGTACTAGACTTTTTGTTCTCAATGTTTTTGCTTGCAAAATCCTTTCAACAGCATCCAAAAAGTATGCAGTGAACTCCCATGGCAACTTAATATATTGTTCATATTATTATTTTAGATATATTCATTAAGGGCTTATGATAACTATAATGATAATTTTACCCAAAAGGCTACAAGTTAAAATTTACATTATATAATTATAATTGTAAAATACAAAATTTTATTCTGTCTGTAATTATGAAAATTTTAAATATCAAATTATAAACTCTATTATGAAATAATTATAAATATTTATTGAGATATTCTGTAAGAATTAAAATTAATCCAGCAAAACCTCATATGCCTACTATTTTTGCACGTATTTATATTAAATTTATATATTTTATAAATTTTGTTGAATATAGGTAACATTTGAATGAAATGAGTTGCAACTTGGAAAGTATTTAACATAATATAATATAATAATCATATGTAAACTTAATTATTATATTGGACTTTTCTATTTGAATAAAAATTTGAAATATTTGGCTCAACACCAGACAAATACACCTTTAAATATGGTTCCAAATCAATTTCATTTCTGTATTTTAATTTAAAGCAGAAATAAAGTGCAAATACTTGCTCAAACAAATATGTGGTAGAAAAAATGGTAGGAGAATTTTACCAGCTTTCTTGCTACAAAAAGGTATTGCTTTTCATTTTTAAACAACTAACCAATGAACAAAAATGAATAGATAGTGGTGATATAAAATAATTACTTTTCTATTGCCTAATGGTAAGCACTGTATTAAGTAATAAAAATACTTAAGTACAATTTTATATATTGCTTTTTTAATCAATTTTTTTCTTTTGTTTTGGAGGACTTTTTGAAGATTTCTTTAAAATTTATTTACTTTTAGTTTATAACATTCAGTTCCACAAGTTCTTGAGTTTCAAATTTTTTCCCCTTCCATTTTCTCCCTCTCCCCCTGCCTCATGGTGGCATGTGATCCAGTATAGGTTCTACATATACCTTCACATTAAATATTAGGCAAGTTGTAAAGAAGAATTATAACCAATTGAATAAAATGAGAAAGAAGGAACAAAGCAAAACAAAAAAAGAGTGAAAGCAAGTAGTTTGTTTCAATCTACATTCAGACACTATAGTTATTTCTCTGTATGTGGCTAGCTCTTTCCATCATGAGTCTTTTGGAGCTGTCTTACAAACCTGCAATGCTGAGAAGAGCCCAGTCTATCAAAGTTAGTCATCACAAATACAGTGTGTCAACTGTAATTGTGTACAAAGTTCTGGTTCTGCTCTCTTCACTCAGCTTCAGTTTATATAAATCTTTCCAGGTTATCATGTAGTTGTCTGCTCCTCATTTCTTATAGGACAATAGTATTCCATTACATGCATATACCACAGATTGTTTAGCCATTCCCCAATTGATGGGCATCCCCTTAATTTCAAATTCTTTGCCACCACAAAAAGAACTGCTATAAATATTTTTGTACATACGGTTCCTCCTCCCACTTGTATGATACCTTTGGGATACAACCCTAGAAGTGGTATTGTTGGGTCAAAGCGTATGCACATTTTTTATGGCCCTTTGGGAATAGTTCCAAATTGCTCTCTACAATGGTTGGATCAATTCACAACTCCAACAACAATGCATCAGTGTTACAATTTTCCCACATTTTCTCTAGCATTTATCACTTTCCTATTTTGTCATGTTAGCCAATCTGACTGGTGAGATGTGGTACCTCAGAGTTGTTTTGATGCATTTCTCTAATCAATAGTGATTTAGAGCATTTTTTCATATGCTTATAGATATCTATAATTGCTTCCTCTGAATACTGCCTGTTCCTATCTTTGACCATTTATCAATTGGGGAATGACTTGTATTCTCATAAATTTTACTCAGTTCTCTGTAAATTTTAGACATGAAGCCTTTATCAGAGTTACTGTTGTAAAAATTCTTTCCTAATTTTCTACTTCCCTCCTAAACCTTGGTTACATTGGCTTTGCTTGTACAAAAACTTTTAAATTAATGTAATAAAAATTATCCATTTTGCATTTTGTAATTTTCTTCTCTATAAATCTGACAGGTAAACTATTCTCCCAGATTACTTATAGTATCAACTTTTATATCTAAATGGTGAACCCATTTTGACTTCATTTTGGTATTTGGTGTTAGATATTGGTCTATGCCCAGTTTCTGCCATATTATTTTCCAATTTTCCCAGCAACTTTTGTCAAATAATACGTTCTTATCCCAGAAACTGGAGTCTTTGGGTTTATCAAAAAATACACTACCAAAGTCATTGACTGCTGTGTTTTATGTACCTAATCTATTCCACTGATCCACCACTCTATTTCTCAACCAGTACCAAGTGGTTTTGATGAGTGCTTCTCTATAATACAGTTTAAAATATGGTATGGCTAATCCACCTTCCCTAGCATTTTTTTTCATTAATTCCCTTGATATTCTGGACCTTTTGTTCTTCCAAATGAAATTTGTTATTATTTTTTCTAGTTCTATAAAATTATTTTTAGTAGTTTGATTGGTATGGCACTAAACAGGTAAATTAATTTAATTAAAATTGTTATTTTTATTATTAAAGAGCCTAACCAGGAGCAACTGATTTTTTCCAATTATTTCGATCTGACTTTATTTGTGTGAAAAGTGTTTTGAAACTGTGTTCATAAAGTTCCTAGGTAAGTTTTGGCAAGTAGACTTCCAAATATTTTATAATGTCTACAGTACCTTTAAATGTAATTCCTCTTTCTATTTCTTGCTGTTGGGCTTCATTAGAAATATATAGGTAGGGGCGGCCAGGTGGCTCAGTGAGTAAGAGCATCAGCTCCAGTGTAGGGATGACCTGGGGATCAAATCCTGGCTCAGATACTTAGCACCACACCCAGAAATAACTGGCCGTGCAACCTTGAGCAAGTTATTTAACCCCGATTGCTTTAAAATATATATATATATATATATATATATATATATATATATATATATATATATATATATATGTGGGATGTCAAGGATTTATGTGGGGTTTTTTATATGCTGCAACTTTGCTAAAGTTATTTATTATTTCAAGTAGTTTTTTACTTGATTCTTGAGGATTCTCTAAGTATATCATTGTTATGGGAATGGAAATTTAATATCTTCCCTTCCCCTAGGCCCTTTGATAGGCTTAAGTGCACCTGGAGGCTGTGGTGGGAGGATTGGTTTTCGAGAATGCTTTTTGATTGGGCAGTGGATCAAGAGTGTCAGAAGAGGGTTGTTACATTCTCTGAGCCAGGAGAAGGCTATATAAACCCTGATGTAAGGCTTTGTTTTGGGGCTCACTTTGAGAAGTGTTCTGTGTTTTGACTAGGCGAGGCTCTGAGCAGCCATTGAGAGCACCCTGGCTTTGAAAACCCAGATGTTGATGCTTCCCTCTCTGGTAACTGTGACTAGGTATGGATGTAATGGTCAGAGAGTTGGAGGACTGTCTGCTTGAAACGTTTTTCTGCCTTCTTGTAACTTCTGCTTGTAACTTGTTTGTATTCTCTGAAGTTTGGGGTGCTGACCTTTTTCCCCTGAACTAGGTAAATGACATATGTTTGATTAAAGCAAGATTGTTTACCCATTTTGAGCTGCTTACCTTTAGAAAAGCAGACCTAAGAACCTGTGTTGGCAGCCATCTTGGGTATGTCAGGGTGCTTGCTGTAACATTCATCATATCATCTGCAAAGAGTGAATAGCTTAGTCCCTTCTTTGCTTATTCTAATTCCTTCAATTTCCTTTTCTTGTCTTATAGTGACAGCTAACATTTCTAGTACCAAATTAAATAATAGGGGGGATAGTGGACATCTTTGTTTCACCCTGATCTTATTGGAAATGCTTCTAGCTTTCTCCATTACATACATATTTCCTGGTGGTTTTAGGTAGATGCTACTTATCATTGTAAGGAAGACTCCATTTATTCCTGTGCTTTCTAGTGTTTTTTGTAGGAAACAATATTTTTGTATAAACTAAACTTTGTTGAGAAAGAAAATTTTCAGAAGTAAGTTTCTTATCTTCTAATACTGGCATATTGACTATGCCTCCACAGAAAGTCTATTGAATGACTAATTGGTGTTGCCAATAATTTTATTTGAAAACCTCCCTAATGGAAGAACAGCAATAGAAATGAAGACCAATTTTAAATCAGAAAAGATCCTCAATGCTACAATCAGAGTCAATATAAGGTTTATTTCTGCAAAATGTTTGTGATGTTCAGTGATCGTTTCAAGATGATTTGTAATAAGCATGTCCAACAATCATGGCAAAGGTTGATTATTTAACTAATGAGGTATTGTCTCTGACATGGTGCTAGAGATGAATAAGGGAACTACTCTGGTTTAGTGTACAGAAAATAATGTGTGTATCTGCATGTGTCTGACCTTCCATTGAGAAACAGATTGTTCTTGAATGTCTAACTCTTGTGGCTGTGGCGGGGGGGGAGGGGAAGGGGAAATTGATAACAAGTTGAAAAACTACAAGAATACATTGCACTGTCATAAGTGATCAGGGTATGATGTAATTACTACACAAATACAAAAACTGTTGTGCACAAAACCACAATGGTTTTGAATCACTGCAGAAACTAATCTATAATGCTTAAAATATCCACAAGCTTGCTTCCACAGAGTAAAGATAGTAAATAGGCAAAAATAATAAAAGTATATAGCCAATTATTAATGGCTTAAGTTACTATTATTTTTTTTAACACAGACCCCTTGAAGGATTATTTAAAATCTTCCAAGGGAGTTCCCAAATTACTAAATTGGATTCACCATATTAGAAGATCACAATACTTGAGGGAAATGGAAGGAAGCAAAGTCTGGGCAGGAAGGAGAATCAATTACTAGAAAAATGAGGAGAGTTTGAATTTTATAAGGATTCTGAGGTGCTGGCAGCACTTGGAGTCTTGTGGCTGCTTGCCACAAGATTTAGATTTAGAAGTGGATGGTCAGTCAGTTAAGTAAAACTGATTGAGAAGAAAGTACTTTGTCAATCTTGAAGTGCTATAGAAATGTGAGCTCCTATTAAATTCAAACACTTAATATCTCTTTGGGTAGAAATATGTATTATCAAAGTAGAAAATCTTCTTTATAAAGCAAGAATTAACATTTATAATAGAAATATAAGGAAAACTACTAAAATGTATGTCCTGGTTGAGGGACGGAGTCAAGATGGCAGAGTAGAAATAGGACTTCCGCATAGCTCAGGCTCCCACCTCCTCCAATTCATGTAAAAAATGACTCTAGACAAACTTTGGAGCTACAGAACCCACAAAAAGACACAGATAACCTAACATCCCGCTAAGGACAGCCTGGCAGGCTGGCAGGAAGTGGCCAGCTCAGCACTCTGGTAGACAAGCACAGCTCCATGAGGCTAAGGTTATAGCCTCAGTGTGGCATGACCAGAAGCTGACTGGAGGGACTTCAGATCACTAGCAGCAGTGGCAGTTTCCAGAATTATCAACACATACATGCCAATGACAAAGTAAGAAGTCAGTGCAGTGTGGAATTTGGGACCTGGGAATTCAGGAGTGAGATAGGCCTTTGCCCCTGGAGTAAGAAGAGGCTGAGGCACCACGGCCATGCAGCTGCTGCTTCATGACTGCTTCAGAGCGCCTGGTGTGCAGATTTTAGGGGGATCAAGTGACCGCTCTGAGGGGTAGTCACTCTTTCTTTAACCTGCATGGATCTGGATGGCTGTCCAGGGTGGAGGTCCTGGGGTGTGTGAGCAATCTGCCAGAGTGTGTGGAGGCTTCAGAGTGGGCACCCAACTAGTACCTCTAGCAGCTGCGAAAACCCCGTTTGGGATAAAGCTCCTGTTTCTGGTAGCAGAGGTCTACTGTGGCAAAAAGCTCAAAAGTCAAGTAACTGAGTGTCAACATGAGCAAGCAAAGGAAGCAAAGCAAACAGAGCTATCCACCTTTACATTCCTTTTTTATTTTTGTTTTTTTAGTTTACACAATTCAATTCCACAATTCTTTGAGTTTCACATTTTGTCCCACTCCCTCCCCGCCCCCTCTCCAAGGCGGCATACAGTCAAGTATAGGATCTGTAAATACTTTCACATTATACATTAGTCAGGTTATAAGGATGGATTATACCAGCTGGAATGAAAAATGGTAAAGAGGACATAAAACCAAATAAGAGAAGGAAAAAGATCAGGTATTTTGCTTCCACCTGGATATAAACTCAGTTCTTTCTAGTTCTTTCTCTGGATGCACATATTTCTCTCCATCATGAGTCTTTTGGGATTGACTTATATCACTGCATTGCTGAGAAGAGTCCAGTCAATCAAAGTTGGTCATCACATATACATTGTGTCTGTAATTGTGTACAAATTTCTCCTGGTTCTACTCTTCTCACTCAGCATCAGTTTGTGTAAGTCTTTCCAGGTAAATATGAAGACCGTCTGCTCCTCGTTTCTTATAGCACAATAATATTCCATAATATGCATATACCACAACTTGTTCAGCCATTCCCCAATTGATGGGCACACCCTTAATTTCCAGTTCTTTGCCACCACAAAAATAGCGGCTATAAATATTTTTGTACATATGGGTCTTTCATCTCTATGATCTCTTTGGGATATAACCCTAGGAGTGGTATTGCAGGATCAAAAGGTATGAAAGTATTTATAGCTCTTTGGGCATAAATCCAGATTGCTCTCCAGAAAGCCTGGATCAGTTCACAACTCCACCAGCAGTGCATTAGTGTTCCAATTTGCCCACATCCTCTCCAGCATTTGTTGTTTTCCTGTTTTGTCATCTTAGCCAATCTGCCTGGTGAGATGTGGTACCTCAGAGTTGTTTTGATTTGCATTTCTCTAATCAATAGTGAATTAGAGCATTTCTTCATGTGCTTATAGATAGCTTTAATTTCTTTCTCTGAAAACTTCCTGTTCATATCCTTTGACCACTTGTCAATTGGGGAATGACTTGTATTCTTATAAATTTGACTCAATTCTCTGTATATTTTAGAAATGAGTCCTTTGTCAGAGCCATAGGTTGTAAAGATTTTTTCCAATTTCCCATCTCCCTCTTAATCTTGCTTACATTGGCTTTGTTTGTACAGAAGCTTTTCAATTTCATGTAGTCAAAATTATCCATTTTACATTTTATGATGTTCTCTAATTCTGGTTTAGTCATAAAGAATTTCCCTCTCCACAAGTCTGACAGGTAAACTATTCCTTGTTTTAGGAGACTGCTTACAGTATCAATTTTTATACCTAGACCATGCACCCATTTAGACTTGATTTTAGTATATGGTGTTAGATAACGGTCTATGCCCAGTTTCTGTCATACTATATTCCAGTTTTCCCAGTAGATTTTGTCAAATAGTGAGTTCTTATCCCAAAAAACCAGGGTCTGGGGGTTTATCAAACAATAGATTACTATAGTCATTGACTTCTGAATCTCATGTGCCTGATCTATTCCATTGATCCACTCCTCTATTCCTCAGCCAGTACCAAGTAGTTTTGATGACTGCTGCTTTATAATACAGATTGACATCTGGTGTAGCTAGTCCACTATCCCTAGCATTTCTTTTCATTAATTCCCTTCATATTCTGGACCGTTTATTCTTCTAAATGAATTTTGTTACTATTTATTCTAGCCCCATAAAGTAGTTTTTTGGTAAATTAATTGGTATGGCACTAAATATATAATTTAATTTAGGTAAAATTGTCATTTTTATTATGTTAGCTTGACCCAGCCATGAGCAATTGATATTTTTCCAATTGGTTAGATCTGACTTTATTTGTGTGAAAAGTGTTTTGTAGTTATGGTCATATAAGTCCTGGGTTTGTTTTGGCAGGTAGATTCCCAAATATTTTATAATGTCTACAGTAACTTTAAATGGGATTTCTCTTTCTATCTCTTGTTGTTGACTTTCATTGGAAATATATAGGAATGCTGAGGATTTATGTGGGTTTATTTTATATCCTGCAACTTTGCCAAATTTATGTATTGTCTCAAGTAGTTTTTTACTTGATTCGCTAGGATTCTCTAAGTATATCATCATATCATCTGCAAAGAGTGATAGCTTGGACTATTCTTTGCCTAATTTGATTCCTTTGATTTCTTTTTCTTCTCTAATTGCTACTGCTAACATTTCTTGTACCAGATTGAATAAGAGGGTGATAGTGGACACCCTTGTTTCACCCCTGATATTATGAGAAATGCTTCTAGCTTCTCCCCATTACATATAATACTTGCTCATGGCTTTAAATAGATGCTACCTATTATTTTAAGGAAGGCTCCATTTATTCCTATACTTTCTAATGTTTTTAATAGGAATGGATGTTGTATTTTGTCAAAAGCCTTTTCTGCATTTATTGAGATGATCATGTGGTTTCTGCTAGTTTTGTTGTTGATATGATCAATTATACTGACGGTTTTCCTAATATTAAACCATCTTGCATTCCTGGAATAAATCCTACCTGATCAAAGTGTGTTATTCTTGGGATAAGTTGCTGTAGTCTTTTTGCTAGTATTTTATTTAGAATTTTTACATCTATATTCATGAGGGAGATTGGTCTATAATTTTCTTTCTTTGTTTTATCTCTTCCTGATTTAGGTATCAGTACCATATTTTGTCATAAAAAGAATTTGGTAGGACTCCTTCTTCACTAATTTTCCCAAATAGTTCGTAGAGTATTAGAATCAATTGTTCTTTAAATGTTTGATAGAATTCACTGGTGAATCCGTCTCACTCTGGAGATTTTTTTCCTAGGGAGTAGACTGATGGCTTGTTCAATTTCTTTTTCTGAGATGGGATTATTTAAGTAATTTTCTTCCTCTTCAGTTAATCTGGGCAACTTGTATGTTTATAAATATTCATCCATTTCCCTAAGATTGTCAAATTTATGTGCATACAATTGGGAAAAATAATTCCTAATAATTGTTTTGATTTCCTCTTCATTGGAGGTAGATTCACCCTTTTCATTTTTGATACTGATAATTTGGTTTTCTTCTTTCTTTTTTTTATCATATTGACTAAGGGTCTATCAATTTTGTTGTTTTTTTCGTAAAACCAGCTCTTGATTTTATTTATTAATTCAATAGTTTTCTTAATTTCAATTTTATTAATCTCTCCTTTGTTTTTCAATATTTCTAATTTAGTATTCAATTGGGGATTTTGAATTTGTTCTTTTTCTAGGTTTTTTAATTGCATGCCCAATTTGTTGAGCTCCCTTTTCTCTAATTTAACCATGTATGCACTCAGGGATATAAAACTTCCCCTAAGAACTGCCTTTAATGTATCCCACAAATTTTGGTATGTTGTCTCATTATTATCATTTTCTTGAATGAAATTACTGATTGTATCTATAATTTCTTGTTTGACTCACTAATTCTTTAGGATTAAATTGTTTAATTTCCAATTAGTTTTTAGTCTGTCTTTCCCTGACCCTTTATTGCATATCATTTTTATTGCATCATGATCTGAGAAGGATGCATTTAATATTTCTGTCTTATTGCATAGAATTGTGAGGTTTTTATGCCCTAGAACATGGTCAATTTTTGAGTATGTGCCATGAACCGCTGAGAAGAAAGTAAATACTTTTTTATCCCCATTCAGTTTTCTCCAAAGATCTATCATACTTATCCTCTCTAAAATCCTGTTCACCTCCTTAATTTCTTTCTTGTTTATTTTGAGGTTGGATTTATAAAGTTCAGAGAAGGGGAGATTAAGGTCTCCCAGTAGTATAGTTTTGCTATCTATTTCTTCCTCTAATTCCTTTACCTTCTCCTCTAGGAATCTGGATGCTACACCACTTGGTGCATATATGTTAAGTAATGATATTGCTTCATTCTCTGTGGTGCCTCTCAACAGGATATAGTTTCCTTCCTTATCTCTTTTAATTAGATCCATTTTTGCTTTTGCTTTATCTGAGATAAGGATTGCTACCCCCTTTTTTTTTTACTTTAGCTGAGGCATGATATATTTTACTCCAACCTTTTACCTTTACCTTGTGTGTAACCCTCCATTTCAGATGTGTTTCTTGTAAACAGCATATTGTAGGATTATGATTTCTAATCCATTCTGCTATCCATCTCCATTTTATGGGAGAGTTCATTCCATTCACATTTACGGTTATGATTGTTATCTGTTTCTTTCCCTCCATTCTATTCCCACCCCTGTTAATGTTCACATTTTCCCTCTCTTCTCCCTTCCCCCCCTTAATAGTTTTCCTTTTGACCACCGCCTCCCTTAGTGTTCCTTTATCAGCCCCCCTCCCTTTTCCTCCCTTTCCCCCTTACTGTTTCCCTCCCTACAAACCACTCCCACCCCCCTTTCATAACCCTTTCCCCCTCCTACTGCCTGTAGGATATTTTTATGCTTAATGCAGCATGTTATTTCTTCTTTGCACCAAGAGTGACCGGAACAAATCTCATGCAAAGCTCCTCTCCCTCCCCTTTTTCCCTCTAAAATGATACTTTTTGCATTTCCTCTCCATAGAGTCCTATGCTTAACCAGTTATTATTCCCTCCTTGTACCATAACCAATAAGGGAAAGCTCATATGCTTCCCAACTCCCTCCTTTTTTTCCCTCTGCTATACAGTTTTTATGCCTCTATGTGTGGCATAATTTACCCTTTTCCACTTCATCCATTCCCTTCCATTGCAGTCCCTTTGTAGCCCTTAATAAGATTTTTTTAAATCATTTTATATATTTTATACTCAAACCCTCTACTTGTCTATAACCAGTTTGCTCTTATCAAATAGCAGGGTGTATGTGTGTGTTCTCCTTTTTTACCTTTCTAAGTCACTTTTGCATCTCGTAATTGGAGGTTGAATTTTCCATTGAGTTCTGGCTTTTTTATCAAGAAGATCTGGAACTCTGTTATATCGTTGAATGACCATCTCTTTGCCTGGAAGAATATGCTCAGTCTCGCTGGGTATGTGATCCTTGGTTGTAACCTGAGATCTTTTGCCTTCTGGAAAATTGTATTCCCCTCCCTCCGATCTTTCAGTGGCTGCCAAATCCCGTGCAATCCTCACTGTGGACCCTTGATATTTGAATTGTTTCTTTCTGGCCACTTGAAGTATTTTCTCTTTATCTGGTAGTTCTGGAGTTTGGCCACAACATTTCGAGGACTTTTCAGTTTGGGATCTCTTTCAGCAGGTGTCCAGTAGATTCTCTGGATTTCTATTTTACCCTCAGGTTCTAGTATCTCAGGGCAGTTTTCCTTAACAAGCTCTTGGAGAATGTTGTCCAGGCTCATTTTTTCATCATAATTTTAGACTCCCAGGCATATTGTTCATCATCATTATGTTTAGTGATCACAGTCATCTTCTCAGCAACCAGATAGGCAGAATAAAAACCAATACCAAACTGATCAATCATGGAAATATCTGCACCAGCCTGTAAAGCATCCATAAAAGCTTTGGTTCCAGACTTTGCTATTGTACCAAGATTGTTGATCAGGTTTGGTCATTCCAATACCAGTATCCACAATGTTAAAGGTGCAATCATCTTTGTTTGGAATAATGTTAATGTTCAGCTCTTTCCCAGAGTCTAGTTTACTTGGATCTGTCAGACTCTCATACCTGATTTTGTCCAGAGCATCAGATGAATTTGAAATTAGCTTTCTCAGGAAGATCTCTTTATTATAGTAGAATGTATTAATGATTAAAGACATCAACTGAGCAATTTCTGCCTGAAAGGTAAAAGTCTCCACTTCTTCCTCCTCCATGGATTGGTCCTGGATCTGTGTTTCCCCAGGCATCTTGGCAGAGAGAGCAGGAGCCCAAAGGCTTCAGCTGGCAGCAAGACGAAAAGAGGAGCAAATTGGACCCACCTTTACATTCCTATTTTGGGGACAAAAAGGATCAAAGCATGGAACAGGAGGAAGACAACAAAGTCAGAACTCCTGTACCAAAAGCTTCCAAGAAAAACATTGGTTACATGGAGTGGCTGGATGGCACAGTGAATAGAGGACCAGCCCTGGAGTCAGGAGGATCTGAGTTCAAATCTGGCCTCAGACACTTAACCCAAAAACTAGCCATGTGACCTTGGGCAAGTAACTTAACCCCAATTGCCCTCCAAAAAGCAAAATAAATCAATCAATAAATAAAGTGACATTAAAAAAGTATTGGTTACAGGCCATAGAGAAGCTTGAAAAGGATTTTGAAAATCAAATAAGAGAAGTGGAGGAAAAATTGGGAAGACAAATGAGAATGATGCAAGAAAATTATGAAATGAGAATCAACAACCTTATTGAATAAAACACCTTAAAATATACCAACTCAAATGGTAAAAGATGCTCAAAAAGGCAATGAGGAGAAGAATGCCTTAAAAAGCTGAATTTGCCAGATGGAAAAAGAATCTCAAAAGCTCACTGAAGAGAATCATTCCTTCAGAATTAGTTTGGAGCAAACGGAATCTAGTGACTTTATGAGAAATCAAGATACTATTAAACAGATCCAAACAAATGAAAAAAATAGAAGGTAATGTGAAATATCTCATTGGAAAAACCACTGACCTGGAAAATAGATCCAGGAGATATAAGTTAAAAATTATTGGACTACCTGAAAGTCATGATCAAAAAAATAATCTAGAAATCATCCTTCAAGAAATTCTCAAGGAAAATTGCTCTGATGTTTTAGAACCAGAGGGCAAAATAGAGGTTGAAAGAGTCCACTGATCACCTCCTGAAAAAGATCCCAAAAAGAAAACTCCTAGGAATATTACAGTCAGGTTCCTGAGTTCCCAGATCAAGGAGAAAATATTACAATTAGCCAGGAAGAAACAATTTCAATATTGTGGAAACACAATCAGTATAACTTAGAACCAGGCAGCTGCTACATTGAGAGATTGAAGGGTTTGGAATATGATGTTCCCAAGGTCAAAAGAGCTGGGATTAAAATGAAGAATCACCTACCCAGCAAAACTGAATATCATGTTCCAGGGGAAAATATGATCATTCAGTGAAATAGAGGACTTTCAAGCATTCTTGATGAAAAAACCAGAGTTGAATAGAAAATTTGACATTCAGATACAAGAAGCAAGAGAAGCTTGAGAAGGTAAACAGGGAAAAGAAATCATAAGCAACTTATCAAAGCTGAACTACTTATATTCCTACAATAATTGTAACTTATGAAACTTTTATCAGTATGAGAATAGTTGAAGGGAATAGAAATGTATATATATATATATATATGATATATATATATGTGTGTGTGTGTTTGTGTGTATATATATGTATATGTGTGTATGTGTATACATACATATATATGTCTATATAGGGGGGTATATGGGTGTATGAATACATATGTGAGTGTGTGTATATATGTTTACAGGCATACATAGACAGAGGGCACAGGACCAATTGAATAGAAAGGGATGATACTTAAAAGGTGAAATTAAGAGGTGAGAGAGAAATATAATGAGAGGAGATGGGGAGAGACAGAATGGGGTAAATTATCTCATATAGAAGAGGCAAGGGAAAATTGTTACAATGGAGGGGAAGAACAGGAAGGCAAAAGGGAATGAGTCAACCTTATTATCATTGAATTTGGCTTAGGAAAGGAATGATATACACACTAAATAGGGTATCTCACCCTACAGGAGAGTAGAGGGGATGGGGGAAAGAGGGGGGATAATGGAAGTGAGGGCAGGCTCAGGGGGAGGGAAGTTGGAAGCACCCACTTTTGAAAAAGGACAGGATCAAAGTAGAGAATAGAAGAAGTGGGAGGTGGGATAAGAGGGAGGGAAATATAGTCAGTCTTTTGCAATATATCTACTATGGAAATATTTTTCATAGCTACACATGTACAACCTATGTTGAATTGCTTATCTTTCCAGTGTGGGTGGGTGACGAGGGAGGAAGGAAAAGAATCTGGAATCCAAAGTTTTAAAATCAAATGTTTCAATATATATATTATTACTTTATATGTTACTGGGAAATGCAACATACAGGCAGTGGGGCATAGAGATCCACCGTGTCCTAATGGAAAGTTGAAGGGGGAATGGGGGAAGATATGGGAGAGAGCAGATTGGGGGAGGGGATATTAAGTGGGAATGCTCTTTTGGGCTGGTAGATAGGGAAAATTGGGGAGAAAATTTGTAACTCAAAACCTTGTGGAAATGAATGATGTAAACTAAAAAATAAAAAAGAGAGAAGAAAAAATTTTATGGTCCTAAAATACTTAAATGAATCCGTGGTCTCATTGACTTGGACACTTCATTTGATGATGCAGAACACAACCCATCTCTAGCTAAGTATCCCATCTACAGTTTCTCATGTTTTCTATTCTTTATACTCTGCCACCTTTCTATGCCTCAATTTCCTCATCTTTAAATTGAAAATTTTAGACTAAATGACTTCTAAGGTCACTTCTAGCTCTCAACAAAGTCTATTTTCACAATATTGAAAAGTGAACTATAGTCTCCTTTCATTTGATCTATGCTGATCACCTTCAGGACCTGCATGAACCCTATGAAACTACAAAATAAGATAACATGTCTTATTCTGGGTATTGGTTTCCTAAAATGCGAACACTAATTGGGAATGATAAGCTACTGCACCAAGATTAATTAAAGTGGGATATTAAAAAAACAAGCATCTTTGATAAAGCAGGCCAGTTACTCTTGCAGTTGGTTCAACATTCTGCACTATAATTGAATAATTCTTGTTAGTTTACTATTTCATAACCAGAATCTAGTTCCAGAAATAGCTTTATGATTCAGTGGATAACAGAGGCTAAGTAAAGCATTCATTCCTCAGGTGTGCTAGAAATTATTCAATCAATCTGCAAGCACTGATTAAGTGACTTCTTTGTTCCAGGACCTGTACTTGGCACAGGGAATACAAAGACAAAAGTTACAGTCTTCAGCCTCAAGGAACTTACATTTTAATAGGGGATTTATTACACTTGGATATACAGGGGTATCTCAAAATTCTAGGTGCAATTTTAAACTTTAATAACCTCAGATATAAATGCCAAAACTTATTTTTTTAAAGTCTGGAAGTTTCATTATTTATACACCTTTTATATTTAATTAATTTTGTGAATTTTGAATAATAGACTTATTTTTAATTTTCTTGTTTCAGTCTCTTTGATTGGTGATGGCAAATGCTGATGAAAAAGTTAACTTACTTCTCTGATTAGTGAAACAGGTCCACAACTGCATCAAAAAGAAAATTCCCTTCCCATTTTAGAGACTCTATACAGAAATTTAATGATCAAGTGGATGAAAAAAAATCAAGGAAACTGGCTCAATTCATGACAAGTCAAGATCCAGGAGAAGCCAAACAAAGAGACTGGCTGAAATCTCCTGGAGGAATATGTAGCACATGATAGTGCACATGGTAAAGTTTAATAGGATATATAAAAATATTTTTACAATTTAAATAAGGAACCCTTCAAGGATATGTACAGATGTGGCATTTATCCTTCTGACGTTATTAAAACTTAACATTAAACTAAGACTTTTGGTGCACCCTATAAAAGTAGTAAGCATGCCTTGTTCACATTCTATCCAGGCTCATGGTGAAAAGGAGTATGATTTGAGAGTGACTAAAAATGTCTTTTTGTCTAACCCTCTGCTTAGGCTTGAAATTCCACCCCTAGAGATTCATTCCTTCATTTCTACTATTATTTGCTGTTTTTGTTTTCTTTTAAAATAAAAATATTCAGTATTCTGTGAACAGCTAAATTTGGAGTTCAAAGGGAAATTAGAAGGTATCAAGTATAACCCTTTCATGTTATAAAGAACTAGGGCCCAGAGAGGTCACAAAGTGTTAAATAACAGAGCAATATATGAATCCAGGTCCACTACTTCATACAGTGGAGAGCTGTAAAGTTGCATTTAACATATAATTGAGCTTAAAATGCAATTTTTATAAATTAAATTAAATATAATTTTATTTTGATAAATCTTAGCTAGCTCTCCAACTATAATATAATAATGATGAGCCCTAATTTTGGAGTCAGAAGATCTGGGTTGCAATCTCAGTTTTGCTACTTAATGTCACACCATTACACCTCCTCTTACATAAAATGAACGTATTTTACTAGATAATCATGAGATCCCTTTCAGCTCTTGATCTTGTAATCCAGATTTTATTATGTGCTGTTGACTATGCAAGGCCACGTGGAAGGATACAAAAAAGAATGAGACACTAGTCTCTGGTCCTGACTTTTGTCTTCTACTTTTTAAAATCCCTGAGGGTAACCAACAGAGGTCTCAAAACAATGTGCATTTAATTAGTCGTTGAATTGAAATTTTAAAAATATAAAATGCATTGATGCTTATTTTTAAAAAGAACATGTGTTCTATGTCGATCTATAAAGCAAATGAAACAGGAAAAGTAAATACCTTGTTCTTCTCTCTTCCTAACATTCAATACACAGAGCAGCCAGGAGTGCAAAGTATTCTGCTTCTTTGTCTATCTTCTCTACCATCTCTTATTTAATTGAAAAAATTGTTATCTCACATTTGTTTAACAATAAGGAAGTTAAGTGAATAAAGGAAAATAATATGCAACACTTGGTAAAGAGTAGGGGTAGTGGAGAAAGATCAAATTAAAGTGGGAAGGGAGGGAGCCCAATTTTACAATATTATTATGAGAGGTATTTTTTTTGGTAGCTTCATGCTCAATTCCTAAGTGAGTTCAAGAGTTTCTTTATACTAAAACAATCACATTTTTACAACATTTGAAATTAAGAAATAGCTCCTTATTCTTATAAATTTAAATCAGTTCCTTATATGTTATGGATATGAAGCCTTTATCAGAGAAATTCTGAAAGATTTTTGATCTTGTTTTGTTTTTGTCCAATTACCTGTTTCCTTTCTAATTTTAACTGCCTTGGTTTGGTTTGCATCATGAGCATCTTACCACAGTCATGGATCAGAAAGGTAATTTCTTCCTTGTTCCTCTAATTTGTTTACGATGTCACTTTTCATGTCTGTTATTCAATATATTTTCATCATGTTCCACAACTTATAAATTAAATCACTGAATGTAAAGTTATGATTTAATATGAATGCCTTGCCTAGTTCTTCACAAAATGTCTCTACTTTGGAATTCTTTGCAAAAAACTGTTGTTATATCAATTACAATTATTTTCATGTTTGTTTGTTTATGCTTATTATGCATACTATAGGGAAAGATGGCCAATTGTCCCATGAATGGATATTTCTTGTTGATTTTTTATGAATATTGAAATGAAATTCACAAATCCTTTACTTACCTCTCCAAGGAGAATGTGTGAAGCATACTTCAATTTAGCTATAAATCCCTTACATCTTCTGGTTTCACTTATGGCACAAATGTCAATATTGATATTATCTAATTCCTCCAGACCTATGCTAACAAGAATCTCATGTTTACAAAACCAATACCTAAGTTAATGTTTACAAGTGGTCTAAAAACTGCTATTTTTCTAACCCTCTGCCCCCCTTTTGTCTACTCTATAGAAGCAGAAGGGATCTATTATAACCACTTTGTACTTTTCTTTGCTTCAAGGGTAAAATCATATCTTTTAGAATACATGTACACATAGTAAAAAATGACCAAATAGTAAACAAATTCAACATTTACCAAAAGGCCAAAGGCATCTTTCTCAGCACTAGAGATATTAAGAGGGAAAATTATACATTTCTTATTTTTAAGAAGTTTATTGATGGGCAGGCAACATAGTAAAGTGAATATAGAGAATGGGATTCCAAGTTAAAAGGTCTGCATTCAAATTTTTCTTCCAGCATTTATTAGCTATGTGATCATGTGAGGTAGACTGTGGTCAGGCCTATACACAACAGATCCGAGGGATCAACTATAATTACAAAGGAGAAATTTTTAGGCTTCAGAATTGATAGAATTCCAGAGAAGTTGCCAACCTATAGATCAGATAGAAATACAAACCTCTGGCAGATAGGGAGTACAGATTAGTGAGCCTTTGTCACATTAGCAACTAAAGCATAAATGTTTCTTTGTTTCAGGAATGACAGAATGGTCTATGCTGGTGGATGGTCTTCATCATACCCCAGACTCTACAAAAGGTCCCCACCAGGACAATTTCCCACCAGCTAAGACCTGGTAAAATCAATTAATGTTGGCTGCATTCATTTGCCACTACTCAATCATCATTCCATTGAGGGTAAAGGAAACAAAAGGAGATCTTAAATTGCAATAAAGTGTGTTATATAATATAGAAACTGAGTACAGTTCCTTTCTGGCAATCAACCAGAAACCTCATTCTGGGGTGAAATCCAACTATTAATGACTATTTGGGGGGTTCCACCACTGAGCTAATGCAGAATCTAACCAATCGTCCTATCCTCTAGCACATATCTCTCCATCTGGTCCACAAGAATAATACCAGATACTCTGTCAAATAACTTAGCAAAATCTAGCTAAGTTGTATCTACATTTATCTAAACAACTATTAAAATACAAGAAATTATATTGATCTACCATGGCCTGTTCTCAGTCTTGGTTATCATTGTTTACTTTGCTAGGCACTTAGTGACCTTAATTTTAACAATACTATATATCATTTTGCTAGTGTAAGGGATCTTTTCATAAGAAGTAATTACTAATTAGAATAGCATGAAAAGGGTTTTGTGTTAAGGAAGAGATTTACAAAAATTATGATTTATTAAATTTTTTAAAAATGCACTCCCATTTTAAAAATATTTCTTATAGTTTTTTAATAGAATTTCTCTCTCTAGCTCTTTCTGCTGAATTTTTGTTGACAATATAAGGAATGATGATTATTTGTGTGGATTTATTTTAAATACAATAATTTTGCTGAAATGATTATTTCAAATGATTTTAGTTGATTTTTTTATACTATCACGTATATCATGCTATCATGTAATCTGAAAAAAGTGATAATTTTGTTTCATTTTTGCCTATGCTTATTCCCTCTATTTATTTTTCTTGTCTTATTACATAAACTAGTAATTCTAACATTATGTTAAATGGTGACAGTGATAATGGACACCCTTGTTTTACTCTTGATCTTACTGGAAAGGCCTCGAACTTTTCTTCATCATAAATGATGTGTGCTCATGGATTTAGAGAAGTATTATTTACTATTTTAAGGAAAAGTTCATTCATTAATATGATTTCTAGAGTTTTTAACAGGAATGGGTTTCAGAGTTTGCAAAAGAAACCATTTCAGTACCTATTAATATAATTGGTTTATATTTTATATTATTAACATAATTTATTCTATTTATAGACTTCTTACCATGCAACTTAGTGTAAACACCTTGAGTTTAAGATCAACCTTGAAATCTTGGCATAAACCTAAACTTGTCACAATGAATAATCTTTTAAGTATATTATTAAGCCTATTTTTAATATTTAAATTTTTTGTTTCAATTTTGTTTAGGGACATTGTTCCATATTTCCCCCCGCTTTGTCTCTAAATGCTTAAGATATAATTAAGGCTATATTTTAGAACACAAATAGAGACTTGAAGGGTGCCTTATTTTCTTATTATTGCAAAATTTTTATGTAGTAGTAGAATTAATTATTCTTTGAATACTTGATAGAAGTCTCATCAGATCTTGAGGGTTTCTTTTTTCTTTTTCTTTTTTTGTATTGGGTTTTTTTTAAATAGTCTACTTTTTATTGTTAATTCAGATATTTTATATTTTGTCAATATTTTCCTCTCATGCTTTGTAAGCACATAATTTGGCAAACTAGTTTCTGATAAGTTTATTTTCTCTTCATGTGTTAAACATTATCCTTTTTTCATTTTTATAAGAAAGTTTAGCTTTCTGCTATTAAAAAATTTGATTATTTATTAGTGTTTTCAAAATTTAAAAAACTCCATATTTTATTACTTGAATGATTTTTTCCTTTCAGTTTTATTCATCTTTCATTTTCAGAATATGAACTTGTTAGTTTGGGGGTTTTGATGTGCTGTTGCTTAAGGTTTTCGTTTCTTTGTTTTACATTTTTTCCTTTGTTCCCTGTACCCAATTCAATTATTTGTTCAAGTCAAGTCAAAAAACTGTATTAAACATTTAGTATGGACCAGGCAATATGTTACACACTATGAACACAAACAGAGACAAAAGGAAAAATGGTTCTTGTCCTCAAGTAATTGAATTATTTGGGACTAGACCTCAAAGCCTTTTCAGCCTCCTCCCACACTGAGCAATTCAGAGTTCACCAGCTTTAGTTTCAACCTCAAGTAACTTTTGATGGGACAGAACTGTCCTAAGACAGATACAGAACTCTTATATACTCTCTCCATCTCTCTGTCTCTGTCTCTATTTCTGTCTCTGTCTCTGTCTGGTTCTCTGTGTTTCTGTCTCTGTCTCTGTCTTTGTCTCCGTCTCTCTCTGACTTTCTCTCCGTCTCTCTCTGACTTTCTCTGTCTCTGTGTCTCTGTCTCTGTCTGTCTCTCTGTCTCTGTCTCTGAATGTCTGTCTGTCTGTCTCTCTCTCTCTCTCTCTCACACACACACACACACACACACACAAACACACAAGCTCACACTCACCTTCACTCTCATGCATTCTGTTCAAGTTCCCCCTTCCTCAGTTCTTTGAATGTGCTTCATAGCACAGGGAGTCAAGCTTTTGCCTTTTGGCTTTCCACAGCTCTGTGAGGAGGGTGTATGTGGGTATGGGTGTAGAGTTGGATTCTGTGGGTTAGTTTGTGCAACCCTATTATCAGAGTGTGTTTCTGTGGGGGAAAGGGTACTGAATATACACATTAAGTAAGTAGTCTTTTCTTTTGTCATCTTATTGAATTGCATTTGGGTTCTTAATGTTGTAGATCTTGGAAATAGCTGAAATTGCTTGCACATGATTTCTTTGCTGGAGAAATTTCAGAGGTTGTGAGGATCAGAGAAAATGTCTAGCCTTCATCTTGTTGGTCATAAGACCCAGACATTGCTTATATACTATTGGAGGTAGCCAAAACATAAAAGGGAGCTGAAAAACTGGCAGGGAGATAAAAAGTACCCATTCTTCACCCATGCAAAGAAATCAAGAAAGACAGGAGCAGAGTCAAGAAAGAAATGAATGAATGAGCATGGCAGGACTGCCTTGACAATTGGGAAATGGGGTCACACAGATAAGGGGATTCTCCAGGGTGAAAAGATATTTTTTCTATTTTGAAGATGAAAGGATTTATAGATACAAAATTTTCCTTTAGAACTTCTTTAGTTGTACCTCATAATTTTGAGAATGTTTTCTCCTTATAGTAACTTTCTTTAATGTATTTTTTCTATTTTTTCGTGTTTTGTTCATTGTTAGCTATTGAGAATTGTTATTTTGTCTCCAATTATATTTTATTAATTTCATTGGTATCTTTTTTACACCACCAAAAATTTCCCAAATATCTCTCCCCCCACCTTTCACAGAAGACCATCAAGTCAATACCAAATAGGTATATTTTTCCTCTTCTTTACTTATCATTAGACTTTTAATTTCATTATCATGTTATTGCTATTGCCAATATTTAAAGAAAAATATAATACAATGGTGGAGAAAGTGAACATTTTTACTTTATGCTTGTATTTATAAAAAATACTTATACCATGCCCATGATGCTTAGTTTTGGTTTTAGATAGAAATTTTTCTATAATAATAAAAATGGTTGGGGTGGCCAGGTGGCTCAGCAAGTAAGAGCACCAGCCCCAATGTCGGAATAACCTGGGGATAGAATCCAGGCTCAGATACTTAGCACCACACCCAGAAATAATTGGCCATGTAACGTTAAGCAAGTTACTTAACCCCAATTGCTTAAAAAAAGAAAATGGTCCCTCTATAACAACATTTCAAAAGGTTTTAGAATCTGTTTGGCTAAACAGCACTAACACAAGTGAAATAGAGTATTTTTGTGGAATGATGGACATAAGGGAATTTCTGTTTCAGATTCTTTTTTTTAATTTATAACATTCAGTTCCACAATGCTCTGAGTTTCAAACTCTTTCCCACCCCTTCTCCTCCCCCACTCCATAGCTGCATGCAATCAAATAAAGGGTCAGCAAATACCTTCACTTAAAACATTAGTCAGGTTGTAAAGAAGGATTATAACCTATGGGGTGAACAATGAGAAAGGGGAAACAAAACAAAACAAGAAAAAGAGAGAAAACAAGTAGTTTGCTTCAATCTGCATTCAGACTCTGTATCTTTTTCCATCATGAGTCTTTTGGAGTTGTCTTACAAACCTGCATTGCTGAGAGGAGCCCAGTCTATCAAAGTTAGTCATCACACGTAAGTTGTATCTGTAATTGTGTACAAATTTCTCCGGGTTCTGTTCCTCTCACTCAACATCAGTTTATATAAGTTGCTCCAGGTTATTATGAAGTCCATCTGCTCCTCATTTCTTATAGCAAAGTAGTACTGCATTGCATTCATATACCACAATTTTTTTAACCATTCTCCAATTGATGGGCATCCCCTTGATTTCAAATTCTTTTCCACCACAAAAAGAGCTACTATAAATATTTTTGTATATATGGGTCTTTCTCCCACTTCTACCATCTCTTTGGGATACAGCCCTAGAAATGGTATTGCTGAGGGGCGGCTAGGTGGCGCAGTGAGTAAAGCACCCTCCCGACTCCTGCGATTCTGACCTGAGACACTTAACATCCACACAAAAATACTAGCTGTGTAACCTTGGGCAAGTTACTTAACCCCAATTGCCCTCCAAAAGGCAAAAAAAAATGGCATTGCTGGGTCAAAGGGTATGCACATTTTTATATTTTTATAGCCCTTTGGGAATAGTTCCAAGTTGCTCTCCAGAATGGTTGAATCAATTCACAACTCCAACAACAATGCATTAGTGAATTTTCCCACATTTTCTCTAGCATTTATCATTTTCCTGTTTTGTCATGTTAGCCAATCTGACTGGTGAGATGTGGTACCTCAGAGTTGTTTTGATTTGCATTTCTCTAATCAATAGTGATTTAGAGCATTTTTTCATATGCTTATAGATATCTTTAATTTCTTCCTCTGTAAACTGCCTGTTCATATGCTTTGACCATTTATCAATTGGGGAATAACTTGTATTCTTACATATTTGACTCATTTCTCTGTATATTTTAGAAATGAGGTTTTTATCAGAGACACTGGTTGTAAAAATTCATTCCCAATTTTCCACTTCCCTCTTAATCTTGGTTACATTGGCATTATTTGTACAGAAACTTTTCAATTTAATGTAATCAAAATTATCCATTTTGCATTTAATAATGTTTCCTAACTCTTGTTTAGTAATAAAATCTTCCCTTCTCCATAAATCTGACAGGTAAACTATTCCTTGCTCTCCCAGCTTGCTTACAGTATCAGCATTTATACCTAGATCATGCATCCATTTAGACTTTATTTTGGAATATGGTGTAAAATATCTGTCTATGGCCAGTTTCTACCATGCTATATTCCAGTTTTCCCAGCAGTTTTTGTCAGATAGTGAGTTTTTATCCCCAAAACTGGGGTCTATGGGTTTATCAAACAGTAGATTACTATTGTCATTGATGGCTGTGTCTCATGTACCTAATCTATTCCACTGATCCACTTCTCTATTCCTCAGCCAGTACCAAGTGGTTTTGATGACTGCTGCTTTATAATAAAGATTAAAATCTGCTATAGTTAGGCCACCTTCCCTAGCATTTCTTTTCATTAATTCCCTTGATATTCTGGACCTATTGTTCTTCCAAATGAATTTTATTACTATTTTTTCAAGCTCTATAAAATAATTTTTGGTAGATTGATTGGTATGGCACTAAATATGTAATTTAATTTAGGTAAAATTGTCTTTTTTATTATATTAGCTCCACCTAGCCATGAGCAACTGATGTTTTTACCATTAGTTAGATTTTATTTGTGTGAAAAGTGTTTGTAATTGTGTTCATATAGGACCTGTGTTTTTTTTTTGGTAGGTAGATTCCCAAATATTTTATAATGTCTACAGTAACTTTAAATGGAATTTCTCTTTCTATCTCTTGCTGTTGGATTTTGTTAGAAATATATAGGAATGCCGAGCATTTATGTGGGTTTATTTTATATCCTGCAACTTTGCCAAATTTATTTATTATATCAAGTAGTTTTTTACTTGATTATCTAGTATTCTCTAATATAATTATATCATTTTTAAAGAGTCTCTTCTTTGCTTAATTTGATTACTTCAATTTCTTTTTCTTCTCTTATTCTTGCTGCTAACATTTCTAGCATCAAATTGAATAAGAGGGGTGATAGTGGACATCCTTGTTTCACACCTGAACTTATTGGAAATGTTTCTAACATATCCACATTACATATAATACTTGCTGATATTTTTAGATAGATGCTACTTATTATTATAAGAAAGATTCCATTTATTCCTATACTTTTTAATGTTTTTAATAGGAATGGGTGTTGTATTTTGTCAAAAGCCTTTTCTGCATCTATGCAGATAATCATAAGGTTTTTGCTAGTTTAGTTGTTGATATGATCAATTACACTGATAGTTTTCCTAATATTGAACCATCGTTGTATTCCTGGAATAATTTCTACCTGATCAAAGTGTATTATTCTCATGATAAGTTACTGTAGTCTTTTTGTTAATATTTTATTTAGAATTTTTGCATCTATATTCATGAAGGAAATTGGTCTATAATTTTCTTCCTTTGTTTTGTCTCTTCCCAATTTAAGTATCAGCACCATATTTGTGTCATAAAAAGAATTTGGTAGAATTCCTTCTCCTCCAATTTTCCCAAATAGTTTGTAAAGTATTGGAATCAATTGTTCTTTAAATGTGCAATAGAATTCACTACTAAATCCATCTGGCCCTGGAGACTTTTTTTTTCCCTAGGGAATTCATTGATGCCTTGTTCAATTTCTTTTTCTGAGATGGGGTTATTTATGTAATTTACTTCCTCTTCAGTTAATCTGGACAACTTATATTTTTGTAAATATTCATCCATTTCACTAACATTGTAAAATTTATGTGCATGCAATTGGTCAAAATATTTCCTAATTATTGCTTTAATTTCCTCTTCATTTGGAGGTAGATTCATCCTTCTCATTTTTGATACTTGTAATTTGGTTTTCTTTTTTTATCATATTGACTAAGGTTCTATCAATTTTATTGTTTTTTTCATAAAACCAGCTCTTAGTTTTATTTATTAATTCAATAGTTTTCTTGATTTCAATTTTATTAATCTCTACTTTGATTTTCAGTATTTCTAATTTAGTACTTAAATAGGGATTTTCAATTTGTTCTTTTTCTAGCTTTTTCAGTTGTATGCCCAAATTATTGATATCCATTTTCTCTATTTTATTCATGTATGCATACAGAGATATAAAACTTTCCCTAAGAACTACTTTTGCTGCATCCCACAAGTTTTGGTATGGTTTCTCATAATTGCCATTCTCTTCAATAAAGTTACTGATTGTTTCTATACTTTCTTGTTTGACCTACTCATTCTTTAGGATTAAATTATATAGATTCCAATTTGTTTTTAGTCTATCTTTCCATGGCCCTTTATTACAATATATTCCCTCCCTATGTACCCCCTTCCCTTTACCTCCCTTTCCCCAATTACTACTTCTTCCCTCCCTTCTAACCCCTCCCCTTGTACTCCATCTTCCTGCTGGGTCTACTTTTCCAGGATTTTTTTCTGAGTCAATATTCTCTGGGTTTTTCAAGGCTGACAAGAGGGGATGAGAGTAACTTACTGCTTACTCCATCATACTGGTTCCCAGAAGTTTAAATAGGTAACTTTCAAACATTCAGTCTGTGGCCTGATAGCCCCAGGAGTAGCCACTGCTGTTGCCACAGATCCTGTGTAAGACTGTACTTATTTCTTGACTGGTTCCAATAGAATTCGCCTCCTACACTGAAAGGTCAGGGAATTGCCATTGATGACAGAGATTCAATCAACTGGGGTCTGCTCCAGTTTTACCATGGTCGAGTCTGTGCTGGTGCATCCCATGCACTAGACTGTGCTCCCCTCCTATCCAGGTGCAACACATCCTTCTTTTCAACCTTTCAGATTGTCTTGGGCTGGAAATCTGCCATATCCTGTCTCCTTGTGGATTCTGCTGCTATGGAATTTGTTCAGATTCACTTACTTTTTTTAAATTATTTTTTGTCTTTTTATTATTTATTTATTTGTAGTTTTAACATTCATTTTCACCAGATTTTGACTTACATTTTTTATCCCCATATTTTCCCTACCCCCACCCCAAAATAGTAGGCCTATGGAATACCCCTTCCCCCAATTTGTTCTTTTTTATATCCTCCCCCATCACCTCCTTAACTTTCCAGTAGGTCAAGATGGGTCTCTATACCCCACTACCTCTATATCTTATTTCCCAGTTGCATGTAAAAAACAAATTTTTAAACATTTGTTTTTTAAAACTTTGATTTCCAAATTTTTTTCCCTTCTTCGCTCCTCACTCAACCCAACTGGGAAGATAAGCAATTCAATATAGGTTGTACATGTGTAGTTACCTAAACCATTTCTATAGTAGTTATATTGTGAGATACTAACTATATTTCCCTCCATCCTATCCCACCCACCACCTATTGTATTTTCTCTTTTGATTCTATCCCTTTTCAAAAATGTTGCTTCTAACTACCCTCTCCCCCAATCTTCCCTCCCTTCTATCATCCTCCCTCTTATCCCCTGCCCCCCTATTTTCCTGTAGGGTAAGATACCCAATTGAGTGTGTGTTATTCTCTCCTTAAGCAAAATTTAATGAGAATAAGATTGTCCTATTCCCTTTCAACTTCCTGTTCTTCCCCTCCATTGTAAGTTTTCTCTTGCTTCTTTTATATGAGATAATTTGCCCTAATCTATCTCTCCCTTTCTCCTTTTCCCAATAAATTCCTCTCTCACTTGTTAATTTTATTTTTTAGATATCATCCCTTCATATTCAGTCCATCCTGTGCCCTCTATCTATGTATACATGAACATACATATGCCCACACTCACATACATATTTATGTATACATACTCCCTCCCATACATACATATATATGTACATATATATTCCCTTCAACTATCCTCATACTGAGAAAAAGTCTTATGAGTTACAATTATCATTTTTCCATGTAGGCATGTAAATAATTCAACTTAAATAAGTTCCTTATGATTTCTTTTCTTGTTTACCTTCTCATGCTTCTCTTGATTCTTGTATTTGAAAGTCAAATTTTCTGTTAAGCTCTGGCTTTTTCATCAAGAATGCTCAAAAGTCCTCTATTTCATTGAATGACCATGTTTTTTCCCTGTAGCATTATACTCAGTTTAGCTGGGTAGGTGATTCTTGTTTTTAGTCCTAGCTCCTTTGACCTCTGGAATATCATATTCCAAACCCTTCAATCCCTTAATGTAGAAGCTGCTAGGTCTTGTGTTATCCTGATTGTGTTTCCCCAATACTCAAATTGTTTCTTCCTGACTACTTGTAAGATTTTCTCCTTGACCTGGGAACTCTGGAATTTGGCTATAATATTCCTAGGAGTTTTCTTTTTAGGATCTTTTTGAAGAGGAAATTTGTGAATTCTTTCCATTTTTATTTTGCCCTCTTGTTCTATAATATCAAGGCAATTTTCCTGAAGAATTTCTTCAAGGATGATTTCTAGGCTCTTTTTTTATCATGGCTTTCTAGTACAATAATTTTTAAATTATCTCTCCTGGATCTATTTTCTGGGTCACTGGTTTTTCCAATGAGGTATTTCACACTGCCTTCTATTTTTTCATTTGTTTGCATCAGTTTTATAGCATATTTATTTCTCATAAAGTCATTAGCTTCCAATTGCTCCAGTCTAATTTTGAAGGAGTTATTCTCTTTAGTGAGTTTTTCAACGTCCTTTTCTGTCTGGCAAATTTTCTCTCTTTTATCTTTTTTTTTTTTTTGAGGGGCAATTGAGGTTAACCGACTTGCCCAAAATCACGTGGATAGTTAAATGTTAAGTGTCTGAGGCCAGATTTGAACTCAGATACTCCTGATTCCAGAGCTGGTGCTCTATTCACTGCACCCTACCAAGCCACCCTGCAAATTCGGCTTTTTAAGGCATTCTTCCCCTCATTGGCTTTTTTGGGCCTCTTTTGCCATTTGAGTTAGTGTATTTTTAAGGTCTTATTTTCTTCAGTGTATTTTTGGGTCTCCTTTAGCATGCTGTTGATTTGCTTTTCATGTTTTTCTTGCATCATTCTCATTTCTCTTCCCAGTTTTTCCTCCACTTCTCTTACTTGATTTTCAAAATCCTTCTTGAGCTCCTTCGTGGCCTGTAACCAATTCATATTTCTCTTGGAAGCATTTGATGCAGGAGTCACTGTCTTCCTCCCACTCTATGCCTTGGTCCTTTTTGTCCCCAGAAAAGGATTCTATCATCTGTGCTTCCATAGCTTGCTCATATTGCCAATTACTTGACTTTTGAGCTCTTTGCCATGGTAGAACTCTGCTTCAAGAATGGAGAAAGCTATTTCCCAGATCATTGGGGGATTTGCAGCTGCTGGAGAAATTAAGAGGGCACCCTCTCTATAGCCCCCACAAGCTCTAGCTCATTGGCCACACACCCCAGAACCACTACCCAAGACCACAATCCAGATTCAAGCAGGTTAAAGCAAGAGCAATTACCCTCTGAATGGTCACTTGGTCCCCCTATGATCTGTAGCCCAGGAGCTCTGAAAGTAGCCATGAGGCAGAGGCTTTAGGGCCTCAACGCCTCCAGCCACTTCTCACCCCAGGGACAGCACTCTTCAGTACTCCCTGTTCCAGCAGAGTTCTGCACTGACCTTTTACTTTGTCTTTGGTTGAGAAGTCTGGAAACAACCACAGCTACTGTTCCTTCACTCTCATGCAGTCTGCTCCAGTGGCCACTGTCTGGGGCTACCCTGGGGCAAGAACTGCGTGGCTCATGCCAGACTGTGCTTGGCTCCCAGTACGCTGTAATAACCCCTTCCTGTCCACCTGCTGGACTTCCTTCAGCAGGAGATCTGTTTCTCTCTGTCACTTTGTGGGTTCTGTCACTCTTAAGTTTGATTACAGTCATTTTTTACATGTACTGGAAGTGATTGGAGCAGGAGCCCATGCCAAGTTTGTGCTTCTACTCTGCCATCTTGGCTCTGCCCATCAGATTCACTTTCTATAGGTATTTGAAAGAGTTTTGGGGAGAGCTCGGGTAAGTCCCTGCCTTCACTCTGCCATCTTGGCTCTGCCCCATTGTCTCAATATTTTTGGTGAAATATCAGGCAAGCTCTAGACTGGGAGGTTAGGGGAGGCAGGACTGTGGAACATTTCAGGAGGGATGAAAAAATTTGTAAAAGCCTCTGTGTAGGATAATGAATCAATCAGGGAGATGTGAAATGATTGCCTTGCTAGAGTGAAGGCCTAGTTGAAATTATGAAATATAATAAAAATAATAACAATGTAGCACTGTAAGACTTTCAAAGGACTTTACAAATAATCATTTCTCTTACAAATTTTTCAAAAGTTATTGTATCATTTCAACACAACACCCCTGGAAGATAAGTATTTTTATTATCCCCATTTTATAGATGAGGAAACTGAGGCTGGAGCAGGTTAAGTCACTTGCCCATGGTCACAAAACTAGTAAATCAAGTATAAAGCTTAATTTGAACTCAGGTAAAATTGGTAAGTCCAGCACTCTATTAAACTTAAATGTGTATCCTATGTGTTTCTTCCCCCAAAGAAAGTCAGCTGTTAAACATTTACTACCATAACCCTGGGTCTACCAGAAAAAATGCTGGACTTGAAATCACAAGTCTTCAGTTTGAATCTGACCCAGGCATACATTCTATTTAACCACCTACAGCTCCACAGAGCTTGCTTTGCCTGTGTCCAAGTATCCTTGACTCAACTTCTCCTCTCCCTTTCCTCTTCCCAACCATACGCAGCTGCTTGATTCCCTGAGACAACTCCACCTAAGGAACTCTTGTGGACAATGACATCCTACCAGAATGACTTACTTCTACCCTGTAGTACACAACACTTGCCAGGGATTTTGAACCCTTGGTTGCCATTTTTCAGACCCCTTCTCTATCATTTATTTCCATCACCTTCAATCAAACCCCTCTATCTCTTAACTTTCCGGTCTATATTTACCTAACCCTTCCCTGTGTACTCTGGAATGTCTGCTCCATAGGTAACAACCTGGATTTCATTTTTTAAAAATTTAATTCATGTCCCTTTCATTTCTTTTACTTATTGAGACCTTACTCTCTCCCGATGACACAACTTTCCTGGCTATAGTTTCCAGTGCTGGTTTGCACTTTTTCTCATCCTCTACTTGATTCTCAGTATAATCTGTTCCAGTATACCTTAGCCATACAGGAATTGTCACAGTCTTAACTTTGTGGTCATTCACAAGTGTTCTACTTCCATATTCAAGAACCTTCAAATACCTCTATCTGATCATAAACTTTTATAATTACATTATTCTTTATGTCTTATAACCCTTATCCATGTACTTCATCTTCAGTGTGACCTCTATTCCTTCTGCCTTTCAGTTCTTTCCTAAGCCATCAACACTAGACTGATTACCCTCTTCTCTTCCTTATCTCAAACCCATGGTGAATCAACTCAACTCTACATTATCTTTCACTCTGAATTTTCTTGCTTCCTTGTCCTATTGCCAATAACATCTAATGAAACCCCTAACCATGGATTGTTCCTATTCTTCGTGTCTCTTACTCCTATTTGCATGCTGTTGAATGGAGCTGGAGGAAATTGTGAAACCATGATGACTGGAAACATATTTGTTTATCTACTTTCAGTTGAATCCTCAGAGAAGCATAGTAAATATTCTATTTCTTCACAATTGACTTTCTATCGAAATATTCACATTCTTCTCCAAGTGTCCCATGACACCCCTCCCCCCACCCTTTCAGCTAAGTATCTCATATCATGCATCACAAAAAATCAAAAATGTTTGACAAGAGTCCTATCTTTTCACCTCCTCCTTATCACACATTATTCAGGTATCATTCACTATAATATCCTCTTTCACACCAGTAACAGACAAAAAATGGTCTTTCACTTTGTTTTGGCAAAACTCTCTACATGCACCCTTGATCCCATCCTCTCCTGACTTCTTCAGCAAATTTCTCCCAATATCACCTCTCTCTCTCTCTCTCTCTCTCTCTCTCTCTCTCTCTCTCTCTCTTTCTCTCTCTCTGTGTGTGTGTGTGTGTCTCCCTGTCTCTCTCTGTCTCTGTCTCTGTCTCTGTCTGTCTCTGTCTCTTTCAAACTATCCCTATCTCTCCAGGTATTGGCATACCACTCTGTCTCTTAGTTCTTCACCTACCTCTCTAACTGCTCCTTCCCTGTCTCCTTTACTAGATACTTCTCCCAATCACACCCTTTAACTATAGGTGTCTCAGGATTCTGTCCTGGTCCCTCTTCTCTTCTCACTTCATACTACTTTATTTGGTGATCTCATCAGTTCCCATAGATTTAATTAACACCTCTGGGACAATGATTCTCAAAGTTACCTATGCTGCCCCAATCTTTCTGTTGACCTCCAATCTCACTGCCTTTCAGACATCTCAAGCTGGATATCTAATAGATATCTTAAAATCAAAATGTCCAAAACCCATTGTCTTTCCTCCTAAGCCAAAATCACACCATATTCCCATCAAAACCTTATGTATTATTGTAGAAAGCATCAGCATCCTTCCTTTCTCTCAGTCTTCCAACCTAGTAGTCATCCTTGACTTCTCACTATGTCACCCCCCATATCCAATCAGTTGCCAAGGCCTATGGATTTCATCTTTGCAATATCTCTCCAATATTTCCCCTTCTCTTCTCTGACACTGTCATAATTCTAGTTCAGGTCTTCATCACCCAACACCTTAATTATTGCAACAGCCTGCTGGTGGATCTGCCTCCCTCACATCTCTTCCCCACTCCAATCCAGCCTCCATTCAGCCACCAAGTCCAATTATGTCATGCCCCTACTCAATAAATCCCAGTGGCTTCCTATTGCCTCCAGAAACAAATGCAAAATGCCTCTGTTAGGCACTGAAAGCCCTTCATAATCTAGCTCTCTCCTACTTTTCCAATTTTCTTACACCTTGATCCCCAACACATACTCTTTGATCCAATGACACTGGCCTCCTGGCTGTGCCATGAAAAAGACACTTCATCTCTTGGATTTAGGAAATTCACTAGCTGCTCTCTTTGTCTGGAATTCTCTTCCTTCTCTGTTCTAACTACTGATCACTCTGGCTTCTTTTTAGTCCCAATTAAAATTCTGCCTTCTACAGGAAACCTTCCCTAACTCCTCTTAATTCTAATACCTTTCCTGTATTAATTATGACCTATTTATCCTGTATGAAGCTTGCCTTGTATATATTTGTTGCATATTGTCTTCCCTCATTTGATTGTTAGTTCCTTGAAGGCAGGGACTGTCTTTTGTCTCCTTTCATATCTCCAGTACTTAGTACAGTACCTGGAAAATAGTAGGTGCTTTATAAATGTTTATACATTGATCAATACTGTCTCCTTCTCTGATTTCTACAAATTACCCATACCTGCCTGTAATGGAAATGTAAATTTGAAGATCTTCCCTACCCTTAGGCCCTTTGATAGGCTTAAGAGACTCTGAGAGCCTTGCTTGATTTGAAAATATGCTCTGCCTCCTAATAGGCTGAATGTGGTCACATGGAGCCTGTGGCAGGAGACTTGGTTTTCAGGAATGCCCACACCATGATGCTGTGTGATTGGGCAGTGGGTCAAGAGGGTGGTTACATTCTCTGACCCAGGAGAAGACTATATAATCCCTGATGTGAGACTTTGCTTTGGGGCTCACTTTGAGAAGTATTCTGTGATTTGATCAGATGAGACTCTGGGAAGCCGTTGTTGAGAGCCCCCCCAGCTTTGAAAAACCCAGATGTTGATTTGGTATGGATATAATGGTTGGACAGTTTGGAAACCTGTCTATGTGATCTGTTTCTCTGTCTTGATAATTCTGTCTGCATACTCTGAAGTTTGGGGTGCTGACCTTTTTCCCCTGAACTAGGTAAATGATACATATTTGACTGATTAAAGTAAGCATGTTAACCCATTTTGAGTTGCTTTCCTTTAACAAAGCAGATCTAAGAACCTGTGTTGGCAGCCACACTGGGGACACTGGGGTTCTTGCTGCTACACTGCCCTATCTTAAAAAAAAACAAAAACAAAACAAAAAGCTCTCACTTTATCCTGCCATCCCCATGAGCTATCATCCTATCTCTCTTCAACTTATTGGCTAAACTCTTTGAGAAATCCACCTACAATTTTTGCCTCTGCTTCCTCTCCTCCCTCTCTGTACTCTCTAACTTTTAAATTGAAACAACTCACTCACAAGTTAATGTTAATATTTTAATTACCAGAAGTAATGTTAATGAAATGGGAAGATCTTCCTAACACATGGAGCCTATGATAACATGGAGCTCAGTGTGGAAGGAGCTTGCCCAAAGAGGAGAGAGAGACAGAGAGAGAGAGACAGACAGACAGGCAGACAGACAGAGACAGAGAGACAGAGACAGAGACAGAGAGAGACAGAGAGACAGACAGAGAGAGAGACAGAGATACAGAGAGAGACAGAGAGAGAGAGGCAGAGACAGAGAGACAGAGACAGAGAGAGAGACATAGAGAGATAGAGACAGAGACAGAGAGGGACAGAGAGAGCATGAGCAGAGAGAGAGTATGAGCAGAGAGAGAAAAACAAGCTGTGAGTGGGCCGATGGAGGAATTGTGTCTAGGGGAATTTGTTTGTGGGGAGACCTGACAAAAAGGTTTAAGATGTCAGCACTCACTGGATTAGTGATGAGTACCCTGTTAAATCTTACCTCCTACTATTATAATAATGTCCCAAATAAAATTTTTGATATAACTTTGGAGGAAGAGAGTTTATTATATTTTGAGAATCTATCCCGGAAATGAGCAATGCATATTCATAGAGGCTGCTGTGGATATCACATTGGCATTATACCAGATCTAATGGCTTTTTCTCCATCCTCATCCTTCTTGAACTCTCTGGGTATGTTTAACACTGTTTTTTATCCAGTTCTCCTAAACCGTCTCTAGTTTTTTAGGGTATTATTTTTTCCTGCTTCTCCTTTTCTCACACTCTTTAGTATCCTTTGCTAGGTCTTCATCCATATCACACCCATCACTATGAACATTCCACAAGTCTCCATACTGGATGCCCTTCTTTTTGTCACTCTACTATATCACTTGGTGATCTCATCAGCCCCCAGGAGTTCAGTTATCATTTCTACATAAATGATTAAAAGACCTATTATATAGAAAGAGTCAGTCTCTTAAAGTCTCTCTTAAAGCCACAGATCTTTAGCTTTCTCTTGTACTCTAGAACTGGATGTCCTGTAGAAATCTCAACCTCAATATATTCAAGACAGGATTCATTATCTTTTCTCCAAAACTCTCCTGCTTCAAAACTTTCATATTGCTACTGAAGACATCCTCCCAGTCATCCTAGCCTACTTCATTGGCATCATTCTTGATTCTTTATTCCAATTTACCCTACATATCCAATCAGATGGCAAGTATTATCATTTCTTCCTTCATGAAATTTCTCATATATGGCCCCTTCTCTCCATTTAAATAGACAGAATTCTAGTTCAGACCATTACTTTTTACATAGACTATTGTAATATCTTCCTAACCCAGTCTTCCTGCTTCAGTTCTCCTCCAAGACATCCACCAATCAATTGCCAAGGTGAATTTTTTAAAGCATGGCCATGTCAAACTTTCTCCCCCTTCCTGTTTTGTTTCTCTCCCCCCCCCCCACTCAATAAACTCCAATGGCTCCCTGTTACTCCAAAGATCAGATATAAGATATAATTATTCTGTTTAACATTGAAATCTCTTCATAATCTGACTCTTTTCTACCTTTTATGTCTTTTTTCACCTCAATCTATTGTACACTTGATATATTGATCTATACTTATCTACTTACATCTGTACTATAGGTCTACCACACCTACAATTTTCTCTCTCTCTCTGCTTGTGTGTGTGTGTGTCTGTCTGTCTCTGTGTCTTTCTGTCTAAGTGCCATAGTTTTGGGGCTACATCATAACCAAACTTTTTTAAAGTCAACAAAACTTAACCATTTCTTTAGCAAAAGTGCTATGATTTCTCTGGCAAGTCTTATGTTATAATTCCTCCTCTGTTTTAAAAATGAATTTTCAGTGTAGTGGAGAATTTCAGACTTAAGTCAACTGCTCTCTAGTTGTTTTTGTTTTTTTAAAGAATTACAGGGGCTCATAAATCATAAAATCACAGAGTTGGGAAGTATAATGGAGGATCAGTGTAGTGGAAGATTTCAGACTTAGGTCAACTGCTCTCCAGTTGTTTTTATTCATTTGTTATTGTTTATTTTAAAGAATCACAGACTCATAAATGATAGAATCACAAAACTAATTTAATCCAAGCTCCCTCCTTGTGCATGACTCTCAACACCCTGGACAAAGTAGTTATACAACAAATCAGTCAATTAAACAATATTTATTAAAAACTTACTTTGTGCCAAATACCATGAGATATAAAGATATTCCCTGCCCCCCAAAAAAGAAGTCTCTGTAATCAAGGAGATTAGATTCTAGTGGAGAAGCAACATGCCCATATAAGACACATGCAGTATTGAGGGTAAGTAGCCTTAGAAGGGAAATTTTACAGAAACAGGAGAAGAATGTGTTCAATAACCACAACATTATAAAGAAAACTAACCTGACATAGCTTCAGATCCTTTATCAATAAGCAATCATGATTCCAGAAACCAATCATGGCATATATTACCTACCTCCTGAGAGAGTGGTAATGGACTCATGGTAGAGAATGAAATGTATATTTTCAGAAATAATGTGGGAGTTTATTTTGCCTCACTCTGTATATTTGTTATAAGGATTTTTTTAAAAATTTCTTCTTCAGTAGTGCTATGGGGGAAATGGGAGAGGGAAGGAGATTAGTGATAGGTATCAAAAAATGAAAAAAAAAAGAAAGAAAAGAAAGTCATCAAGACACTTTTTAAAAAGAAATATGACATGGAGAGGATGTGGGCAAACTGGAACACTGATGCATTGTTGGTGGAGTTGTGAACTGATCCAGCCTTTCTGGAAAGCAATCTGGAACTATGCCCAAAGGGCTATAAATACTTTCATACCCTTTGATCCAGCAATACCACTCCTAGGGTTATATCCCAAAGAGATCATAGGAATGGGAGAAAGACCCATATGTACAAAAATGTTTATAGCAGCTCTTTTTGTTGTGGCAAAGAATTGGAAATTAAGGGGGTGTCCATCAATTGGGGAATGGCTGAACAAGTTGTGGTATATGCATGTTATGGAATATTATTGCGCTATAAGAAACGGGGAGCAGGCGGTCTTCATATTTACCTGGAGAGGCTTAAAAGAACTGATGCTGAGTGAGAAGAGTAGAACCAGGAGGAATTTGTACACAATTACAGACACAACGTATGTGTGATGACCAACTTTGACAGACTGGACTCTTCTCAACAATGCAGGGATATAAGTCAATCCCAAAAGACTCATGATGGAGAGAAAAACGTGCGTCCAGAGAAAGAATTAGAAAGAACTAAATTTATATCCAGGTGGAAGCAAAATACCTGATCTTTTTCGTTCTCTTATTTGATTTTATGTCCTCTTTACCATTTTTCATTCCAGCTGGTATAATCCATCTTTATAACCTGACCATTGTATAATGTGAAAGTACTTACAGATCCTATACTTGATTATAAGACGCCATGGGGGGGGAGGGGAAGGAGGGGGACAAAATGTGAAATTCAAGGAATTGTGGAATTGAATCCTGTAAACTAAAAGGAAACAAATTAATAAATTAAAAATTGAATTTAAAAAAAATAATCAATGGGGAAAACCTTGGTGGGAGCTTGTGAGTAATAATGTTAAAAGTATTCAGCTGCCTATTGAAGACCTGACTTTCTAGTGTAAATAGGAACTGAGAGGTAATTCAGACCCTGCACTTACAAGAAGAAAGTATTTTTAAAATTGTAAATTACTTTATATCTATAGAGAGGCAATGATTTATAGTTTCTAAAGTCAACCTCAGAATGAGAAAGATCTGAAATCAAGTCCTGCCTTTGACACATACTGATTTTTGACCCTGGGAAGTCATTTAACCTCTCAGAAATACAGACAAATCTCTAAGACTTCAAGTTGCAAAACAGGTGCTGATCTAAGTTGGTAGAAGAAGTTTCCTCACTGGAAGTTCTATATATCAATTAAATCAGTTCCCCACAAAAGTGTGATATAAATGTGAGTTATTATTATAGTACTTTATCTGGACCACTTTTGCCCTTTTCAAACACTTCTTTGTATCATTGTAATGATAATGGAAATCTGAAGATCTTGGCCCCTTGATAGGCTTAAGTGAATCTGAGAACCTTCCTGGATTTGAAAATATACTCTGCCCGCTAATAGGCTGAATGTGGTCACATGGAACTGTGGTGGGAAGTTTGTTTTTCAGGAATGCCCACACCTTGTTACTTTGTGATTGGGCAGTGGGTCAAGAGGATTGGGACATTCTCTGATCCAGGAGAAGGCTATATATACCCTGATGGGAGGTTTTGCTTTGGGGTTCACTTTGGGAAGACTTGTATGATTTGGCCAGATGAGACTCTGGGCAGCCATTGAGTTCCCTAGCTTTGAAAACCCAGATGTTGGTACTTCCCTCTCTGGTAACTAGGTATGGATGTAATGGTCAGACAGCTAGAAGCCCTGTCTGCTGATGTGTTTTTCTGTCTGTACTTTTTGTCTGCTTATAACTTCTGTTTGTATTCTCTGAAGTTCAGGGTGCTGATTTTTTCCCCCTGAACTAGGTAAATGACATATGTTTGATTAAAGTAAGATTGTTAACCCCCCCAAAAAAAAAGAAATATGACAACCCCAAAGACATAAAAAGGGGAGAAAGGACATTTTTGTATAAAAATATTTATGGCAGCTATTTTTGAGGTGGCTAAAAATTGGAAATAGAGAGGATGCCCACCAATTGGGGGATGGTTAAACAAGCTATGTTATATGATTTGCGATGGAATATTATTGTGCTATAAGAAATGACAAGCAGGATGATTTCAGAAAAATCTGGAAAGACTTACATGAACTGATGCAGAGTGAAGTGAGCAGAACCAGGAGAACATTGTATACAGTAATAGCAATATTGTATGGTGAACTGTGAAAAACTTAGCTATTTTCAATAATACGGTGATCCAAGACAATCCCAAAAGACTCATGATGAAGCATGCTATACTTTCTGAATACAGACTGAAACATGCTATTTTCACTTTCCTTTTTCTCTCATTCTTTTTTTTAATTTGAGCCTTCTTGCACAAAACTAATATGGAAATGTTTTACATGATTGCACATGTATAAACTATATCAAATTGCTTACCATCTTAGAGAGGGGGGAGAGTTAAAAAAGGGGGAAGTATAAAATTTGGGACCCAAAACTTACAAAATGTTTTAATTGTTTAACATGTAATTGGAGAAAAATATTATTTTAAAAATACATATAGGGGCATCTAGGTGACTCAGTGAAGAGAGCAGAAAGCACTGGTGCTGAAGTCAGGAGGACCTGAGCTCAAATTTGGTCTCAGACACTGGGCACTTCACTAGCTATGTGACCTTGGGCAAGTCACTTAACCAAAATTGTCTTGCCTTTCCCCCTCCAAAATAAATAAATATGTATATTTATTTATTTATACATATGGCAAAAGGGATGTTTCAGAGAAGCTTGGTAAAATTTGTGTAAACTGATGCAAAGTGAAGTGTACAGAACCAGGCAGAACAATGCAAACAATAAAAAAAGTTTATAAAGACAAATAACTTGAAAAGACTTAAAAACTCTCAGTGTAATGACCAACCATGATCCCAGAGGACCAACAATGCTCCCTGTTATCCACTTCCTGACAAAGAAGTAATGGATTTGGTGTGCAGAATGAGATACATGTTGTACATGCCCAAGGTAGGAATTTACTTTGATTGACTATGCATATTTATTATAAGAGTTTTGTTTTTCCCCAGTTGTGCCCCCACCCCCTCCATGGAGGGAGGGAGAAGAGAGTGGACCAAAGAGAAATTAATACTTTTTAATTAGAAAGAAAAAAAAGTTTTAAATGACAGAATAAAACAGAAAGAAAGCCAGAAGGAGAGGGCTATGAATGTTACATGCAAGCTGTAACATACTCAAGGTTCACAGGTTCAAGTACAATCTTTCTTCTCTATTCTAATTTCTATATGGAAATGCTCATTTTATTTGGTGTTTGCTAAGTTCAGAATTTCAAAAGTACATTTTTTTTTCAAGATGGGAAGGCTATAACAGCTTGAGGGGACCAAGAAAGGCCCTATGAAGATGATGATGCTTAAGGTTCCTTTCAACACTTAAAGTGACAGGAAACTCAACAGAATGCCTGTTCATTACTCAGCAGTTCTAATGATTAGGAATTTCTTTCTGAAAACTGGCTCCAAATATCTTCCTTGTTTGGCTTTTTGGGACCAAGTAAGATAAATACAATCCCTTGCCTACATAACAGACCATTAAATACTTAAAGTAATTGTCATATCTTCCCTGTCTTCTCTTCTTTGAGCTAAACATTACCAATTTCTTCTATTTGACATGGTTTTAGGGTCTGTCATAGAAACTATGTTCCTGACAAACTGGTCTGCTTGCTATCTCCTGAATGTGTCACACTGTGTTCTTGTACTCTTTACTTCTCAATTAGTCTCTGATTACTATTATTTTACCCATCCTTCAAGGCCTAGATCAAACACTACTTTGTCTATTAAGTTTTCTCTGTTGCCCAGCTGGAAGAAACACTGCCCCCCCCAATCTTACTTTCTAGAGTTTTCATTTTCTCTAACTTGTGTATAACAAAGAACTGTGTTTTTTTAAGTGTATGAAGCCCTGGGGTGTTGTAATGTAATGTAATGGAAAGGCAACTTCCCAAGGTTCAAAATACCAGCATAGGTGCTCTCCATTTTATTCAGTGACAAACCAAGAACAGAGAAGGTCAAAACATGACATCATTCAAAATACAGCATTTACTAAGTGTGATTAAATAATCTCCAAGTACTACCCCACCCCAGGACCTTCCAATCATTCAATCAATTACAAAGCCCCTGTTCTAAATACTACTCCACCCCTAGGCTATACCTTCATTTAGTCCACCACAAAACCCCTCTTCTCAAATGGAGATTAGTTTCCAAACATAAGTAAACTACATTCATTTGTGCAACCACAGAACACAAAAAGGTCAAAAGTTCCCCACCCCTGGATCACAATTGAATTACATCAAGTTTAAGCACAGCACTTAATACCCAAATGGAGGTCTTTTCTTCATCTTGACAAGAGGCAAGTTCTCAGCAATCTTAGTTCCTGGGGAGACAAGGCTTAGCAAGGCCACAAGATACATTGCCAGTCCCTTCATGAATTCATCCTCTGTCTGTAGAACAGTCCTAGAACCCCTGAAAACATTAGCAAAACCCTCTCCCAGGATTTCTGTAAACATACAACCAGAAAATCCTTCTTCAGGGCTTCTGAACCAACAGAAAGGTTCCCAGACCCCTGCAACAACAGCACTGTCCTTCACCAGTGGACAGTATTCATTCTGTCTGCAGGACAGTCTCAGGGCTTCTTAACCAAAAGCCAGGTTCCAGGACTTCTTCAACAACAGGACTATCTTTCACCAGTGGACAAATCTGGCAAAACAACATCAAAACAGACAGACAAAGTACCAGCAAAACAGCCATGTCTCCTCAGTCCTTGGCAGCTCAGGGGGCAGGTCTCAAAAGTCCAGGGCAATTCAAAGTGGCTCTCAGCAATCCTTCTCAGTCTCTCTCTGCCTCCACGAGGTGCCGCTTCCAAAAAGTTCTCCTGCCTCTCTCTTGTCTCTCCAAATCTACAGTTCAGGACTTTCTTTTCACATCAACAAGTCCATCCCACAGGTGGGATTAACAAACTCTGGGTTTTAACACAATCAATTTGAAAACCAAGCCAATACAGGGGAATCTTTTATTGCCATTACTATCACAGGTGGGAATTCTCTACATTGATCAATTATCATTTCCATACAGATGAGTTCCAGATCTAGATATTCAGCCCTAATCTCCTTAGAAAATCATGAATCTTTTGCCTTTTGAAAATCATGCAGTTTGAAAATCTCAAAACGAATGTTCAACAGGCATCTCACACTCAACATGTGCACAACAGAATTCAATATCTTGACCCTTCCCTCTTCTGAATTTTCCTATTACTATTGAGTCACCATTATCCTCCCAGTCACTCAGACTCAAATTGCAGTGTCATCCTTGTCTCCTCATTCTCAACCCCACATATTCTTTTTGGAATTTTAAGGTCTTCATAAGTTGACTGCTTCTTACCTTTCCAGTCTACTTACTCTTCTCTGCTCCATACACTATATAAATCAGCTACATTGTTCCTCACCCAGATACTTCACCTCCTGTTTGCATACCTTTGTGTTAGTAGTCCCTAATCTTTTCATTTCTCTGGTTTCCTTCAAAGCTTAGATCAAAGCTCACTGTCAGCAGGATGAAATCCAAGAATTCCTCTATACTCTACCTTTCCTAGTGCTTTCCCCTCTGAGATGATCTCCTTTCTATTGTGTATTTATCTTGTCTGTATCTTGTTCTTTACATGCAACCTCCCCATGATAATGTAAGTTCTTTGAGGGTAAGGATTGAGTTTTTGTTTTTGCTTTTTTTTTCTGTATCCCTAAAACTTACTAGGGGACCTGGTACATAGGAACTTGTTTTATAAATGCTTCTTTACTGACCTACTGATCCATATCACAGGAAATCTGTAGTTTATAGTCTTAAATGTTTGTTCTAGGCTCAGGGCACTAAATTGATATACCCATGATACTGAACTAGAATATCAGCATTGGGACTGGAACTTTACTTCCAAATTCCAAGTTCAGCACTTTACACAGTATTCTACATTGCCACTTATTTTATTTTGTATTGTATTTATGTGATCATCCCTACAAGATTATAAGCTGAGGGGATCTAAAGGTTATATTTCCCTTAGAATTGAGCACAATGGACTTATAAAAAGTAGGTACTTAATAAGTGTGGAATGAATGAAATTCAACCAAGTAAACTTACATTCTATAAAATCCTACGTACTTTTATTATAATGAAAATAATAATGATGATAATAGATGGTATTTATGCAATGTTTTAAGAGAGCCCTTTACATACATTATCTGTTTTGATGCTCAGAAACCTAAGCAAGTGCTGAAGAAGCCTGAGAAAAGTGGCTTGAAGTGCCAAAGGTTAAGCCTTGGTTTTATGAGTTCTTTAGGTTAAGTACTAGGTATAGAAAGTTGTCTAAGGTTAAGTAATATATTTACATACTTGAATTCCCTTTTCATCAGTCATCAATTCCCTTTATAGAAAGCTACCCCTCTGGGGTTTGTCATACCTGTCAATCAAGTCCTAGTCATTAGCCATTGAGATAGCAAGAACAGGAGGAAAGACCAAAGGAAACTGATGATCAAACCAGCTTGGTTATTCTAATCAAACTTAGTCATTCATTTTCAGTGAAACCATTTCTGTCCCTTAATTACCACTGAATCACTGATGCCATTTCTTTCACACTTAAAATGTTTTTGGATTGTCCTATAGAGAGAAAGTGAGGATTTGGCAAGATATTATAATAAGCAACCATTATAATAGGACAATATACAAATTATGACTTATATTAAAATATGTCAATTATGCTATTCATAGACTTTTAGAGTTGGGAGAGGGATCCTCAGAGGTCACCTAGTCCAACTTACCTTACCTTATAGGAATGATATGTATATTATCCCTGAGAAATGAGAATATATTCTATACTTGAACATAGTGATAAGGAGCTCATTAGCACACAAGAAAACCCTTTCTATTTTTCAATAATTCTTATTGTTAGTAAGTTTTTTCTTATCTTAACTGAGATTTTGTTCATTTGTTAACCATTTGTTAAGAATTTTATAGAAACTAAACATTGTGCTGGTTATCCGCCTTTATAGGGCTTAAAAAGGGGATAGAGGTGAATAGGAAGAAAGGATACAGAAATAACTATAATTAAAAATGTTATATTTATGAAAATTAAAAGCATAAGTGAGACACAAAGTGCTATGTGAAATTGGAGAAAGATAAAATTCTTTCCAGCTGAGAAGATTAATTGTTGTTGTTTGTCCTTCATTCTTTTTTTTTTCTTGCTTTTTTTGGAGGGGGGAAGGTAGGGCAATTGTGGTTAAGTGACTTGCCCAAGGTCACATGGCTAGTTTGTGTGTGTGTGTGTGTGTGTGTGTGTGTGTGTGTGTATGTTTTAAGTCTCTGCAGTCTAATTTGAATTCAGGTCCTCCTGACTCCAGGGCTGGTGCTCTATTCACTGCACTACCTAGCCACCTCTGTCCTTCATTCTTGAAGAGGCCTATGACATCAGGAAGGCGATGCCATGGCTTACAAGTGAAGTAGACTTAAGTGAGGAGGGTTACACAAAGTCACCAGCCTCACTCTCTACTCTGAAGGCATTTGGGTCTAGTGGCCAGATTTAGATCAGGATGATTAGAGGTGAAAATTTCATGTAGTACTATATGATACTTCTGAGCTGAGAATTAAAGAATGAATGAGTAGCTACATAGACCTGATATTGGCTTCTGTGTTGCTTTTATTCACTACTTCTTTCCCTTGGGTCTTATATTAAAATAATTTGTATTTTTATATCAAATATTTAAAGATAGCTAATATATCCTTCTCTGCCTCTCCTCCCCACAGGAATTTTCTCCAGGTTAAACATTTCTAAATACTTCCATTTCTTTATTCCTTTCTAGGAGTCATAGAGGCATTTAGTCCCTTCACCAACTTAACCTCCTTTCACTGGAATATTCTGGTTTGTCAATGTCCTTCCTAAAGTTTGATACCCATCTGTTTGGTATTCAAAGTTCTTCATAACCTGACCTTTTCAAGTCTTCTTATACCTTACTGTAATGACCAGAAAAGAAGTAGTTAACACCTTGTTTCAGTTCATGCTTATATGAAGTATTAAGATCCAGAACTTATGAATCCCACAATCTGTGAACCCTAGAAACAGGAACTGTGAAGGACTTGAGGTGGATTGGACACAGTGAGCTTCAATATGGAATGGGAATGGGAAAAGGAACTGCACAAAGAACTGGACAAGGAGCTGGACAAGGAACTGGGGGCTGCCTGCTTTTGAACCCAGGTGACAGTTGTATAGATTTGGGGAGGAGCTGGGACCATGGAAGAAGAACCATGGAAGCTGAGAGCCAGCCTTGAGTCAAGATGAAAAGATCTCTTCTTGGGTACTTGATGCTGACTTAGAAGATTATGATTTACTGTGACCTAGGGGTGGAGAACTTTGACATTTGTACTTTGTGTTCATTAAGGAGACAAGTCTTCTTAAGAATGATTGAATTAAAGACTTACTGAATAATTGTACTTTGTGTCCCTTAAGGACACAAGCCTCCTTAAGGATGATTGAATTAAGGACTTACTAAATGATTGAGTTACTAAGTGAATATACTTTGTTTAAAACTATGTGGCCACTTTGGTAAAAATTATGTGGCCATTTTAGTGATAAATTGTTATGTCGTAACATTGTCAATGCTGTACTTTGATTTCTGTGAATGTTTTGCTTTAATTTACTGCTGGATAAATGGAGAGTTCACTATACTATGAAATCAGAACATTGAAGCTGTTCACAACAGCAGATCTCTGGAAAGCTGCTTGTGCTTGGCTTTACACTTACTTTCGCCTCACCTTCCCCCATGTGCTCTGCCATCCACTGACCCTGGGGCTCTTTGCTGTTCCTCACACAAGTATGCTCAACTGTGCATTTTCACTTGCTGGCCCCTAAGTCTCAAATTCTCTCCTCATCTCTGTCTCCTGTTCTCCTTGACTTTCTTCAAGTCCCATCTATAATGGTAAAGGGAATTTGAAGATCCTCCCTGCCCCTTAATAAGCCTAAGGGAATTTGAAGACTTTCCCTGCTTTGAAAATAAACTCTTCACCCTAATAGGCTGAATATAATCACATGGAGCCTATGGTGGGAGAAGTTTGCTGAAGGGTGGAGAAGAGCCCACAGGAAGCTGGGAGTCAGAATATCTAGAGGATGGGAGGAGAGAGGACAGCAGGAAAGAAGACAGTTAGACTTGTGAGTAAATGTTGTTTTGTGGAAAGGCTAAATGATGGTATGGCTTGCTGTGCTATTATGGCTTTTGTGACAATGGAATTGGTTTACTAGCTTGGGGATTTGCTTTTCTGGTGTCTGAATAAATGTTTTGTTTCTGTCTTCTATATGGAGAGTCTGTTATATTTTGTGATTGAACACCAGGTAGGTATATTTATAGTGACCATTACATTGGCACTACATTTGGCAGCAAGGATAGGATTGCAAGTTATCAGCCCTTTATTTGGAGGCAGAAGGGATTTAGAAGAAATGGCTATCCCAGGATGGGAGGAATTACCATATTCCTCCCTAAGTAAGGGCGTGGTCTAAAATTACAAGGCTCTGTGAAAACCGGGAACTGAGGTTACAGCAGGGAGAACCTAGAGATTTAGAAATATGTTTACAAAGAATACCAATAAAACCTGGGAGATAGATGGAGGTAGTGTGTAGAAGGGACTGGTTATTACTGACACATTATCATATTATGTGTAAGTGTAGAGAAAAGCTCTTACAAGAAAAAATTCAAATGGAAAGGGAATTGGCCATGTTCCAGCATTCAAGCTCTCCTTTAGAAGAGCAAGATGGAGGGTCTCAGGTGGTAGAAGAGATGAATGTTGTAAATTTGGCTCAGAAAAAGAAGCAAAAAGTAACAGGAGGAAAGTTCAAAGAGTTTTGGTAGTGATTAAGCCTAGTTGCTATGACAACAACTGCCAGAAAAGTGTATGTGTACAAAGCAATGACACAATGTTTCATGGTGAAGTTTTTACAAGGGCAGAAGCTCATCCCATACTGAGAAAAAAGCAGGAGAATCAGGGAGGCCAAACAATGTTCAGGGAGACAATTGAGGATTTCACTCAACAAGAGGTTACTGATATATTAAGCAGATTCACCCAAAGGATAGTAAGAATCAGTGATGAAAGATTTAAAAACATATTGGTAGATAGTGTGAAATGCTTGAAATTTATAAGTATTTGTCAGAATTCTTTTGTTCAGCAAACTTTTAGAGATTTTCATATGACAACAGGTAACAATATGACCAATCTGTTAGCTTTAGCTGCTGATAGATGCAATGAAATGTATCCTTCTAATTCTTTGTGATCTAGTGGAGATAGACCCTGATACTTCCTTAGGGAATGTATGAGAAAGTTGAAAGAAGAAGAAATGAAAATTACTATCATGGTTGGAGATGCAGATACTTATAATAATATCCCCTAAGCAGTTCCTCATAGAAATATCATGCTGAAGACAGCTCTTCCTGCTTATAAGCACCTACTTCTGACTCTGTAAATTGGTGAAATAGGGCACCCTCTTTCAGAGGTGCTAGATAAAATTTCACAGTTAAGTGACTTAGGGGAATGGGGAAAAGATAAATTTCCTCAAGAGAGAAAAGTAAATGGCTAGCAGATTCAAAGTAATAAAAGATTGACAACAAAAGAATTGTTTATGACTCTATTGAAAGCAGGGGTTGATTTTAGAAGAATTGATGGTATCCCAAATAATGAACTATATAAAATGTACCAGGATATCTGGCTTAATGTCAGACAGAATAGAGAAGTAAGAGCTGCCCCTACAGATGCTCCTGAACCATTATATTGAAGTTTGTTGCACTTTTAGGGAGAATAGGAAATTGGCCATGTCCCAGTACAGATTAAAGAAATACACAGACAAGATTTCAGATCCCACGTCAATCTGACTATATATTGGAAAAATTGATCAAATACTGTAACCAGGGCACTGATAAATACTGGGGTGGAGGCCTCCCTTATTTATGGGAATTCCAACAAGTTCAAGCATGGAACTCCTATTACCATCACAGGACTGGGAGGGGCTGAAATATCAGCCAGACAAGTCAAACTAATGATGAAAATTGGAAAATTACCTAAGAAAGAATATACTGTGGTTATTGTACCCATTCCTGAATACATCATTGGAATATATATACAGAGGGGTATGACCCTGAATTTACCTGAAGAAACATACCAATTTGCAGTAAGGAAGATAGGAATAAATACAGTTTTAGTGGGCAAAATAAAAATGAGTCCAATCACTTTACCTGAACCTTCCGAAGTAATTATTTTAAAGCAATATAGTGTTCCAGGTGGGCAAAATGAAATTACCAATATTATAATGGAATATATTGAAGCAGGAGAGCTGGTCCCTACAAATCACACAATGGAATATCCTGTCTGGCCAGTATGAAAATCAAATGACACATGGAGAATGACAGTGGCTTATAGACAACTGAGTAAGGCGACTCCTCCCTTGTATGCTGCTGTTCCAGATATCATCACCTTAATAGAAAGGAACCAGAAATATGATGGGACTTGGTATGCAGTTATTGATTTAGCCAATGCTTTCTCTACCATCCCAATAGACTCTAAACAATGGGGCCAGTTTGCCAAGCTTTCACTTGGCAGGGCAGACTATTGTCTTGCTTTCACTCGCTTGCCACAAGGATATCTGCATAATCCCACTATTTGTCAACAGATTACAGCTGAACATTTGGATGAATTAAGGCTACCTTGTGTACATCATACCTACTACATTGATGATATTATTATATAAGGAAAAAATGTAAAAGAAGTACAGAAATCTGATGCTTTAGTTGAACACATGAAAAGCAAAGGGTGAGAAATTAGCCATGTAAAAATTCAAGCACCAACTTAAAATGTAAAATTTTGGGGAATACAATGGAATAAGGGGCTGTGAGAGAATCTTCCACAAGCCCAACAAAACATTCAGGATTTTCCTATCCCTACCAATAAGAAAGAGGCCTAAAAGTTTATAGCATTATTGGATATTGGTGACATCACACACTGCATTTGGGACAGATTTTGAAACCTTTATATAAAGTTACTCAAAAGAAATATGAATTTGATTGGTGACTTGAGCAGAGTAAAGTGTTTGAAGAAGTCAAGGCTGCTATACAATTGGCCATAGATCTATGGCCTATGCATAATGACCCAGTGAAATTGCAAGTGACTAAACAGGATGATTATGAAAACTGGAGTTTATGGCAGAAACAACAAAGTCAAAATGTACCTTTAGGATTTTGGTCTAGGAAACATCCTTCATCTGGAGTTCAATATATACCTTTTGAAAAGCAATTGTTAGCTGTATATTGGGCTCTGGTAGAGTCTGACCAGATGACTCTGCACCATGAAATGACATTAAGGACTGCAATCCTGATGGTAACCTGGGTAATGAGTACCTCAGCTTCCCACAGAATTGGAAATGCATGAGAGGTCAGCATAATTAAATGGAAATGGTACATTCAAAATAGAGCTAGCACAGGCAAAAGTGGAGTTTCTGCTCTACATGAATCTATAGCAAACATTGATACTGAGGTAAATGATACATCCCCTGAACCAAAGCAATACTTGGTACAGTCTTTGGTAAAATCTAATGATGGATATGAAGAAGAAAAGAAGAGAAGAAACTTGCATGGTTTACTGATAGGACAGCAAAATATTTGAGCCATAGAAGGTATTGGAAAGCAATAGCCTATAACCCATGTACTAGAAGGACTTTGGAGAGTACTGGGATGGGGGAACTAGTCAATATGCTGAACTTATGGCAGTATATCAAGACATCAAAACAGAACAAGGAATACAGAGTAATATATTTACTGATTCATGGGCAGTAGCTAATGGGTTAGCTACATGGATGCCCATGTGGAAAAATCAAAATTGGGAAATTCATGGTAAAAAAGTCTGGGGCAAAGAATTATGAGAAGATATATGGGACATGTCTTTGGTTACTGATTTGTCAGTTTTTCACATAGATACTCATGTGGCCCTTACCATGCCAGAATGTGAGCACAATACACATGCTGATTGACTAATAAAGATTACTAATTCAACATGTTGTTCCTATTCTGACACCAACTGATGATCTAGTACTAGCAAAATGGGTCCACCGAACAGCTGGTCATTTAGGGGTCCAGGTCACACCAGCGGGCACAAGATTGACGTATTGGTATCTCTCATTCATTGTTAAAACAGATAGCAGAGGTATGTCATATATGTCACTTGGAAAAGGAATGAACTCTTCCTTGGGTAGTAACTGGAGAGATAGCAAGGAGAAAAGTCCCAGACCAAATTTGGCAAATAGATTATATTGGTCTTCTATCACAAGATAAAGGATGCAAATTTATATGTATTTGTGTTGACACCTATTCAACTGTACTAGAGGCTTGTCCTTACAAACACGTGGCCTAGAAAAACACCTCTAAAACTCTAGATCTCATAAGTCACATTTCAGGTAATGAAATGAAAAGAGGTATTGCATATTAAACAATATAGAATTGATACATCATATTCCATGTTATCCACACGCATCGGGGTTAATTGAAAGAATGAATGGATTATCGAAAGAACAGTTGATGAAGTTAAGTTCTAATAATTTGTATCAACATTGGAAAGATAATTTGTTCATTTCTTTACCTAATTTGAATAATAGACTATTGGGAGAAAGTACCCCTCTAGCTAGAATAATGACCTCAAATCTGCAAATTAGAAAACAGCAGACACATAAGATCCAAAATATTGAGTATTGGACAGTGTGATAAGATATCCCAGTCCCATATCTGGGAACATCTGGTTTTGCAGGACATGATTTACATTGTTTAGAAGACTTTTGGTCGAATAGAAAAGAAATAAGAAACATCTCTACTGGAATAGGTATGAGAATTCCTAAAAATCATTTTGGGCAGATGTTACCTAAATCATGTTAAGCAACTGGAGAAATATATGTATTGTCTGGAGTAATATCAAGGAGAAATTATTGTGACATTCCAAAATTTAGGTGAAGAATCTATACAGTTTTGTAAAAATGATGGAATAGTTCAAGTGATTAATATTCATTATGAAACAATACCCCTCCTCCTTCCAAAATAATTATAGGAGGAACTGAAGGGTTTGGTTCTACTTATAGAATAAAATTGGGAGTTAAAGTATGGGTAAAGAGGAAGTCAGATTATGTTCCATAGGCTGTGGAAATTATAGCACATGAGAAAGACAATACTGTGGCTATTGTTTGTTCAGGAAAAGATGATTACCCTATTGTACCCTTAACTCATGTATTCCACTGTCAATGAGGCTATGATAGTGAGTTCATGGACTCCAGAAGCATGACTGACCCTATCTCTTTTTGGCTTTTTGCCTGTTAAACTTGTTTGCAAGATTTGTTTCCTGCAGGCTTAGTATACTGCACCTGTAGATGCCTGATTGCTTAAGCCAGAAGCCACCCCTTGTCCATGACTCTGATGTACCATCTCTGGACCTGGGGTCACCTGAGCTCTAGATGCTATCTAAAGTGTTGATCTTTCGAATGGGACCTCCTAGATCTGGTGTCTACCAACCTCTGGATGGCACCTAAAGAACTGACTTCTTGAACGGGACATCTTGGGGCAAGGACAGCTCTATATCCAATTTCAACTTGAAGTAGCTATGGAGAAGAGATCCTTGCCGCTTCCCCCAAGATTTTGAGCTTCATACATTCAAGGTGTGAAGGATGGAGTACTTGTGCCTGAGTACCCACCTTAAGATATTGTTTTATGTGCTTATTTTCTATTATTCCTATTATATTGTTGCAAAGTTCTGTTGATACCAGTTACCCCTAAACTGTCATTAGTGTATGCAATTAAATGATTGTTAATGTATTTTGCTATGTAAGGGACATGAAAGATCTTGGAGCTGAATGTAATGGTAATGGGAATTTCCCTGCTTTGAAAATAAATTCTGCCCCCTAATAGGCTGAATTTAATTACATGGAGCGTATGGTGGGAGGTGTTTACTGAAGGGTAGAGCAGAGCCCACAAGAAACTGGGAGTAATAACAGCTAGAGGATGGGAAGAGAGAGGATGGCAGGCAAAAAGACAGTTAGACTTGTGAGTAAATGTTGGTCTGTGGGAAGGCTAAAGGATGGTGTGACTCTCTGTACTGTTATGGCTTAACTTCTTTGTTGAAATGACGGAATTGGCTTACTGGTTTGGGGATGTGGTTTTCTGGTGTCTGAATAAATGTTTTGCTTCTTTCTTCTACATGGAGGGTCTGTTATATTTTGTGATTGAGCACCATGTAGATATAGTTATAGTGACCCTGGATGCTGTAAATATTGCATTGGCACTATACCATCTCAAACCATTCTTTCTACAAAAAAGTCTTTTCTGATCCACTTCAAGTTAATGCCTTCCCTCTGTTGATTACCTCAAATTTTTTTTTCTGATACTGATCTTGCTCATACATAGTAGTTTTCATATTGTCTCTCTTTTGGACTATTAGCTCCTTTAGAGAATGGATGGCTTTTTTTTTCTTTTTTTGGGGGGGGAGGAAATATCCTTAGGACAGCACAGAGCATGACACATAGTAAGTACTTTAAAATGTTTTTGATGACTCAGAACTGAACATATTAATACAGATGAAACCTTATCAGAAGAGTTCAGAGGGGTCTGCTCATCAATAAACAAATGTTACATACCTACTGTGTATCAAGCAGTTTGCTAAATGCTGGGGATACAAATATGAAAAAAAGAAAGACAGTCCCTGCCTTCATGGACCTTAAAATCCATTGGGGTAAAAGACAACACACAAAAGGAAGCTAAAAAGGAGGTGTTAGAGGTGGACAAAGGAAGGTACTCAGTGTGAGAGAAAATTCAAAAGGATGCAGCCAGGTGGGGAATGAAGAGAAAGAAAGCCCAAACATTCTCATTAAATGGAAGTTCTGAGAGGAGCTCTCTGTTCAGCCCTCCAACAGGGCCCTAGGAACAGAGGGTACTGATGAGGTATGAGTACCAAGGCTGATGTTGTCTTACAGAATGGTGAAGGAGCTATTGCAGATCTCACTTTAGACAGCATGTGAATATTGATACCAGCCAAAATGCCATTGAACTCTTCAATTAAAGTCAAACTTCTGTGCTTCATTGTGGTAGAGAAGTGAGGGATTCTTAGATTGTTAATGGAACAAAGAGTAGAAAGACAATGTATGAACTTATTGAAGAACTATATGTTCTTCATCTGAGTACCAGCCTAAATAAGTTAGAAAGACTTATCACTAGAAAATTGGCTATCAGATGATTTGGGGGGTCATGCCAATTCATCACATTTTCTATGAAGGTATGATGAGATTAAGACTTGTGTTTGTGGAGAGAGCACTCACACTGACAAAATCATATATCTTTTGAAATATGGAAGATTTGCACTAGGCTTTTTGGCTGCCATTTCATACTGTTGACTCATTTTGAGCTTACATTCCCTTAAAGTGCCAGGTTTGTTTTACATGAATTGCTTTCTGGCTGCCTTTTCTAGGTCATATACTTGCATAGTTGATTTAAAAAATTTAAATGTAGGATTTTTATGGCAATGGAAAAGGAGGCCAATGGGTTTGTAGTTGCCTTTTTGGGGTAATGATACTTTTGTTATCCATTTACATTCTTTTGGAATCTTGAAATTAATCAATCAGTAAACATTTATTGAGCTTCTCTGATATGCCAGGCACAGTACTAAGTGCCAGGATATTATGTAAAGCTCTTAAACTTTTTGGGATATCTTAAAGACCCATCTTTGAGTGCCTTTAATATTGTATTGCCTATAGCATGGATTTCTTCTCTATACAGTTGTAGTGGCAACCACACTGGCATACCCAGGATGACTGCTAGCACAGGTTCTTAGATCTGCTTTACTAGGAAAGGTAGCTATTGAAGGGGTCAACAATCTTTTTAAATTACATTCACTAGTTCAGGGGAAAAAGTCAGTACCCTTAACTTCAGAGAAATTACAAACAGAAAATACAAGCAGAGAAATAAAGATCAACAGACAGGGTTCTGACTGCCTGAATCAAAACAATATTGCTATACACTCTACATACATCCCTGAATGGAGAGATTCTCTATATCTGAGCAGTTGAGGAGCTCTGAATATACAGCTACTCATAATCTCTACTAAGGAATCACAAGATTCTTCTTATAAACAAGCCCCCAAAGCAAAATACCAACTCAGAGTATACATACACTTCTCAGGGCCAGAAGGCATCACAACCCTCTTGACTTAGTGTCTAATTAGATATTAGCAAAAGGTGTGAAAGCCTTCCTACAAGCAAGCTTCCCCCCACCCCCCCAAGCAAGTTTCCCTTAATGGGCTCCATGTGAGACCTGTTAATGGGCAGGGAAGATCTTAAATCGCATTAACATTACAACAGTTGGTCAGAAAGGACCACTTTTCTCAACATTATTCTTCTTTGAATTATAGGTTTACCTTTGGAAGAGATGGAGGTCATCTAGTCAAACTTCCTCATTTTATAGATGAGGAAACTGAGGGCAGAGCAATTAAATGACTTATCCAGGGTCAAACAGGTAGTAATTGACAGAGGCAGAATCTGAACCCAGGTTATCTGTTTCCAATGCTGCTGTACCATTCACTATATAGTACTTCCTCTTTTATGTGCCAATTTCAGTTTTTAAAATTGCACATTGGATTTTGAGGTGTTAGACTCTAAATGTTGTGATTCATTATATTGATGGTGAAAATAGATTATTGATTTACAGTGCATATTTTATGTTCCTTCCAGTTGCATCTATAAATTTTTACAGGATAATCTAGATTAATTGGGTCTCTTCCCATGTTTTCTACAGAGCTGCTTTCCTCTCCACTGTTTTTTCCTTATATTAAGAGTTGACACTGATTGGTTTTTAAATTTATTTTATTTTTCATTTTCAACATTCATTTCCACAAGATTTTGAGTTACAAATTTTCTCCCTATCTTTCCCTTACCCCCACCCTAAAGATAATGAGCCTACTGAGTAGCCATTCCCCCAGTCTGCTCTCTCATCATAATGTTTTGCAGAGGAAGTGGTATTCTAAACTGGTGTTTCTGTGGACTTATAGGACTCTGGTTGGCAAGGAGAACAAGTGTTTTCTAGCGGTGACAGTTTCTGGGCTCCTTTGGCCTCTTTGTTGTGGCTACTATTTTAAATATGTTAAAGTTTTCTAAGAAATTGTAGTGATCAGAGAGAATTATATCATTTTTATTTATTTGCTGTTTTCAAATTTTGCAGCAGGTTTAAATAGAAAATTTGGTGGTGGAGTCAGTATATGCAGTATCTTCTCATCTTGATCTTTTCTTCTAATATGATATTGGTGTTGACTACAGCTAGCTAATAGCTGGACTGCACATAGATAGCTGATTCAGAAATAACTCATTAGGAATCAGTTGTTTTTCTGTCTGCTAAGACAGAGTCAATTTCATTTTTGTAAAGTTATTCAGTGGCTGCCATATTTAAAGCTCTTTTCTTGGAGCATTTTGATATATACACCTGAAGTGTATGGGTAATCTACAAAGCTTTAACTTCTTTTATTTCTTACTTCTCCACAGTTTCCCCCACTCTTCTCTCCTATGTCTACATTCATATTAAGCCACTGATTACAAAGTCATTTATGACTTTGTCTGGATAGTCCTATCAGGTTATTCATAGTATTTCTCTGCTTCATCCTTTGACATACATGCTTGCCAATTAGCTGCAACTATCTTCATAAAAGTCTTTTTCCTTATGCTCATCATGAACACTGTAATACAGGACAAGTGGGTGTGTCATTAAATGATGTTTCTACTTTCCTTTGGACAAAGGATAACATTAACTTTGCCAAAAGTTTTATTCTATTTTCTGAGAAAAAAACTTGCAGTTATTCTTACATTTAACTGAAATTTCTTTATGCCTTCTTCATGTACTTATAGAAAGGATGTTAATATGGATCACAGACCTAGAACTAGAAGGGTCCTCAAAGGTGATCTAATTCAACCTCTTCATTTTACAGGTGAGAAACTGAGACCTAAGAAAGTTAAGTGACTTGTCCAAGGTCACAAAAGTGTTAGAGGCAGGACTTGAACCCAGGTTTCCTGACTCCAGAATCAGTACTTTTCTTCATATACTATAAAATTTCTATGCCATTCAGTTTCTCCAGCAGTGTATCAGCTCCCTGAATGGTCATTGATGTCACAATTAGAGTACCTATAGTTACAGCAAGGTTCATATAGGGTTAAAAATGTATAATTTTATCATCCTCTGTCTTTTGTGTATGAGTATTTATGAGAATGTTTTATTCATCTATCAAGGTTATCCTTGGAAAAAATATAGGAAGGGGTCAGTCAAGCTTTCATGGTTGATTTCTTTTTAATAAGAGACCACATTTTCATATTCACATAACTGGGAGAAATGTAGAGATAATAAAATCCTATTTTGGATTATAAAACTCTGTTTTGTTTATTTATTGCTTATTGATTATAAAAAGCATTTGATTTTTTTAAACAACAATTCAGTCTCAAAGACTTTCTTTCAACAAGGTATGCCTCATTAACATATTAAAAGTATTATAGCCAAACTTTAAAGATACCACCACAAAGCTACTGATAGATACTGCCTATGTGACCTTGAGCAAGTTACTTTATGGGCATTGGTTTTGTTAATTGTAAAATGAAGAGGTTAGACTGGATGGCCTTTGAAGTACTTTCCAGGTCTATAGCTATGATCCTATCCATGATCAAACTATTCTATTGTCAATAATAAGCAAACATAAACAGGGAGGCATGTGTTCTTTTTTTTCTTTTTGTTTTTATTAATTTGTTTACTTTTAGTTTACAAGATTCATTACCACAATTCCTTGAATTTCAAATTTTCTCTCCCTCCCCTCTCCTCCCCCACTCCATGGCAGCATACAATCAAGTATAGTATATGCAAATACTTTCACATTAGGCACTAGGTTGTAAAGGTTGTAACAGATGGAATGAAGAATGGGAAAGATGAAACAAAACCAAACAAGAAAATGAAAAAGGGTAGGTAGTTTGCTTCAAACTGGGTTCAATCTCAGTTCTTTCTCTGGATGTAAACATCTCTCTCCATCATCAGTCTTTTGGGTTTGACTTATGACTCTGGTTTGCTGAGAAGAGTCCAGTTTATCAAAGTTTGTCATCGCACATACGTTGTGTCTGTAATTGTGTAGACATTCCTCCTGGTTTTACTCTTCTCACTCAGCATCAGTTTGTATAAGTCTCTCCAGGTAAATAAGAAGTCCATCTGCTCCTCATTTCTTATTGCACAATAGTATTCCATAAAATGCATATACCACAACTTGTTGAGCCATTCCCCAATTGATGGGCACCCCCTTAATTTCCAATTCTTTGCAACCACAAAAAGAGCTGCTATAAATATTTTTGTATATATGGGTCTTTTTCCCACTTTTATGATCTCTTTGGGATAACAGCCCTGGAAGTGGTATTGCTGGGTCAAAGGGTATGAGATTATTTATAACACTTTGGGCATAATTCCAGATTGCTTTCCAGAATGGTTGGATAAGATCACAACTCCACCAGCAATGCATTAGTGTTCCAGTTTGTCCACATCCTCTCCAGCATTTGTCATTTTCCTGTTTTGTCATCTTAGCCAATCTGCCTGGTGAGATGTGGTACCTCAGAGTTGTTTTGATTTGCATTTCTCTGATCAATAGTGATTTAGAGCATTTTTTCATATGCTTATAAATATCTTTAATTTCTTCCTCTGTAAACTGCCTGTTCATATCCTTTGACCATTTATCAATTGGGGAATGTGATAGTAATGGAATATAAAGATCCCCCTGTATTGGCTTGGTTTTCAAATTGATTGTGTTAAAACCCAGAGCTTGTTAATCCCACCTGTGGGATGGACTTGTTGATGTGAAAAGAGAGACAAGAACTGGGAGGAGCTGGTGACGTAGATTTGGAGAGACACAAGAGAGAGGCAGAAGAACTTTTTGGAAGCAGCATCCTCGTGGAGGCAGAGAGAGAGACTGAGAGGATTGCTGGGGGCCACTTTGAATCGCCCTGGACTTTTGAGACCTCTCCCCAGAGCTGCCAAGGACTGAGGAGACATGGCTGTTTTGCTGGTACTTTGTCTGTCTGTTTTGATGTTGTTTTGCCAGATTTGACCATTGGTGAAAGACAGTCCTTTTGTTGAAGAAGTCCTGGAACCTGGCTGTTGGCTAAGAGCTCCTGAGACTGTCCTGCAAGACAGAGAGTGAATACTGTCCACCAGTGAAGGACAGTGCTGTTGTTGCAGGGGTCTGGGAACCTTTCTGTTGGTTCAGAGCTCCTGAGACTGTCCTGCAGACAGAGAGTGAATACTGTTCACTGGTGAAGGACAGTGCTGTTGTTGCAGGGGTCTGGGAACCTTTCTGTTGGTTCAGAAGCCCTGAAGAAGGATTTTCTGGTTGTATGTTTACAGAAATCCTGGGAGAGGGTTTTGCTAATGTTTTCAGGGGTTCTAGGACTGTTCTACAGACAGAGGATGAATTAATGAAGAGACTGGCAATGTATCTTGTGGCCTTGCTAAGCCTTGTCTCCCCAGGAACTAAGATTGCTGAGAACTTGCCTTGTGTCAAGATGAAGAAAAGACCTCCATTTGGGTATTAAGTGCTGTGCTTAAACTTGATGTAACTCTGGGGTAGATTCAATTGTGATCCAGGGGTGGGGAACTTTTGACCTTTTTGTGTTCTATGGTTGAACAAATGAATGTACTTTACTTATGTTTGGAAACTAATCTCCATTTGAGAAGAGGGGCTTTGTGGTGGACTAAATGAAGGTACAGCCTAGGGGTGGAGTAGTATTTAGAACAGGGACTTTGTAACTGATTGAATGAATGGAAGGTCCTGGGGTGGGGTAGTACTTGGAGATTATTTAATCACACTTAGTAAATGCTGTATTTTGAATGATGTCATGTTTTGACCTTCTCTGTTCTTAATTTGCCACTGAATAAAATGGAGAGCACCTATGCTGGTATTTTGAACCTTGGGAAGTTGCCTTTCCTTGGCATTACATTACAGGGAATGACTTGTATTCTTATAGATTTTATTCAATTCTCTGTATATTTTAGAAATGAGTCCTTTATCAGTGACATAGGTTGTAAAAGTTCTTTCCGATTTTCCACTTCCCTCTTAATCCTGGTTACATTGGCTTTGTTTGTACAGAAGTTTTGCAATTTAATGTAATCAAAATTATCCATATTGCATTTTATAATGCCCTCTAATTCTTGTTTGGTCATAAAGGCTTCCCCTCTCCACAAATCTGACAGATAAACTATTCCTTGCTTTCCCAGATTGCTTAGAGAATGAGCCTTTATACCTAGATCATATACCCATTTAGACTTGATTTTGGTATATAGTGTTAGATAATGGTCTATGCCCAGTTTCTGCCATACAATATTCCAGTTTTCCCAGCAGTTTTTGTCAAAAAGTGAGTTCTGATCCCCAAAACTGGGGTCTTTGGGTTTATCAAACAGTAGATTACTATAGTCATTGACTGCTGAGTCTTGTGTGCCCAATCTATTCCATTGATCCACTACTCTATTCCTCAGCCAGTACCAAGTAGTTTTGAGGACTGCTGCTTTATAGTACAGATTAAAATCTGGTATAGCTAGTCCACCATCCCTAGCATTTCTTTTCATTAATTCCCTTGATATCCTGGACCTTTTGTTCTTCCAAATGAATTTTGTTACTATTTTTTCTAGCTCTGTAAGGTAGTTTTTTTTGGCAAACTGATTGGTATAGAACAAAATATATAATTTAATTTAGTTAAAATTGTCATTTTTATTATATTAGCTTGACCCAGCCATGAGCAATTGATGTCTTCTAATTAGTTAGATCTGACTTTATTTGTGTGAAAAGTGTTTTATAGTTGTGTTCATATAGGTCTTGGGTTTGTTTTGGCAGGTAGATGCCTAAGTATTTTATAATGTCTACAGTAACTTTAAATGGGTTTTCTCTTTCTATCTCTTGCTATTGAATTTCATTAGAAATATACAGGAATTATGAGGATTTATGTGGGTTTATTTTATATCCTGCAACTTTGCCAAATTTATGTATTGTCTCAAGTAGTTTTTTACTTGATTCTCTAGGATTCTCTAAGTATATCATCATATCATCTGCACAGAGTGATAGCTTGGTCTCTTCTTTGCCTAATTTGATTCCTTTGATTTCTTTTTCTTCTCTAATTGCTACTGCTAACATTTCTAGTACCAGATTGAATAAGAGGGGTGATAGTGGACATCCTTGTTTCACCCCTGATCTTATGGGAAATGCTTCTAGCTTCTCCCCATTACATATAATACTTGCTGATGGTTTAAATAGATGCTACCTATTATTTTAAGGAAGGCTCCATTTATTTCTATTCTTTCTAGTGTTTTTAATAGGAATGGATGTTGTATTTTGTCAAAAGCCTTTTCTGCATTTATTGATATAATCATGTGGTTTTTGCTAGTTTTATTGTTCATATGATCAATTATACTGATGGTTTTCCTAATGTTAAACCATTCTTGCATTCCTGGAAAAAATCCTACCTGATCAAAGTGTATTATTCTTGTAATAAGTTGCTGTAGTCTTTTTGCTAACATTTTATTTAAAATTTTTGCATCTATATTCATGAAGGAGATTGGTCTATAATTTTCTTTCTCTGTTTTATTTCTTCCTGATTTAGGTATCAGTACCATATTTGTGTCATAAAAAGAATTTGGTAGGACTCCTTATTCACTAATTTTCCCAAATAGTTTGTAGAGTATTGGAATCAATTTTTCTTTAAATGCTTAATTATTAATTCAATAGTTTTCTTAATTTCAATTTTATTAATCTCTCCTTTGGTTTTCAATATTTCTAATTTAGTATTTAATTGGGGATTTTGAATTTGTTTTTTTTTCCTAGCTTTTTCAATTGCATGCCCAATTCATTTACCTCTCTTTTCTCTAATTTATTCATGTATGCACTCAGGGATATAAAACTTCCCCAAAGAACTGTCTTTGCTGCATCCCACAAAATTTGGTATGATGTCTCATTATTGCCATTCTCTTGAATGAAGTTACTGATTGTTTCTATGATTTCTTGTTTGACCCACACATTCTTTAGGATTAAATTGTTTAGTTTTCAATTAGTTTTTCATCTGTCTTTCCATGGCCTTTTATTGCACATGATTTTTATTGCATCATGATCTGAGAATAATGCATTTATTATTTCTGCCTTTCTGCACTGAATTGTGAGGTTTTTATGTCCTAGTACACGGTCAATTTTTGTGTATGTGCCATGTACCACTGAGAAGAAGGTATATTCCTTTTTATCCCCATTCAATTTTCTCCAAAGATCTGTCATACCTACCTTCTCTGAAATTCTATTCACCTCCTGAACTTCTTTCTTGTTTATTTTGAGGTTGGATTTATAAAGCTCAGAGAGGGGGAGATTAAGGTCTCCCACTAGTATAATTTTGCTATCTATTTCTTCCTCTAATTCCTTTACCTTCTCCTCTAGGAATTTGGATGCTATACCACTTGGTGCATATAAGTTAAGTAATGATATTGCTTTATTCTTGATGGTGCTTTTTAACAGGATATAGTTTCCTTCCTTATCTCTTTTAATTAGATCAATTTTTGCTTTTGCTTTATCTGAGATAAGGATTGCTACCCCTGCTTTTTTTTACTTTAGCTGAGGCATGATATATTTTACTCCAGTCTTTTACCTTTACCCTGTGTGTATCCTTCTGTTTCAGATGTATTTCTTGTAAACAGCATATTGTAGGATTATGATTTTTAATCCATTCTGCTATCCGCCTCTGTTTTATGGGAGAGTTCATTCCATTCATGTTCACAGTTATGATTATTATGTTTCTTTCCCTCCATCCTATTCCCTCCCCTGTTACTGCTTATATTTTTCTCCCCTTTTCCCTTCCCCTCCTTAGTAGTTTTCCTTTTGACCACTGCCTCCCTCAGTATTCCCTTAGCCCCCCCTCCATTTTCCTCCCCATCCCCCTTACTTTTTCCCTCCCTACTAACCACCCTCCCCCCCTTTCTTATCCTTTTCCCCCTCCTACTGCCTGTAGGATATTTTTATACTTAATGAAGTATCTTATTTCTTCTTCTCACCAAGAGTGACAGGAACAAATCTCATGCAAAGCTCCTCTCCCTCCCCTCTTTCCCTCTAATATGATATGTTTTGCGTCTCTTCTCCATAGAGTCCTATGCTTAACTGGTTGTTATTCCCTCCTTGCACCAGACCAATGAGGGAAAAGCTAATGTAAAACTCATCTCCCTCCCTTCTTTTCCTCTGCTATATTGTTTTTATGCCTCTTTGTGTGGCATAATTTACCCTTCTTCAATTTGTTCATTCCTCTTCTTCCATTGCAGTCCCTTTGTAGCCCTTAATAAGATTTTTTTAAATTGTCAGTTTGTGTAATTTATAATCATACCCTCGACGTGTCTATAAACAGTTTGCTCTTATTAAATAACAGGGTGTGTGCATATGTGTGTGTTTTCCTTTTTTATCTTTCTATGTCACTCTTGCATCTCGTAATTGGAGGTTGAATTTTCCATTGAGTACTGGCTTTTTCATCAGGAAGGTTTGGAAATCTGTTATATCATTGAATGACCATCTCTTTGCTTGGAAGAATATGTTGAGTCTCGCTGGGTAGGTGATCCTTGGTTGTAAACTGAGCTCTTTTGCCTTGTGGAAAATTGAATTCCACTGCCTCCAATCTTTCAGTATAGAGGCTGACAAATCCTGTGCGATCCTCACTGTACTTCCTCCATATTTGAATTGTTTCTTTCTGGCCACTTGAAGTATTTTTTTAAACTGGTAGTTCTTGAGTTTGACCACAACATTTTCAGGACTTTTTTTTTTTCAAATGCTTTATTAACTTCTGATTTACATCATTCATTTATGCTAGATTTTGAGTTACAAATTTTCTCCCCATTTTTTCCTCTACCCAACACCCCAAAATAGCAGTCCCATGGGATATCTCCTCCTCCAATCTGCTCTGTCCCATATTTTCTCCCATACCCCTTTCGAATTTTCCAGTATATCTCTATGCCCCAGTGCCTGTATATCTTATTTCCAAATTACATGTAAAATAGTATTAATAATAGTACATATATATTTGAATATTTGATTTTAAAACTTTGAATTCCAGATTCATTCCCATCCTCCCTTGTCACCCACCCTTACTGGGAAGATAAGCAGTTCAGTATAGGATGTACATGTGTGGCTAATGCAAAACAATAACATAGTAGATATATTGTAAAAGACTGACTATATTTCCCTCCCTTCTATCCCACCTTCCACTCATTCTATTCTCTACTTTTTTCCTGTCCCTTTTCAAAAGTGAGTGCTTCCAACTTCGCTCCCCCCCCCAGTCTGCCCTTCCTTCCATCATCCCCCCTTCTCATCCCCTTGCCCCCTACTCTCCTGGAGGGTGAGATATCCTATTTAGTGTTTATTTCATTCCCTCCCCAAGCCAAAGTCAATGGGAATAAGGTTGATCCATTTCCTTTTGACTTCCTATTCTTCCCCTCCATCGTAACCATTTTCCCTTGCCTCTTCTGTATGAGATAGTTCAGCCCATTCTGTCTCTCCCCATCTCCTCTCATTATACTCATCTCTTGTCTATTAATTTCACCTTTTAAGTATCATCCCTTCCTGTTAAATTGGTCCTGTGCCCTCTATCTATGTATAACTGCAAGTATATATACACACATTCACATATGTATTCATATGCCCATATACCCTCATATATAGACACACACACACACACACACACACACACATATATTCCCTTCAGCTACTGAGAAAAGTTTCATAAGTTACAATTATTGATTTTCCATGTAGGAATGTTAATAGTTCAATTTTGATAAGTTCCTTAGGATTTCTTTTCCCTGTTTACCTTCTCATGCTTCTCTTGATTCTTGTATCTGAATGCCAAGTTTTCTGTTCAACTCTGTTTTTTTTTTCCAGCAAAAATGCTTGAAAGTTCTCTATTCCACTGAAAGACCGTATTTTCCCCTGAAACATGATACTTAGTTTTGCTGGGTAGGTGACTCTTGGTTTTAATCCCGGCTCCTTTGACTTCCAGAATATTATATTCCAAGCCCTTTGATCCCTCAGTGTAGAAGCTGCCAGATCCTGGGTTATCCTGATTGTGTTTCCACAATATTCAAATTATTTCTTCCTGGCTGCTTGTAATATTCTCTCCTTAATCTGGGAATTCTGGAACCTGGCTATAATATTCGTAGGAGTTTTCTTTTTGGCGTCTTTTTCAGGAGGTAATTGGTGGATTATTTCAACCTCTATTTTGCCCTCTGGTTCTAAAACATCAGGGCAGTTTTCTTAGAGAACTTCCTGGAGGATGATTTCTAGGTTCTTACTTTGATCATGGCTTTGAGGTAGTCCAGTAATTTTTAAATTATTTCTCCTGGATCTATTTTCCAGGTCAGTGGTTTTTCCCATGAGATATTTCACATTGCCTTCTATTCTTTCATTTGTTTGGATCTGTTTAACAGCATCTTGATTTCTCATAAAGTCATTAGCTTCCATTTGCTCCAATCTAATTCTGAAGCCATGATTCTCCTCATTAAGCTTTTGAGATTCTTTTTCCATCTGGCAAATTTGGCTTTTTAAGGCATTCTTCTCCTCATTGCCTTTCTGAGACTCTTTTGCCATTTGAGTCAGTCTTTTTTTTTAAAGTGTTATTTTCCTCAGTCAGGCTGCTGACTCTCATTTCATAATTTTCTTGCATTGTTCTCATTTCTGTTCCCAGTTTTTCCTCCACTTGTCTTATCTGCTTCTTAAGGTCCTTTATGGCCTGTAAGCAGCTCGTATTTTCCTTTGAAGCTTTTGGTGCAAGAGTTCAGACTTCACTGTCTTCCTCCTGTTCCATGCTTTGCTCCTTTTGGTCCCCGAAATAGGAGTGTAATGTTGGAATCTTCTGTCTGCTTTGTTTCCTTTGCCTGGTCATGTTGCCCCTCAGTCAATTGACCCCTGGGCTTTTTGCCACAGTAGGACTCTGCCACCACACAGGGGAACTTTCTTCCCAAAGGCTAGGGTTTTCTCAGTTGGCAGAGGTATTAGATGGGTGCCCTCTCTGAAGCCTCCACATGCTCTGGCAAGCTGGACATACACCCCAGGACCTCCACCCTATACTGCAATCCAGATCCAAGCAGGTTAAAGCAAGAGCAATTACCCCTTAGACTGGTACTTGGTCCCCCTACACTCTGCAGACCATGACCTGAAGCCTCCACATGATGCTGGCAGGCTGTGCCAGGATCTCAGCGGCTTCTTGCCCTAGGGGCAAAAGCCATGCACTCCAATTACTGGGTCCCAAAGTCCAGATTGCACTGCCCTCTTACTTTGTACTTCACATCTATGTGTTGATAATTCTGGAAATGGTCACAGCTGCTTATGATCTGGAGTCCCTATGGCTGGTGGCTGGTCAGGCCTGCCCTGAGGCTAAATCCTTGTGGGGGGCTGGGCTCAGCTCCCAGAGCACTGTGGTGGCTGGCAGGGCTGTCCTCAGTGGAAGGTTAGCTTTTCTGTGTCATTTTGTGGGTTCTGCAGCTCCAAAGTTTGTTTAGAGTCCCCTTTTTACATGGATTGGGGAATGTGGAAGCTGGAGCAGCGGGGAGGTCCTGCTTCTACTCCGCCATCTTCTTGAGGATTTTTCAATGTGGGATCTCTTTCAGCAGGTGTCCAGTGTATTCTTTCAATTTCTTTTTTACCCTCAGGTTCTAGTATCTCAGCATAATTTTCCTTAATGAGCTCTTGGAGAATGTTGTCCAGGCTCATTTTTTCATAATGATTTTCTGGTAGTCCTATGGTTCTCAGGTTATCTCTCCTAGATCTGTTTTCCAGGTCAGTTACTTTTCCATTGTGATATTTTACTTCTTTTTCTAATTTTTCATTCTTATTGTTTATTTTTGAGTAATTCTTGGTTCCTCATAGAGTTATTTGTTTCAATTTGGTTGATTCTGGTTTTTAGCAAATCATTTTCCTTGGTTAGTTTTTGGAGCTCCTTTTCCATATCACACACTTTTCCTTTTAAGGAGCTGTTTTCCTCATCATAAGGTTTTTCTAATTCTGCAATTTTGATTTTGAAAGAATTATTCATTTTGTCTTCTATCTCTTTCATTTGGGTTTCAAAATTCTTTTTGAGCTCATCTAGGAGAACTTTTCTGTGCTTGGGACCTATTCCCTGTTGATGTTTCAGCTGTGAGCGTGGAGTCCGCATTGTCTCTGTCTGAGTTTGGTTCCTCCCTTTCAGGATAGTAGGACTCCAGAGTTTTTACAGTCTGCTTTCTACCCATTTTGAGGCAGGGCCCTAGCCACACCCTTCCTCCAGGGTTCCCAAGCCTTTACTGTTGAGTGTTTTGCCCTGGGGCAATAGTTACTATGTTTTCAGTGGGGGAGGGGGGGTTGGAGCAGGCTGGGTTCACTCTACCATCCTGGTCCTTGGAGGTCCTGATAGGGGCTTTTTAAATATCTGGGCTATGGAGTGGTAGTCCCAATAGTATTTGCTGTCCAGGACAAGGGCCCTGCGTTTGCTTCTTACCTTGCTCTTTCCAGTCCCAGCCCTTTGGTGATAGGCCTGGTAGTGGCCCTTGTGGATGGTGGGATAACTTGCCCCCCTCCTTGGTCAGGCCTCCTCAGTCAGGCCTCATCCTGGCCTACCCTGAGCCATCGCCTCTCGGCCTGCCCCTGTGCACAGCGCCATTGCCTCCCAGTCTGCCCCTGCATGCAGCGATGCATGTGTCCTTCAATATTTTTCTCACTGATATGAACATGCCTTGTGAAGAGTCGAAATAGAAGAACGACTACTTACATAAATAATGAGTTTCTGTCAGTTATCTTACTTATGGGGCTCCTACTAAGTTCATTACAATGAGCCCTGGGATACTTCAAGGGGTCTTCAAGAATCCCAATAGTGATGAAAAAGATACTGGTGGGGTGGAGCCAAGATGGCTGCGTAGAAGCAGGAAATTCTGTGACCTCCTCCCACAACCACCTCACATATCTATAAAATATGACTTTAAACAAATTTTAGAGCTACAGAAACCAAAAAATGAGAGAGAGAAACAAATTTCCCATTAAAGGCAGTCTGGCAGGCCAACAGGAAAGGCTTAACATAGCATGCTGGGAGCCCAGAATATTCCTGCATCAGCCACCTGGTTTTATCCCCAGGGAGGCAACTACAGCCAGAGCAGACTTCAGGAGAGTGAATCACCAGCAGCTGTGGTGGTTTCCAGGCTTTTCAACTCATAAATTCCAAAAAGAAAGTAAATGGTCATTGGGGAACTCTGTTGGAAGGGAAGGAGGCAATCCAGTCCCTTCCCCCGGGGCAAGAGGTGGCAAAGGCACAGCAGCTGCGGCTACAGCGCTGGCATGTGGTTGCCTCAGGAGCCCCTGGCCTACAGATCATAGGAGGACCAAGTGACCATTCAGAGGATAATGGCTCTTGCTTTGACCTGCTTTGATCTGGGTCACTGTCTTGGGCAGTGGTCCTGGGGTGAGCAATGCCAGTTTGCTAGTGTGGTGTCTGTAAAGAGGGCACCCTCCTCAGACTTCTGACAACATTTGTGAAAACCCCATTGATTTGGGACAATGTTCTCCTCTGGAAGCAGAGTTCTACTGTGGCAAAGAGCTCAAAAGCCAAGTAATAGACTGGCAATAAGAACAAGCAGAGAAAGTACAACAGACCATAAAATCCTTTTTTGGTGACAAAAAGGATCAAAGCATGGAATAGGAGGAAGACAACAAAATCAGAACTCTTGCATGAAAAGCTTCTAAGAAAAATTTGAATTGGTTACAGGCCATGGAGGAGCTCAAGAAGGATTCTGAAAATCAAGTAATAGAAGTCCACTAAATTGGGAAAAGAAAGGAGAATTATGCAAGAAAATCATGAAAAGAGTGTCAAAAACCTGACTGAAGAAAATATCACCTTAAAAAATAGACTAACTCAAATGACAAAAGAGGCCCAAAAAGCCAATGAGGAGAAGAATGCCTTAAAATTTGAATTTGTCAGATGGTAAAGGAATTTTAAAAACTCACTGAAGAGAATAATTCCTTCAAAATTATATTAGAGCAAATAGAAGCTAATGCCTTTATGAGAAATCAAGATACTGTAAAAAAAGATCTAAACAAATGAAAAAATAGAAGGCAATGTGAAATATCTCATTGGAAAAACTACTGACCTGGAAAATAGAGCCAGGAGTGATAATTTAAAAATTATTGGACTACCTGAAAACCATGATAAAAATAAAACCTAGAAATCATGCTTCAAGAAATTCTCAAGGAAAATTGCCCTGATATTTTAGAACCAGAGGGCAAAATAGAAATTGAAAGAATATATGGATTGCCTCTTGAAAAAGATCCCCAAAAGAAAACTCCTAGGAATATTATAGCCAAATTCCAGAGTTCCAGGTAATGGAGAAAATATTACAAGCAGCCAAGAAGAAACAATTTGAGTATTGTGGAAATACAATCAGGATAACACAATATCTAGCAGCTTCTACATTAAGGTACTGAAGGACTTGGAATATGATATTCCAGAGGTCAAAGGAGCTGGGATTAAAACCAAGCATCACCTACCCAGCAAAACTAAGTATAATGTTTCAGGGGAAAACATGGTTATTCAATGAAATAGAGGACTTTAGAGCATTCTTGATGAAAAATCCAGAGTTGAATAGAAAATTTGACTTTCAAATATAAGAAGCAAGAGAATCATGAGAAGGTAAATAGCAAAAAAAATCATAAAGAACTTATTAAAATTGAACTATTTACAGTCTTACATTGTAAAACAATAATTGTAACTCATGAGACTTTTCTCAGAATGAAAATAGTTGAAGGGAATATAAATATATATATATATGTCTGCATTAGAAGATATACAGGAGTATGAACACATATGTGAATGTGTGTATATATGTGTACATGTATACATAGACAGAGGGCACAGGATCAGTTAAATAGAAAGGGATGATATCTGAAAAACAAAAATTAAGAGGTGAGAGAGGAATATAATGAGAAGAGATAGGGAGAGATAGAATAGAGTAAATTATCTTATATAAAAGAGGCAAGAGAAAACTGTTACAATGGCGGGGAAGAGCAGGAAGGCAAAAAGGAATGGGTCAACCTTACTCTCATTGAATTTGGCTTAAGGAAGGAATAACATGCACACCAAAATGGGTATCTTACCCTACAGGAAAGCAGGGGGGGAGGGGATAAGAGGGGGAATGATAGAAGGGAGGCAAACTGGGGGAGGGGGAAGTGTAGTTAGAAGCACACACTTTTGAAAAGGGACAGGGTCAAAGAAAAAAACAATATAATGGGGGGTGGGATAGGATGGAGGGAAATATAATCATTCTTTCATAATGTATCTACTATGGAAATGTTTTACATAACTACACATGAGTAACCTATATTGAATCGTTTCCCTTCCCAGTAAGGGTGGGTGAGAAGGGAAGGTGAGAAAGAATCTGGAAATCAAACTTTTAAAATCTAATGTATAATATATGTGTGTGTGTGTGTGTGTGTGTGTGTGTGTGTGTGTGTGTGTAATTTTTTTACATGCAACTGGGAAATAAGATATACAGGCACTGGGGTATAGAAATCCATCTTGCCCTACTAGAAAGAATTCAGTAGGATTGCTATTGGGGGGGGGGGTAAGGGAAAGAAGTATAGAAAATTTGTAACTCAAAATCTTGCGGAAATGAATGTTGAAAACAAAAAAAATTAAACAAAAAAAAAAAGAAAAAGATTCTGGTCTGGATATCTTATACAAGATCACAGATTTAGAGTTGGAAGAGACATAATAGGTCATCTAATTTGATCCCTTCATTTAACAGATGATGAAACTGAGACCCATAGAGAAAAGGGATATGTGAAATTTCTCTCTCCAAAGTTATCAATGGTATTTAATTGCCAAATCTAATGGCCTTTTCTTGATCTCACCCTTCTTGACTTCTCATAGTCAAATCATCCTCAAAATCAATCAACCTCTTCTAAATGCTCTCTTCTCTCTAAATTTTCTTCCTGTAACCTAGTATTCCTCTGTTCTCTGTATCTTTAGTCTCCTTTGTTGGATCATCATCTAGCCCACAATCACATCCACTGTGGATATCTTTGGTGGTTATGTCTTGGATCCTTTTCTTTTCTCCCTCTATATTATCTCACTTGGTGATCTCATTAGCTCCCCTAAGTTCCATTATCATTGCTACATAATTCCATATATCTAGCCCGTCTCTTTCTTGAGCTAAGTCTTAAATCACCAAATATAAAATTAGATGTCTTGTAGACACCTCAAACTCAACATGATACAAACAGAACTCATCATCTTACTCCCCCCCAAGACCCACCACTCTTTGGACCTTCTATTACTGCTGAGGGTGCCGCCATCTGTCCTGTCACCTCTGCTTGCTATTTCTGTGTCATCCTTGACTCGTCACTCACACTTACCCCACATTCCCAATATATTGCTCTATCTTGCCATTTCTACTTTCATGATGTTTCTTATATATAACATCTTCTTTCCACTCATACAACTGCCACACTAAGGCAGGCCCTTGTCCACTCATGACTGGACTCCTGAAATAGCCTGATAGTTGATGTCTCTGCTTCAAGTCTTTCCCCATTCCAATTTATCTTCTGCTCAATCATCAAAGTGATTTCCTTAAAGTACAGGTTTGACCACTCACTCACACACACACACTCACAAATACACATACACACACATATGTATTGCACATCCCCACCATCACCAACAATACCCCCCCAACACACATACCTATATTGCACACCTCCACCATCACCACCAATATCCCCCAAACACACACATACAGACACACACATACTCAAATTCTGCTGGCTTTTAATTATCTCTAGGACCAAATAAAAGAGCCTCTGTTTAGTTTTTTAAAAGTGTGCACAGTCAGCTCCATTCTGTCTTTACTTATACTTTCTCACACTTTGCCTAGTCTATGATCCAGCAATGAACATGATACTCCATTTCCTGACTGCCTTTTCACTGCCTGTCCTCTACATCTGCAGTTCTCTCCTTTCTGGCTTCCCTGGCTGAGTTTAAATCTCAACCTCTCCAGGAAAGCTTTCCCCTTACTTCTCGATCCCCCATCGCCAGCCATAACCTCAGAGACGACCTCTTATTGACACTGTTGTCTCCCCCGCGGAATGTGAGCCTCTTAAGGGAAATGACCACCTGTTTGGTTTTCTTTTTATCCCCGGGGATAAAAAGCATACTGTTAATGCTTAATAAATGCTTGTTGACTTTTGACTGACTGATTGCTGTAACAACATTACAATATTCACAATGCCTATGGAGACTATAAATATGCTGGAATAGTTATTAATCACAAAATGTAACAGGCTTCCTACATGGGGGACATAGCCAGAACATTTATTCAAATACCAGAGAGATGAGTACCCAAAACAGAAAGTCAAAGCCATCACAGTAGCCACGGAGTTGGCACACATGGTTAATGCAGTAGACACCCACATTATCAAGCCTTCAAAACAAAACAGTCACCCTCGGGCAAAGATCCTCCTCTTCTCACGCATGGTAAATGCTCAGCATCCATGCAGCTTACTCCCAGGGCTTCCTGAACCCTTTTCAGGGCTGTTTATCCACCTGTGATGTCTACCTGTCACCCAACTTTTACCTGTGACTCTAAGAAGCTGTAACATGCACAGTGGTCACACCCCAGTAAGACCATCTTGGCAGACAGGCTAAACCAGGTGGAGGGTAACTGACAGGCCTCAGATAATCTGGGGAGGTAGAGGGATGTCTGCATGAAGTATTAAAAGATTTTCCTCTGGCCTAATAGGCAAATGAGAACAATCTCTTCCAGTGACTATGAATGCAACTAGCTGAAGTGGGTGCTGTGGGGCACTTAGAATTTGGTAAGACATCAAAGATGCCAAGGTCATCCCCTGCATCCTGAGCCATCACCAGTTACCCTGACTTTTGATTACTTTGGAAGAGAGAGCAAGGCTAATGAATTTAGGTGACTCAGCCTCACTTAAATTGAATTTATGAACAAGTCACGATATCATCCTGTGATGTAATGTGGTCCTCTTCAAAAACTAGGGACAAAAAACAGTAACAACAGTAACTGTCTCAAGAATCAAGTGAATGAAGAACATATATTGTCCAGAATATGACATGCATATCTATGGACAATCCACCGTATTAACCTACCAAGATACATATATTGGCTAGATACAATATATGGACTGGACCCAGAATTGAACTGAATTCAATAAGAACAGAAAGAGAGTGGGTTGGATTGCTTTTGTGAAATTGTGCAGTTTTTTTTTTCCATAGCTACTTGTTATCTTGAGCCTTTTTTAAAATTAAAAAAAAAATGGCATGAGATCTATGAGGGAAGAGTGACATTGTTTTCTGCCTTTGAAAGACATGCATAGATCCAGGCTCTTTAGGATTGACTCCTCCCTACCTTGCCGCCTCTTCCCTGCCCTGCCCTTCCATGATTCTCTTTGGGATTTACTCCATGTCTCATGCATTAGATATTGCTGAACATTCTCTCCAACAATTAGGAGAGTTTTGTGCAAAATGCTTCAGGACTGGCTAGAAACCCAGATTAGATACACATCAATAGTTTTCTGGTGGTCAAGTATGGCTCTGAATCATGGAACACCAGGACGATATCAGAATCACAATTGCAGGTCATTGTAAGGACAGTAAAAGGACAGATGGTTGGTGTAAAAAGGTTAAAACATATTACTAATGATAACTTGCTTGCAAAAAGTGACATAAAAACATCAAGAAGACAATATGTGATCAAGAGAGGAGGCAGGCTGATCAAATAGAAAAGCAATGAGGTGGTCAGTATAGCCCTGAAATTCCCAAAATATTAAAAGAAAAACAAGAGAAGTTACAACAGGTTGAGAAATACTCTGGAGATTTTATGGAAAGACACCAGTAAGAATCATGCAGAATAAGAAGGCATGGGTGGGCTATCATCTTTATCAGTGAGTGGAAGGAGCACCAACACTGAGGAAACAATGCCTCTGTGTAAGTGTTGGTGAATGGAAGTCATTGCAGGATTTTCCCTTTCTTGCTATTCAATTTTAGATTGTTAGTTTCTGCTCATTGTTCCAGCCTGCTGAGATCTTTATGAATCTTTATCCCGTATCTTGTTGATAAGACTATTATCCATGTATGAGCATGGTTAGAAAGACAAGACTTTATCGAAAATGTAGATGCTGTGTTAAAAACCAGGTCCAAACATGTATTTTATGATCACAGATAACCTTGAACCTTCCTCAGCCTATCAAGATCATTTAATATCCTATCCCCCCAAATGCAGAGATTTTGTGAAATAGAATAAACCAAAACACAAAACCATATGGAAGATATTAAAGAATATGAGCTGGTATTCCAGAAATGAGATTTGTAAGAAGATTTTGTGTATATTAAAGGGACCCCCCAAATATGCAGATATTTAGTTAGTTTGCAGCCAGCTAAAACAAAACTCTCATTTCTTTATTATGAAAGAGACTTTATATACTAATGTAATGATATTACATAGCTGTAAGCCTTCATCCTTCTGTTAAGTATTCTTCAGTGGTTTAAATAATCATCTATGTCAATTCTTTTTCCTCCCCCAACTTAGCAGAAAAATAGTGCAAGTTGGGCATTTTTATATGAGACCTGGATATTTTTATTTTTAAAGTGTTCTCTGAGAACATTATTACCCCCTTGCTAACCATTCCAACAGTGTGGGTAACTTGACACTGTAAAAAAATATTTTGTTTCTGATAATTTTTCAGAACTTCAATGTCTATGGTTTTATTGTACAACTTTTGCTAATGTGGGAGGAATTGTTTTGTGTGAGAGTCTATGTTCTCTCACAAGAAATAGTAGAATTAGAAGTTGGACATGAATCACTTTATTACTGTTGCAATAATGTTTTACATTATTGCAGGGCCTTTCAGATCAGAGAACTTTACAAATCACGAAAGGCAGGAATAACTTGATTCATTGTTGAAATGCAGCAAGTATTTTTAATGGTCCACAATTGCATATAACCTTTAAGGGCAGGAAGTAAAGGAATAGAGGATTATAGTTCCGTGGGAAATAATAAACCATTTTACTTACATGATGACTATTGCAGAGAGCTCAGATCACTTTTCAAGGTTCTCTTCCATCGTCATCTCCAAATTTTTACTATACTCCTCAGTCTGTTATATAATAGATAGGAGACAGTCACTGTTATTTACATGTTACAAACCTAGAGACTCAGTCTCAGGAAGATTCTGAAAATACCTAATATAGTCAACAATATAAGGAATAGCTTAGGGTCCCTTTTTTTCCCCCTGATCCTCTATCCAAAGAACCAGGCAGTAGGTAACCTTAGCGTTTGTACAAAGTCTGATACTATTTATTAAACATTTACTGTTATAGAGAACTGTGCTAGGTGCCAGAAAAGCGGAAATTGTACATAAGACATAGTCCTTTCCTTCATGGAGTTTAGTCTAGTTGGGAAAGAGTATGTGGACACAGATAACTATAATGCTAACCCTCAGTCTCCTTAGTTGGATTTTCTTTCAGACAACACCCTCTCACCATAGGTGTCTATCAGGTTCTGTCCTGTGTCCTCTTCTCTTCTCATTCTATACTCCTTCACTTGGTGATTTCATCAGCTCCATGACTTAAATTTTCTGCCCCAATATTTCTGCTGACCTCAAACTAGTCACCCAGTAGACGTCTTAAACTCAACCTGTACAAAATTAAACTCATAGTCTTTTCCCCTAAACCTCTTGTTCTTTACTGGGCTTAGGCAAATAAATACCTATCCTAAGAAAGTGTACAGGACCAGAGACAACCTCATGAGGATGAAAGGTCCACCAGTTTCTGGAGCTAGCAGGTAGCAATAGAAACTTCTGCAGAGAAGAGGATTTCCATATAACAAATATGATGATAGGCCCAAGACAGGCACATTTCGCCACCTGACATGTACTAAATATTACTCGGTAAGAGCCTTGCCAAAATTAAATGTAGTATGTCTAATTAGTTGTTATGCAAACTGCTTTATGTTCTGATGAATTTGGGGCATCAGCCTCTCAGCTGATTGTATAAAAGTATTCATGTTAAATTTTAAGTCATTCTGTTCATTTATACTATGAGACTTTAAAGTTCAATATTCCTTTTGTGTATAATAATAAATTGCTTGCCCCATATCAGATTCATATTGTATACTGAGAGCCATGTTTTATTCCTTCTTTTGGGGGAAACTCTAGACAGAAGCCAAACCTAAAATTACATACTGTTTCCTAGAGCCCTTGGGTGAAATATGTAATGATACAATAAGTATGGAAAAGGAACATTTCTCTCCCTTCCATTACAATCACGAAGCTCCAAGACTAAACCTGGTCCAATTACATTCCTGAATGTAGAGCAGGGAAATGGGAGTGTTCCAGCCTCTGGAATCAAGCAATGATTTGTCACTGTTAGATTATTCTAGTTTCCTGGGAATTTGTATCTGAAAAATAGAAGAGTTTATTGTAAATTGAGAAAAATAGTAAACATTTATGAAGTACCTATCGTGTGCTAGGCATCGTGCTAATCACTTTACAAATATCTCGTTTGATTCTCACTATAACCCTGTGAGGTAGGTACCATTATTGTCTCCATTTTACAATAGAGAAAATGGAAGCAGACAGAGATTAAATGGATTGGCCAGAATTAAAAAGCTACATAGTTTCTGAGGCTAAATTTTATCTTGGGACTTCTTGACCTGAGGCCCAACATTCTATCACTATATGGCCTACATGCCTCTGAAAGGAAAGGGTCTTTACATTTCTCCTGTTAGCATT
>NW_027187460.1:13564072-13598276 GCF_028583685.1 Petaurus breviceps papuanus | reverse complement strand
CTTCCTTCCTTCCTTCCTTCCTTCCTTCCTTCCTTCCTTCCTTCCTTCCCACTCATTCCCAAAATTAGACTCGTATCACAGATCTTAAAGACATAGTCGCTCTCTTTCCATGCTATCCATCTCCATCCCGAGTGGCTACCCTCATAAACCACGAGACAGCCCTCAGATACAGTGCCAATGAAAATGCCACAATATAGTGAACAAACAAAAAAGTTTTAAGCTTTCAGGGTGTGTTTCCAACTTTGGCCACAAGGGGGTGTGTACACAATACATGTAGTTTCATTAGCAGCTGGAAAAGTGAGTGAGATGCCCACTCCTTGGTAGGTGGAGGAGAGTTTGGCTAGAGTGTCTAGGCAGCCAGTTATCATGGAGAATAAGGAATAAATTTAGAGTTACGGCTAGAAATTCAGGAGTAGAGGATGTGTGACAGTCATGGGATGTGAACACTGAGGGGGAATAATGGTCTATGGACCAGTAAGGGCTTGTGAAGAATGGGGCTGAGGATGGGCTTGTGGGACACTAAAACCCTGCAAGATCTCATACATATGGCTCTGGTGGAGATCCCTTTCCGTGGAAAAAGGGGGTCTCCTCCAGTAATCTAATCAACTTTGTGCTACTTAGGAGGTTATATTACAGAGTATTGTACTAGTAGAGTATTAGCAAGACTGGATTTGAATCCTGTGTCACTTAAACAATGTGATCCTGTGCAAATCACTTAATTTTTCTCAGTCTCAGATTTCTCATCTGTAAAATGCAGATAATAATACTACCCATTTCACATGGTTGTGAGGATGAAACGACATAAGGTAAGTAAACTTACCTTAGCAAACTTAGTTATCTATATGGCAATATGACTCATGTCTCTTTTGAAGAGAGAGTATACCTCTGCCCAAGACTGGTTCACAGATTTAGAGCTGAAAGGAACTTTCAGAGGTCATTTAGTCCAACATCTTCATTTTTTTAGATGAGAAAACTGAGGACCAGAGTGACTTGTCAAAGTCAAGCAGTTAGTAATTGTCAGAGCTAGGATTTCAACTCTGGTCCTCTGAGTCTAAATTCAGTGTTCTTCCAGCTTTTACTTTTTATATGATCCCCTTATAATATTCTCTCTTTCTCTGTCTCTGTCTGTCTCTCTTCCTCTCCTAAACTTGCCAGTTACTTAGGTGAAAGGTTTATCGGCTCAGTCTTCCCATTGTGAATTTTTTTTATTTAGAATATGGCACATTGTAGTCTTCAAAGTGCTCTAGGCCAAAGGTCAAGAGATCTGTGGCCAGATTCTGGCTCTTACAGTTAATTCTATGCTATGATTTTAAACAAATCTCTGAATCATTCTTGGCCTCCCTTTCCCATTCTGATGAGCAGGCTGGACTAATATGCTCAATGTCATTTCCAGAACTCTGATTCTATAAGCTAAACATCTATAACATTAGGAGATGTTGCAAATACAGCAAGAGAGAACAACAGATCAATCACATTAGTCCTTATTAAAGGAGATATTTATTTATGGAAGTCTTTTTTGCTTTCTGAGGTCAAAGAACTTTAAAAGGTTTCTCAGTGCCCTTCTTTAATCTCTTATAAAGCGTTTTCAGAATTTTTTCACTTGTCTTAAAAATCTAGGCTCTTTTCTAACAGACTATAGCCAAGAGACCTGATAGAACATTTTCTTGATTTCTTTCTTTTCCACATATCAATGACTTATTTTTAGGTAAGGTTGTGCCATCTTTTGGTGTTTTTCCTGCATGACAAACTCATTTATTTCATGGCTTTATTGTTGGCCTGAAATATGTGTAGACTGAAGGGTACCACTGCTGTCTCTCCCTAGTTAGCTCCTCAACCTTTTGGGGTGGGCATTTCCCATGATTTTGTCCTTGGTTGTCTGTTCTTTTTCTTCACTTTTTTTCCTTTGTCATTCAACTATTACCTTACTACAGATGACTTTCAAATCCTTATCTCTCACCCCCCAATCTCTTTGGAACTCTAGACCCCTATCTACAATAGCACATTTCCATTTGGATGACCCTATAGCACTTCAAAGTCAATATCCTAAACCTAGCTCATCAGATCATTTTTTTTCATTTAACTCTTACTATTTCTGTCAGTGGTACAACTATTTACACATGTTCAAAATCTTGATGTTACCTTTAGCTCCTTCTTCATCCTCACTGCTGATACATAAACATCTTTTTCTTCCTCACTGTTGAAACCTAAACATTTACTTAATTTGAAGGATTTTACTTGTATGTTACCTGTTGCATATATTAGGGGGCATCCTCCATACTATGTTTTGCATCTCCTCTCTATTTCTACTGCCAATAGCCTAGTAAAGCTGTTATAACCATCCACCTGTACTATGGCAGTAGCTACCCAACAAGGCTTTCTTGCCACTACTTTCTTTCTACTCCGGTCCAATTCTTACTGTTGTTAAACTAATCCTTACGAAGATTAGTCCTTAGATCTAGTATTCACTCCTTTGTACAAAGCTCTTAAATGGCTCTCCATTGCCTGACAATTAAAGTTCAAACACTTTAGCCTGGCATTCAAGGCACTTCACAATTTAAGATTATTTAATCTTTCTAGTATTATATCATACTAATTCCTTAAACTTTAAGCTCCAGCCAACCTATGTTACTTATTCAGGCCTCTCGATTTTCTGCTCTGGTTCTTGATCCATGGAACTCATGGTCTCCTTCCTCCTCCAGTTCCTCCTGTTGCATTCCTATGTATCCCTTAACATTCACTCAGAATTTACCTTCCTGGGGTAGCTTTCCTGGTTCCCTCAGATTCTTTTTCACATGTCATACACTTGACATGCCCTTCCCCTGGCAACTCTCTTCAACTCTCTATGCATTTGTCATGGGTTTTTTTTTTCTACACTGATTTTCTATGGAATCACAGAATCTTCCCAAAGTGTATGTGTAATATATAACTCTCTCTACAGGTTACAAGCAAAAGAAAGTCAGGTTTTTACATATTATCTAAACTTTATATCTCCCCTAGTCTCTAATACAATGTTCTCTACATGATAGGCATTTAATACTTTTAAAAAGTTGAATTTAGTTAATTGACCTCTGAATAGAAGTTAGATGAGAGTTGACAGATGTTAGAAAAATTTGCTTGGGGCTTATATACTTCTGAAATAGAAGAAGAAAAGGAAAAAAATGGGATTTACAAAAAGGTGGACAAGTTCTTTCTATAGTGCATTTTTATAAATACAGCTATTTCTAGTTTGACCTAGCAATTTATACAAATCACATATTTATATCTACTGAGGTCAACTTGGTTCATGCCCTCATTTTACAAATGAGGGAACTGAGGGTCAGAGAGATGAAGTGATTTGATTAATATTCACACATGCAGTAAATGACAAGAGCAAGGATCAAAATCCAGATTTCTTGACACTAAACCATTACTAATTCCATCATAAGATGGTAACTAAGGAGTGGAGTTTAAAACACCAAACACACACTAGATTACAGGCAAGTGATCTTCTTGGCCCTCTGATGGCTCCTGGAAGTAAAAGTAAATTCTCCACTAAACTCCAGGTAGATTAGATCTGTGGAGCATAATGGATCTGAGGATAATAAAACAGTCAGAATTTTCTAAATGCAGTCCTTAGCACAGGGAAAATTCATTTCTAAACTAGGATTCATATTCAGCCTGGAATGGATACTCATTCCAGTGTTGAGCCAATAATATAATCCTGGAAGACTCCAACATAGTGAAGTCAGAAATACCTTGCAGTGAAAAGGGAATTGCAGGGGAGGTGCCCCACAGCCAACAACTTTGGCAGGTCTGTGGGTGGAAACTATTTTCTGGCCATCTCAACGAGACATTTATCACCTTCTTCCCCAAAGAGGTTGAGACTGGTCATTAACACACTGTTGGGTACCTGCCCTCTTGGAGGGAGCAAAGAAAAGGAGGGTCAGGAGCATAAGATTCAGCATCTCTACCGACAGTTTCTCCATGTATAGCCCTCCTTCCCAGCTGCTTTCAGAACACTAATGCCAAATACAATGTGGAGATAAGAGAACAAATAGCCAGCTAGAAGTCTCAAGTACAACGCACTGAAATGTTTAACTGCCCAGTGGGATTCAAGGACCATTGCAGAAAGCCTGCTTGGATGATGTAGGGAGAAGGGAGGAAAAAAATGGGAAATGGTTCTGGTCAGCGATGAGACCAGCAGTGGCCCTGGGCAAAACTGAAGTTGGAGAGGCTGTCACTGGCTCTCTTAACCTCTTTTTGCAGCTCTCCTTTCTTCTCCCTTTCTTAGGATACTTTGTATTGGTGCTCTCTCCCATCTCTCCAGTTCCCTATCAAAGCTTGCCCTGGAAAAGATCCAATAACTGTCACTTAGACCTTACTTAGTGAGAATTGAAGTCATTGTGCTACCTTTCCTGGACATTAATATTCATTTACAGTATTGCAACACACAGTTATTGAAGTACTACTATGAATGAATGAATAAAAAAGCATTTATGCAGCCAAGTACTATGCTAAGTACTAGGAATATAAATATAAAAGCAAAGAGATTCCTGGTCTTCATGGACCTTACATTTTAATAGGGGGAGTAATATATAAGGAAAGGATAGCCAGGGAGGGGTATTTTAGTTTTGAAAATTATTAGGATGGTGAGTGATAGGGGTTAAGAATGACACACCTCCTCTAGGAAAATTGGCAGAGTTTTAGAACTGGATATTGGGGGTGTTGAGGGAAGGAAGAAAAAGGTAAATCAGGGTGAGAAAGGCAGTTGGCTAGGCTATGGAGTTGGTCAGGCTATGGAGTTGGTCTGAGAGTAAGGAATTATATAAAGCATGCTTGCTGCTTGCCTAAAACAATGGGCCAGGAAGGAAAGGTCATCAGTCAGGACTGCATAATACTGAGGGAGAGATCACTCTTTATTGGAAGGAACAGCCTGAAGAGCCATCAGAGAAGGCATTAATCCCGGTTTGGAAAACTTCAGGGAACTGAGAACAGGTCAGGGATTTTTTTGTTGTTCTTTGGTTCTGTTTTCGGTAAGGGCCTTTCCAGGTGACAACTTGTGTCAATGATCCCTTACTGGTGATGATAGTAAAAGGGTAGGGTAGATTTTCAGGGTACAACACTTTTAAAGCTGAGGTGTTTTCTTCTATACCCATGGACCCCCAAACAAGCTTTGGTTAGAATGCTGTGTTCAAAATCTACTTCAGACTATGGGAGTGAAAATGAGGGAGAAAGAAGAGTCAGAGACAACACTATCAATCTGGTACTTTGCAAAATCTGAGAAATGTTGGGAGCTGGGGAGGGGAGAGGCTAGTCAGAGGCTGCGGATGAGAAGCTATGCCGCCAGCTTCGGGAGGAACTCTATTTCCAGATGAAGGCATTTCAGTCCCGCTGTTATTCGTCACACCCTGGGCACATAAAGTTCTATTTGTGAAATGAATGACAACTTGGGGTAATTTGAGAGATTACTGTGGAGAAAGACACCAACAAGGGCATTTCTCTTTATGGACTTGACCTCCACAGTGGTTCTCCTATTGGAAAGTGTACCACTCTGGGGCTACTGGGACTAGAAAGCAAAACAAAAAGCCTCAATTGTGCCCCCTGCAGGTATCGGATAATTTCCTTGCAAATGCAAGGTGCAAGGGATGCCCATCCAATTTGGGATTACAGCCCAGTGAGGACAAATAAAGGGGATTCCTCAGTACTCTGCAAACACAGTGTTACAGGGAATCTCCATCACCTAAGGTCTTGGCTTCCTCCAGCTGTGTCTTTCTCTGCTTTCACTGGTTCTTGTCCCGCAAATTTCACCTGCCTGCCACCTTAAGCACCTGTGACAGACAGCCCCGGGGCAGACGGGGCTTTCCAAATCAGGTCATTCCTCACCCTATCCCCCTTCCACTGACTCCAGGTAATGGGGTCCTGTGGGAGGCCCTCATGTAGGGGTAAATGGTGGGGGGCACTGTCACTGACTACCCCCTGCTCCTCAGGGTCCGTTGTCCCCCCCTTCAGTTCAAGCACTGAACATCCTCCCCTCTCCCTTCCCCCCAGCTTCCCTCTCGAGCCTCCAGGTCAGCGTTCCGAACCCCCAGGTCCCCGCGCCCCCTCCCTCCGGACCCCATTCAGTTTCACAAGGGCTGCGGCGAAAACCCGGAGCCCGGGAACACAGAACCGAGGCAAAGCAGCCGAACCCACCCAGCGGCGCGCGGCGAGGCGCCACGACCAGGACTAGGGGAGACGGCGGCGGCGGCAGCGGCGGCGGCAGTACTGGGCATGCTCCGTGGAGCCAGCGGCTGGGGGCGGGGGAGGGGTGGGGAGGAGGGGAGCCTAGGCGCCCGCGCGGCCAGTTCAGTCTGCGCGGGGCAGGCGCGCAGGGTGGATGTCCCTGCTGCAGCTGCTAAGGCGGCGGCGGCGGAGGCTGCAGCAGCAGCAGCGGCACCGGCGGCGGGCGGCGGCTATCGCCTGCGCCTGACTTAGGGCTTCGGGCTGGGGGGTGGGAGGGAAGGGAAGACAAGGGGAGGGGGCTGCAGTGAGCTGTCATCCCTCGAAGGGGAAGGCGCTGTCTTCCCCTCCACCCAGCGCTTTTTTGCTTCTTTGCCATTTTTCTTTATCGTTATTTCTTGCCCCGCTGCCTCCCTCCCTCCGCTCTCCCTGCACTGTGCCCACTTCATGAGCCGGGGCCCGGGTTTCGGGAGGCGGCAGCAGCGGCGGCCGCTTCTGTAGCGGCGGTCGCCCGCGGAGAATCGCACAGCCGAGGAGGCTCCTCCGCCGCCTGGGCGGTCACTCGGTTTTGAGCTCGGCCGCTGCCCCTGGGGGCCGTGGGCACTTTTCTTCCTTCCCCTCTGGACGCGAGCTGAGGAGCCCAGGAGCGGGCGTCGGCGGAAGGGCGTGCGGTCGCCGCACTCCGTATTATCCTTGTTCTTTGGGGGTTCGATACTTTTTTCATTTTTCGGAGGGGAGGGCGAGCAACCGAGGAGGTGGGCGCCGCCCCCGCCCAACCGCTGTCCAGCTTTCCAGCCGCCCGTCCGGCCGAGCCGCTGTCCCCCCGGGGCCGGCCCGGGAGCGAGCCAGGAGCCGAGAGGATGGAGGAGAAGTACCTGCCCGAGCTGATGGCGGAGAAGGACTCGCTGGACCCCTCCTTCACTCACGCGCTGCGGCTGGTGAACCAAGGTAAGTATTCTGAGGAGGGGCCCTCCTCGACCTCCCCGCCCCCCGGGACTCTGTGGGGGGGGGGGACCTGACCTCATGACTCCCGCCCCCTTGGGGAGCCAGGCAGGGGGACGACCGTTAACGAGTGCACCGTGGCCGTTGCGGGGGGAGTGGACAGGAAACTGAACATTTTTCGGGCAAGGGACGGGTGAAAATCCTGGGGGAACTGTAGGAGAGAGAGAAACTTGGAGGTCAGAGGACTAGGGAGAAATTGGGGGAGGGTGGTGAAAATCTGGTGGGGGCACTTGGTTTAACTAAGAAGACATGAAGTGGGGTGCTTAGGAAAGGAAAAATCTGGAGTGGGGACCAGGGAGAGGGGCACTCGGGACCAGGGAAGAACCCGGGGGACTTAGGAGAAATTTGGAGAATAGGCTAGGGGAAAACAGGAAAGTGAGTCTTAGAACCTAGGAGAGATCTTGGGGATGGACACTTGGACTGACCAACAGAGCTTTTGTAAAGCTGGGTGTTAAATGGGAGAGAGGGAGCTGACTGAACTGAGGGCACTTGAATCTGGGAGCTTCTTACAGAAAACTTGTTGGGGGGCATTCATTCATTGAAGGGAAGGATCAATTTCCTCCTTAGTAGGGTATGGAAGGAGTAGATATACTATGTTGCTGAAATTGAGGCTCCTTAGGGGATGAAGAAGTTAGGGGTTCCCTAGGGGAGAGACTTTAATGAGGTTTAAACACAGAGGAACCAGTGTTCTGGGACTGTCCAGAGTGGGATGAAGTTTCTGTCTCCGTTTCTTCCCCGCCCAAGGTTTTCTGGATTGGGGATTGAAGAGAAGTGGAAAAGGAATATTTAAAGGCTAAACCCTTGGGGGTGCCACTTAGAGGGGGCTGGATGGAGAGCAGGTTAAGGGAAAGGGAGACCTTCTTGATGTATCTTTTCAGTGCTTGGGGTTTGGAAGATTCGGGGAGAAAATTGTTTCTGGTATCATTTTAGCAGCACTTCAGTTTAGGGCAGTAGGGACTTGATGGGACTTGGAAGGCATAGGAAGAGGAGAAAAAAGGTTTTGGAGAGAATAACACCTGCTAAGGACAGAAATTTCCCTGGCAGTGTTAATCCCAAATGTTTTTTTCAGGCAGTCTGCAGGGATGAATGATGAATTAAATTAACCCTTCACCAAGCAGTCCACTTCTCTTACATGCTTTGTGCTTTGTAGTAAAGATATACTGCCCTTAAAGAGGGTTTCTGGAGCCACTGATTTTTCCTATCTATATATTAGCATCAATTTTCCTCCAAGCATTTTATGTTGTATAAGATTTCTCATATGCAAAGGGCATGTAAAATCAGATCTGTTGATTTCAGAAATGGTTGTGTTTATTTCATTGTTGGAACTGTTTCTGAGTAGGATTTTCCTTTTATATTACTTTTGAAGTGATTGGGAGGGCTTCAGATGAAACTGACAATATTAAGAAATTTAAAAGAGAATATTTTATGAGTTGAACAGAATTGGATTTCAGAACTTAATTTCTTGGTCTTTGCAAATGTATTTTTCTGTAATAAAAGGAGCATGTTAAATGTTATGTTATTACACATACTTTCTCAAGGAAAATGTAAATTTTGCATTTTTAAGTTTTTTTTTTTTAAGTTGTGCAGTTGAGTACAGTACTCCTTACCCTTTATGATTTACAAAAATCTTTTGTTGCCTTTACTGGGCTGTCTTTTATGTGAAAAAAAAAATTCCTTGTATTGTGTGAACAGAGGCGTTACAGACATCTTAGGTTACAGTCAAAATAGTTTTCTTACAAGGATCTTAATCAAAGTACTGTTGTAATCAGTTAACAAGACAAATTTGTTTAACTAAAACTATAATGAGTCAGTTTTTCAGGTCTAGATTTATTCAATGTCATATTACTTTTCATAAGCTGTAGTCCTGATTACCTAAATTTTCAATGTTTAATATTTTAAAACCTTAGTCTTAATATGAAAGTATTTCTTTCAAATTGTTTATAAACATAGCTATCTAGCTTTATGTAGTCTTAATTATAGTTATCCAAACTAGTCAGCTTCCCTGCTAAAAATGAGTCCAGTAAGAACTGCCATTTTCAAATTGCATATTTAAATGAGGGTGGTAGAACCCAGATGTTATGTATTTTGTTGCTTTTGTGTGTGATTTAGTCCACCAATATTTAGTCCATACGATATTTTAAAAAATAGTACACTAAATATATCATTTGTCTGAGCTTTATTTTTAAGTAAAATATGAATATGTTCTCTTACATAACTGCCAAGTTTCTAGTCAATTACTAAATTCAGTATCTTAAATAAATAAAAAGGATATTGATTTCCAAAAAAGTTAGAAAACCTTGACTTTGACCTCAGAGAATCATCTTGTCATTCGCTTTTGAAAATGTTTTTTATTTTCTTAACTGCTTGTGGCTTTTCATACTATTTCATATCAGTTGTTTTTAATCTCAACACTTGAACCAGTGGTGGTAGAAACTGCCCAGCAGTGGTTGTACAATCACATATAGAATGAAGACGCCACAGGTTTTGTTGGTTGCCGTGTTTTGAAGGTTAAATCTATGACAGACAACTAGTTCATATGTTAATTAAGAGTTCTAAAAATCAAGCTAATTATTGTTACAATTTAAGATGAACAAGTTTTGGGAATGCATGCTTTCTGAGTCCTTGTGCTACTTATTTTTAAAAGTTTTCATCTTAATTATTTATCATTGTTTTAATGGTCTTTTTTGGAGGACATAATGCTTCATAAGGGACTTTTTTTGAAGAATTATAACTTTGTCAGTGTCACATTAGATTTTTAGCAGTTGTATGGGAATGTTTTATAACTTTTTAAAAATAGTCATTTACTATGATGGAAACATTAATTTATAAACAAGTCTAGCTAAGTTGGATAATTTTTCTAACTAATATTTTTTATTTTAATAATGTTACAGAACTTTTACAACCCTAATATGATCTTAATTTACACCCCCTATGACCATTGAGTTAAATAAAGATTTGAAGCAAGTCTGACCCAAAGTCATGGAATTTTCTACATAATGGAGTCTTTAATATTTTAGATAGGATCATCACTCTTCAGGTCAAAAGGTGATGGACTTGAAATGCAGGGAGACATAAGCATTTGGGGGCATATCTGGTGTGGGAAGTTTGTTTTCCTGGACTATGTGTATGTTTGTTGTGGGATTTTTTTCCCCTTAGTGTAGTGGGATGATGGTGGGAGGGACAGACTGGTGGAAAAATGGTTCTTGTTTGAAAAGTGAAGAGATAATTAAAATATTTTGCATGGCAGATGCGAATTGGATCTTGTGCTTTAAAGCATATGTTAAATGGCAAAGAACTGACTTTTAATACTTTTCCAATATCAGTGATACTTTAGCTGAATGTATTTTCTGGCATTCCCTTTTTATCCCTCTGGGGAAAATGTAAACGTGTGTCTTATATCATTTTCCTGAGGCATTCTAATAGCAAATCAAGAAAATGGAGTTTTGATAATATTGGAATGCATGTATTTTTTCACTTTTTAGGTATTTGGTCTATCTAGGTGGACACATATCCCATTTTCAGGTAATAAAATGGTTATAGAATGAATAAAGTATTGTAGGGGCTCCCTAAGGGAAAGAAATCCTTACATGAATGCTTTTCTTCCTTATGCTATTTTCAGTAGGGCAAATGGAGATGGACAGCAAGTTGCATATGTTGTATTCTATTTACCGGTGGAACTGCTGACTCTTGCTAAAAACCATTTTCAAATATGCCTTACACATTATAATTTGAGTCCAACTTTCCAATATTGCCATTGATGGCTTTATGCTCAAGCCAAGTAACCGTTAAATAAGATTACATAACCTCTTATTTTTAATTATCTAAAATAATCTATGAATTGGTGGCTGGTTCTTTGCCAATTTATACTCATTTGCTGTTGGTTGTTAAAGAAAGTGGAAAAATAGTTAGGGTTAAATTTGTCTTTTTTGTTTGGTTCCAGGAAGGTGTATTTTTGCTTTTGCAATGGGAATTCAGTTGGTGTTTCAATAATAAAACCTTTTGATACAACTAGTCATCAAATATTAGGATTCCTCATATTATTTAGCATCTCATCTGTGTCATTTCTAGTTTAACATAAATATTATCATTTAGAAGCAGTTTGGATCAGTGGAAAAAGGGTAGAATTTGAATTCAGAGGATCTGGGTTCAAATTTTCTCTTTGTTTTTTTGTTCCCTGAGTGACCTTGGACTAGTCTTAACCACTGTGGGCCACAGTTTCCTTATAACTAAAATAGGTCTATTGTACTGGATAACCTCATGAGGTCCCTGCCAGTTCTCACTGCCCTTTGATCTTACCTTCTAATTTTACATGGCTTATTATAACCTAATCAGAATGTAAATTTACTTAGTCTTATGAGTAGGGAAAAGATGATTTTAAACCTCTTTGGATTAACAAATTATTAATTAAAGAATTATTGTTTGTAACTGTAAGTAACAATAAAGACTGAAATTGCAGAAATTTCTTTATGGACTTAAAATAGCATATGTTTTCTCTGTTTCATCCATTGTGGAATATTTAGGTTTATTCAAGTTAGCAATTTTTTTTTGTTATTGCACCAGACATGATATTTTAACAAAATATTTCTTCATTTAGGTTTAAAGGGCATAGTTATTCAGTTAACTCATTCAGAAATTGCTATGGTTTAAGGGTACTGCTTCAAAGCAACAATAAAATTATGACAAACTATCTTTAATGACTGAATATTGGTGATGTCATTTATTATTTTGAGATCAAGTCTTGAATTTATTGACTCTTTTCCTTCCTTTAGGAAAGGAAACTTATCTTCTGAAAAGTGAAAAAAAAACTTTTGAGGTGCTTAGTGGACAATTTACATTTAAAGAAATAAGATTGTAGTAAGTTAAAGCAATTAGGCAAGGTATGATGGAATACTTGCTAAATTCTAGGTGGTTGTGAAGATCATTTCCCCCTTCATTCCCCCAAGAAACATTGAAGCTGCTTGAGGGAAGGGAATATTTTGCTTTGATCTTTTATCCTTAATGTCCAGCACAATGTCTAGAGCACAGTCTCTGCTTAATAAACTGAGTGAATTTAAATTAAGATCTTGTAAAATACATAGTCTATTTATTATCTTCACACTGGCATACCAGGTCCTCTGTAGTTTAGTGCCTTTTTACTGGGCTTTTCCAGTTTTGATTGGGATTTTAATAATCATGATGATGTAAGAAGAATTTATAGCAATACATACAACTGGATTTTTTAAGGGACACCAGCAAACTCATATATTCATTATTTACCACTTTGTAGCATAGGGTCATTTATTTAACAAACATTCATTGATTGGCTGATTTGTGTAATATGCAGTTAAAAAAAGAGTAGTTCAGTTTCTCTTGGGAAAGGGTCTCAAACAATTAAAATAACAGTAGAAGGTTTTTTGCTAAAGTGCAGTTTGTTAAACAAGCATTGGAGCAATGCAATGCTGTTTAAATGTGGTAGAACAGTAGGGGTTCTTCTGTGGGAGATAATGAGAAGATAGTGTCATATCTGCTTTGAATCAGATGTTTATTTACTTTTTTTCTTGAACTTCTTAAATCCATTCTCTGTAATGCAATTAACTTTTGCTCAATAAAATCCTAATTAGATTTCAAATGGCAGATTAAAACCAGAAGCCCAGAGATCTTATTACATGCAAATAAGTAAACTTTCCTCAAGGAGTTAATCTATACACTTTTTTTTCTCCATGAAAAAATGAAAACTGATGGGCTGTCAATTGCAAATATAAATGACATGATATTCTTTCTTGGTTTTTGTTTTGAAAAGGAACCTGTAAATCCATGGCTATCCTGCTTTGGGTGAAGTTTTCCCAGAAGACAGGAGAATTGAACTGATCAAAGCGTTTTGGGAGGAATTTGAGTGAAGCAATACTTTATGATAAAGATACTGTTAAGAAAGAGGAAATCAGGATTTAGCATTTTTAGAGTTATGGAATCATAGAATGTTGAAATTGGAAGAATTAAGGAAAGATCATCTTTTCTAACACCGTCATTTTATAGAGTTGAAATGACTTGCCCCAAGGTCATGTAAGGATTTAATGGAATTTTGACTTCCCACTTAGTGTTGCTTCTGCCAAACCAGTTTTCTTGAAAAAGTTTCATTTTTTTAGCTAGCTTTTTTCATTAGCAGTGATATATTTAAAAATACTCAATTAAATTTATCTCTTTATGTGGCAAGATCATTCATTTAACAGATAACATTCATTCATCGTCTAATATACTTACATAAAACTGCCTTTGGTCACATATGTGCTACTTGATTGGCAAGAATCATCTTAAGGTGATGTTTATTCTGGACAACCAAATTATGTCACTCTTGTTTAAGTTGTATGACATGTACTCATTTGACAATGTAGATTTTGTATTTTTCTATGCTCTCCAGTGGGGTGTTTTATGAATCTTCATATAAGATTCAAAGTAAAAATCTTAATTGTGTATTTCAAAAGAGTAGATAATAACAAGTTTGTTCCTTTGTTATAATTTATTCCGCGAGCCTTACTGTTACTAAATCTTCTTTCTGTCTATAGTTTTCCCCCAGAGACCCTGTTGTAGCAATGAACAGAATCTTCCCATTTTAATAAAGTATTTCTTTGTATTGTAGAGACTTGGTTTTTACTTGAACCAGGTGATTTTTATGTAATCATTGTTTGTAACTTTGAGGTGTAGTGTATATTGTAGTAAATTTTCTTTCTCAGAAATACTCTAGAAAAGTGAATGTTACAGTTTTTAAAAAACGTAATGAAACAAAAGCATACCCCTTTCATTTTTTTTTAAGCATTTCAGTATCAGATTAACATGGTTTCTAAAAATATAGCAAAAAGCATAGTACTTTATGTAGTGATATGTTAGATACAGAGAATCAAACTTTGAAAACTTAAGTCAGAGTTTTAGAGCTAAAAAGAGCCTAGGAGATCAGGGCAATATGTAGCAAATAGAGTGCTCGACTTGGAGGCAGAAAGATTTAGGTTCAAATAACCAGCTTTATGACCATTTAGTCTCCCTGAGGCTCAATTTCTTTATGTGTAAAATGGGGATAATAACAACCACTATAGTACCAATCTCTCAAGATTGTCATGAGACTTAAATGATAATATTTGTGAGGTGCTTTCTAAACTTTAAGATGACATACAATGTTATTATTGTATTGTCTCTAGAGAGCACACAGGGCTGTGGTAGAAAAGCACTGGACACACCATCAGAAGACCTATGTTTGAGTGTTGGCTGGCTCTAATTTTTAAGTATGTGACCTTGGGTGAGTTACTTGTCTCACTGAAGACTCAGTTTCCTTATTGTAATATGAGGAATTTCCTATATTATTATTATTACCACTTTCCCAATTCCCCAGGTTCACAACTAGGTGTCATCCTCAGTATCTCTCTTGTCTCTTTTTTCCTCCCCCCACCCTTTTCCAGTCTGTTACCAAGAGCTATGGATTTCACCTCTGAAACATCTTGAATAAATCTCCATCTGTTTTCTTTGTTTGCCACCACCCTGGTACAGACCCCCTCATCTCCTCATTCCAGCATTATTCCAATAGTTGCTGCTTGAGTAAATTGCCACAAATGTCTCCCCATTCTAATCTCTTCTCCACTCAGCTGCCAAAATGTGATTTTCCTAAAGTGCAGGACATCATCACTCCTCTGCTCAATAAATTCCGGTGGTTCCCAGTCATATTCAGGATTAAATATAAAACCTCTATTTGGTGTTCAAAGTTCCTCATAACTGAGTCCCCACCCCCTTACCTTTACAGTTTTACACCTTATACTCCCCAGTGTAATCTTTGGTCCGGTGACGCTGGTCTCCTTGTTCCATAAATAAGACATTCCCATCTTTCAGCTCTGGGAATTTTTGCTGATGGACCCCCATATCTGGAATGCCCTCCTTTCTCATCTCTAGAAAGCCAATCAAGCTTTCATCAAGTATCAGTTAAAATCTTCTTATAGGATCCTTCTCAATACCTCTTACTTCTGTTGAATTCCTTTGGTTGATTATTTCCTATTTATACTTCATATGGTTGGTTTGAACATAGCTTTTTGTATGTTGTCTTCCTCATTAGATTGTGAGCTTCTCAAGGATAGGGTCTGCCTTTTGTTTTTTTTGTATATCCATCACTTAGCAATTATTAAATGCTTAATAAATCCTTATTGACAAACGAAAACATATAATAATATTTGTACTACTTTCCTCATAGGGTTATTGTGACGAAAATACATTGCAAACCTTAGAAAGGCCTGTACATATGTGGACTACTATTATCAACATCTAGTCCTATAACCTCCTTATTTTTACTAAGGGAAGAAACTAAGTCCAAAAGAAGACAGTTAAATTGCTCAGAATTACACATTGCCAGAATAGGGACTAAAACTGTAGATCATAAATTTGTGCTAGGGAAATCTTAGTAGAGGAAACAGTTGGGGGTAGTGAGAGCAAACTATTTATGCCTATGGGATCAGTTCAGCTTGTTAAAAGTGTTTATTTATGCCTGTCTTTCAGCCATGCAAATTGGCATATATCCAGGTCATACAATAAATGAAGTAACAGGTATAAATGATACATTATAACATAATAAATTGAGTCTCTATTTTCAATTTGCCTTTTGTTAGGTTTTCATGGGAATTTTGTGTCTACTGCATTAATTCGCTGTACTAATGCCTAGTGATCTAGTAAGCATAAATGAATGTGTTTCTCTGAGGGGAAGGAAAGTGGTATTGCAAAAATTTCTAAAGAAACTTTCCACATTTATCAGTCTGAAAAATTTTGTTTTTAACAAGCTTTGAACCTATTCACAATACTGTTATATGTGTGCATGTACATATGTATACACCTCTATTATTAAAATATTTTAAATCTTTTATTGCATAGTACTTTCATATCAATGGAACTTCATTATTAGTGCTCAGGAAATATTCAAGGAGAAAATAATTGTTTACTAGGTTATTGACTTTGACATAGTTAATATCTGGCATTAAATTAGCAAGCATCATTGATTGGTTTTTATTATTCTATTTAAGATACAGCATCTTAAGCTGAAGTTATGAAATGAAAGTTTTGTGAATAATTTTGTGACCATATCCTAAGACATGACTGGGATACTCACTAAACTTTTTTTTTTAGCAAGCATAAGACATTTTATACCAAATTTATTGGTTTTGTATTTCCCTAATATTTCATATTTCTATAATTTTCCACCAGTCAGCCTTTCTCCGTACTTTCAGAACTTTTTAAAAGTTGTTCTTTAAAAAATGTTGAAGTTATTAGTCAGTATGATAGCATCTTGTGGAACTATCTTTTCTCAATATTATTTTTTTATTTAAATCTTACACTTGAGGTCACTGTTGGTCAAGACTCCCACAGAGAAAACATAATGGAGATGGTTATGTGGTAGCTTTTTTTGAGCCTTCCTTTTTTTGGTCATCTTTTAGATTTTTTGTTATATGCTTTATACTGTCTTTCCACTAGATGGCCCTCTTTGTACCACAGTTAACTATTCTTAAAACAAAATTCTAAAATACTTCTATATTAAAATTGGTGGTTAAACAACCAATTTGCAATGTCTAGTCTTTCAATACTTTCACACTATTTTTATAATGTTTTTGATAGGGAAAATCAAGATTCCCTTCTTTTACCAGAAATTATGATTTTTTTAAAAAAAATCTGTGGAAGCTAATTTAGCTTTAATGATTGAAGTCATCCTTACAGTAAAAATTAGGAAATGCTTTTCCTCCTTTGGATTCTGATTCAGAGAATATATTTGACATTTTAAATTTTCTGTAAAGTGAAGTACATTCACTAATACCTACTTTTCCATTGATCCATTTAATATTTTTGTAGGTATGCTCTTCAGGGGGAAAAATGTTACCTAGTGGGTCTGAAACTGACAGCTTTCTCAAGTTCAGTGCCTAGCACAAAATCTTTTAACTCCAACTCATTGCCTTCACACTTGGGGACTTCACTATATCTGTTGACGTTTCATTGAATACTGTGGCTCCCAGGTTCATTAGCCTCCAAAATCTCCATGAATTCCACTGTAATGCTACTTTAGGTACACACAGGTGTTCATACTCTTGATTTGACCATCCATAACTGCTGTACTTCTATGATTGATTCCTCATAAATTCTTTTCACCATCCACCGCTTACCTTCGTCATCTTCTGTTTCATTTCTTCTGATCTTTGACCCTATTCTTCATCCTTACTGTGATCTCCAGTCTCTCTACTCATTCTTTTTATTCTAATATCTCACTTCTCCCTTCACAGTATTAAACCTATTTTTGATTAATTCAGGTATACATTGATCACCCTTGACTTTCTTAACCTTTGTCCTTTTTATGCCTTACCAAACCATAAACCTAGATTGTTTCCATGACTTGCCTTTTTTGTTCCTATATGCATATGGTGCTGAATACTGTTTGAGAAAGACACATAACTGTTGACTGGGTTCATTACAAATTCATATTATCTGATTTCATGTGGACTTAGGTTACTGAATAGCAGTCTTTTATCCTTCTGTGATTCATTCTCATGCTCTTAACAGTAACCAAAACCTTTTTCTTAAAACTTCTACCAGACTTTCAGCACCTCCTTCTATGTAGAGTACTTTGTCTCCAACTTTCCCAAGAAAAGAATTGGAGCCAGGTGGGTTAGTTGGTGGACCTGGGGTCAGGAACACCTGAGTTCAGATTTAGCCTCAGACACTTAATAACTGTGTGGCCTCAGACAAGTCGATAACCCCTGTTTTCTGTTTCCTCATCTGTAAAATGGGAATAATAATAGCATCTACCTCCCAATTGTTGTGAGAATCAATTGAGATAATATTTGTAAAGAAATTAACACAGTGCCTGGCACATAGTAGGCTCTGTAAAAATGCTAGCTGTTCTCCTCCTCATTATCATTAGCATCGTCATCATTTATTATTACCACCTTCAACTTTGAATTCCCACTTCTGTCTGCTTTTCAAAATATTCAGCTAGGTTATGAAAGATTTTGAATGCCAGAGTATTTTGCATTTGTTACTGGAGGTAATAGGGAGTCACTGGAGTTTCTTTATTGGTGGGTGTGTGTGTGTGTGTGTGTGTGTGTGTGTGTGTGTGTGTGTCTGTGTCTGTCTGTACATCACATGATTAGATCTACACTTTAGAAAAATCCCTTAAGTGGCTGAATAGAGAAAGGATGGATTAGAGCAGGTAGGTATAGACTTGAGGCAGACAGACCCACCAGAAGGTTATTGAATCAAGGTCTTGAAGTGATGAGTACCTGCACCAGAATGGAGACAGTGTCAGAGGAGTGAAGGAGATATATTCAAGAGATATCATGAAGGTGAAATCTGCAGGCCTTGACAACAGATTGGATATGGGGGATGGGGTGAGAGAGAGTGAGGAGGCTAGTGTGACAGGTTGTGAGCCTGAGGGACTTAGAGGATGGTTTTGTCCTCTATAGTAATAGGGAAGGTAGGCAATTGGGGGTGAGGTGGTGATGTTGAGTTAGTGGATGTAATAGTAATGTAATGTAGGGTGTAATGTAATTTGAAGATTCCCCTTGTATTGGCAAGCAGTTAGCACCTTGTTTCAAGTGTGATTGTATCAAGTATTACCATCAAGAATTTGTGAATCCCACAGTGGGAGGAACTTCCTGTTGTAACAGGAAGGGGAGAAATAGGGAGGAGCTAATACCTTATATAAGGAAAAGCCCAAGCTGAGAGAGGCCAGAATTTCTCTCAGTGAGCATCCAGAGGCTGGGCTGCTACTGCTGGAATGAGGACTGAACTGAGAATGGGGAAGAACTGAGAAGAGAAATGAGAACTGAGACAGAACTTCTTGGAGCAAGTTGCATGGAGGCTTAGGAGAAGAGGCCGGAAAGTGATTTTGATTTTGAGAACAGACCTGGAGAAAGTGATTTTGATTGCAAGAACAGAACTTGTGGTGATGGAGCTTCTTCTGAGAGCCAGCCAAACTCCTGCTGAGAGCTTCCGAGAACCAGCAAGAGCTGCCATAGGAAGCATGACTGTGGTGTCAGTACTTTGTTTTGGGTCTATGTTGATTTCACAGGCAGAAAGTGAATTGAGATGACAGTGCCGACCATGTGTGAATATTGTTGCAATTCTGCTAAGCTTGATGTGTGTAGATAATGTTGTGCATCTGTTAAGATTTCTCTTCCCAGGAACAGAAACTGTGAAGGACTTGAGGTGGAGTAGACACTGTGAGATTCAATGGAACAGGAACTGCACAGAGAGCTGGATAAGGAACTGAGAGCTGTCTGCCTGTCAAGTCAGGTGGTAGTTGGTTAGATTGGGCAGTAGCTGGCACCATGGAAGAGGAGCCATGGAAGCTGAGAGCTTGCCTTGAGTCAAGATGAAAAGATCTCTCCTTGGGTATTTAATGCCAACTGATAAAATTGCAACCTACTTGTGACCTAGGGGTGGATGGCCTTTGTACTTTCCACTACCCCTTAAGAGGGTACTGCATAGTGACTGATGAAATTGTAACTTAATTACACTCCATGGGTGGAAGACTTTGATATTTTGTACTTTGTGATTTGACTAAATCACAATTTAACTATGTGATGACTTTGGTGAAAACTATGTGGCTATTTTAGTGATAAGTTGTAACAGTGTGAATGCTGTACCTTTATTTTCTTTGAATATTTTGATCTGATTTGTTTCTGAATAGAGAGTTTGCTATACTGTGTAATCAGAATCTTGAAAGCTTTTCACAACAGCAGTCCTCTGGAAAGCTGCTCATGCTTAGCTTTACAGGGGGGAACATAATAAGTTATATTTTGAACATACTAAGTTTAAGATGTCTGCTGGACATCTAGTATGAGATGTTTTAAAGGCAGTTGGAGATGTGAGATTATAGGTAAGCAGAGAGATGGGGGCAGGAAAGGTAGTTAGATTTGAGACTCATCAGCTTAGAGATGCTACTTAAATCTATAGGAGCTGATGAGTTCACAAATTGAAGTAATATATGGAGAGAAGAAGATCCAGAACAGAATTGAGGGACGACTATGGTTGGTTGGTGTGATCTGGAAGAGGATCAAGCAGAGAACACTGAGAAGGAATGATCAGATAGGCAGAGAATCAGGACAGAGTTGTGCCCCATAAACCTAGAGAAAAGAGGGCATCAAGGAGGAGAGAGTGATCAGAAGTGTTAACACCCGCAGAAAGGTCAAGGAGAATGAGAATTGATAAAAGGTCATTGGATTTGGCAAGTTAGAGATCATTGTGAAATGTGGAGAGAGCAGTTTCAGTGGAATGATAAAATGGAAAGCCAAATTCTAAGGGCTTAAGAAGAGAGTGAGAGGAAAGTGGAGGCATAAATTGTAGATGGTCTTTTGGAGGAACTTAGCTACAAAGTTCAGAAAAGATATAGGATGATAGGTATCAGGGATGGAAGAATCAACTAAGGATTTTTTTTCAGCATAAGGAAGACATGGGCATATTTGTAGGGAGTAGGGAAAGAACCAGTAGAGAGGGAGAAATAAAAATAACTGAAAGAATGAGAATGATAGAATAAGATTGCTTGAACAAGAAGAGCTTTGGTAAGGAGTAAGGTCACTTCATCATGTGAGATGGGTAAAGGAGAAGAAAGTTTCAGAAGGCATCTGATAGAAGATTAGAAAGAGGAGAAAAGAGGGAAGGCACAGTGGATAGCCTAATTTTTTTTCTGCCAAATATGAGGCAAGATTCTCAGCTGAGAGAGTAATGGGAGAGAGAACCATGAGAGGTTTGAAGAGGGATGGAAAGGTTTGGAAGAGTCACTATAGAGAGTGGGATGTTGTTGTTCCTTATTAAAGAGGACCATGACATCAGGGAAGTGATACCATGAATTGCGAGTAAATTGGATATAAGTGAAGGAGGTCTGTGCAAAGTCACCTGCCTCACTTTCTCCTCTGGAGTCATCTGGGTTGAGTGGCAAAATATAGATCAGGATGACTGAAGGTGGCCGAAGGTGCAGGGGAGACTTTGGCCTATTTAAGCTAAGGCCTTTAACAGATCTCAATTTGACTGAGGCAACATCCATTCCATGATTAAAGCTAGGTAAGAAATGAATCCAACTCTTCTACCCAGTTGAAAAAAACAATCAGTTTGGGAGAAGACCCTCAGGGTTTCTGACCCCAAAGAGAAACAGTTGGTATTGATATTCACTCTGAGCTATCTGGGCACAAACAATGGCCAAGTGGGGCTTGAGCTGGGACCTATTGTTGGCCAATCTGTGAGAACCCAAGTGATTTGGGTTTAAGGCATGGTCAGGTAGCTTGATTTGATTCCTTGTGTGCTTTACCAAAGCCTGGGTTTCCAATGCTATATTTGAAGACTACATGTAAAGAGGAAAGAGGAGGAGTTGAATGGGGAAAATAAGCTCCTGGAGGCAAGGCTGCTGACTAGGAGGTAGACAAGTCTGGAGACTTGGTGGAACCAGGTCTTTACCCATTATGAAATAGTGCTCTGAACTTTGGCCTCATCATTTAGGAGAATGGGCCACAGTGTGGAGGCATCTCCAAGGCTAGTAGGAGGGTATAGAATAGTTACAAAGTGCCATGGGAATTAAATGGAAAGAGAAGACACTGGCTGAGAGAGAAGGGAGATTTGTGGAAGGCTTCATGAAGAACATTTAAAAAAATTAATTAATTTTTTATTTTTAGCATTCATTTCCACAAGATTTTGAGTTCTAAATTTTCTCCCCATCTCTCCTCTTCCCCCACCTCAAGATAGCATGCATTCTGATTACTCCTTCCACCAGTATGCTCTCCCTTCTATCATTCCACTCCATCCCCTCTTATCTCCTTCCCCCTACTTTTTTGTAGGGCAAGATAGATTTCTATACCCCATTGCCCATATATCTTATTTCCCCATTGCATGTAAAAACAATTTTTAATGTTTGTTTTTAAAACTGTTGAGCTCCAAATTCTCTCCCTTCTTCCTCCCCACCCACCCTCATTAGGAAGGCAAGCAATTCAATATAGGTTATACATGTGTAGTTGTGCAAAACACTTCCACAATAGTCACGTTGTAAAAGACTAACTATATTTCCCTCCATCCTATCCCACCCCCCCCATTTATTTTGTTCTCTCCTTTGACCCTGTCCGTCTTCAAAAGTGTTTGCTTCTGACTACGCTCACCCCCAATCTTCCCTCCCCTCTATTACCCCCCTTGTCTTATCCCATTCCCCACTACTTTCCTCTAGGGTAAGATAGATTTTTATGGAGAGCATTTATTAGAAGTTTTGAATCTCAGATTTGGAAGAGACCTTTGAAGACTTGAAGGATGGGAACATTTTTTTAAACTGTTGAAATGTGTGCACCCAAAAACTGTGTGCAACAGAAATCCTTACCCAAATAATACTTAGAGGTTTCTCAAGGTAGGAAGCAGAAAAGAATTGTTTATTACGATCTTGAGAAAGGGCCACCCTCCTGACAAATGATCAGGGAGGAGAAGCAATTTATAAAAGGAAATGGCGAAGTTATAAAGCCCTAATGTGGAGTTTTAACCCTCTCCCCCCTTTTCTTCCATTGGCTGGAAGTTAGGTGTATGTACAATCTAAGCACAGCAATCTACCTCAAGCACTGAAACAAGAAAACAGTAGGCCCCCCAATGCACATTTGAGAAAAGGCTTCTGTCCTTCTTTGTCATATCTTATGCTGAGGTGTCACTGAGGAGAGGGGTGACTCCCTACTGCTCTGAGTTTTGAGTCCTTGTAAATCATGTGATCTTCTGCGAAGGGGAACTTGGGCCTGTTTCCCATGAAAAGCCTTACTAGATTTTAGAGTACAGTCTGAGAAATTTTCACTTCTCTTACTCAGAAAACATGTAGATAAAACAGTATGAGCAAAGATGTGGAGGAGAGTAATGTTCAAGAAATGGTAAATAGACCAGATTAGTTGGATTGCGGGATAGTGAGTTGATAGGGGAGGTATAGTACGATTGCATAATGTCAGTGAAGGCCCAGTTGAAGTTATATAACATAAATTGTAGTGCATCCAGTCAGAACCATTGTCTTCATATGCCATGTGTATAGGAGGGAAGGTGGCTCCCATTGCATCCAGAGCCACCTCCGGTAGTAGGAGAGGAATGGATTTAAGATGAAAGAAATGTTGTTGACTATGTAAGAAGCTTTCCAGAGGGCACAGTGAAGGGCTGGATTAGAATTAGGATGAACCTTTGTTTTGAGAGGGTTGAAGGAGATGGGAATGAGGACTGGACTGGTCATGTATGTGAAATAATTTTCTTAGCATGAATTCCTTAAGGGAGTAGATCAATATGTCTTTTTTAAGAGTAATGGCTGTGTTGATTTGATTATGATTCTAGTCATATGAGGAAAGAAGAAAGTGTACGTGTAACCTGATGAGGTAAAAGAATAAAGTATTACTGGACACTGCCCCAAGAGACTCAGACCAATGGAACCTCAAGGTAAGAGTGATGGAGATGAAAAGGTTAATGGTTTCTGGACCTGTGACAATGCAGCTGTTTGATAACAGTTCAAAAATACTTTTATTGATTTATTTTGTTTTTACATTCCTTATATTTTCCTCAGTATTTTTCCCACTTCTTCTCAATGAGCCATCCAAAGACTTTTTTTCTTAAAGGGGAAAAAAAATCCAGTAAAACCAATCCAAACACTGGGGAAAAAATCTGATGCTATATGAAATGACCCACACCCTTGGCCTTGTACTCCAAAAAGGTATGGGGCAAGATGTTTCTCACATCTCCTCTTTGAGGCTTATTTTTTATAATAGTAACATGGAGTCAGTCTTCATCGATTTGGGTTGGTTGTTTTTGACATTTTGTATTTATTGTTTTTCTGGTTCTGGTTATTTTAGGTTGCATCACATTATACAAGTCTTTTCATACTTTTTGTATTCAGAACATTCGTCATTTCTTACAGTACAGTTATATTCCATTATTCTTTTATAATATGCCATAATTTTTCTTCATGATATTTATTGTTATAAATATTTTGGTGAACGTAGTTTTCTTTTGTTTGTTTATTTTTTGTCATCTGTAACCTTTGGGAGTATACCCCTAACAGCAGAATATCAGTTTCAAAGGATATGGGCATTTTAGTCACTTTATTTGCATAAAAAAATTACTTTTCAGAATGATGTTCCAACTCAGCTCCATCAACACTACATTGGTGTGTCTTGTCTTTCTAAAACCCCTTCCTCAATGACTATTCTCATCTTTTATCATCTATGTCATATGATTCTTAATAATTTTAAGTTCTTTGGAGAACTGTTTGTTGAAATCATTCGACCTGTTGGGGAATGACTTTTGATGTTATATATTCCTGTTATTACCCTACATACTGTATCTTTAACATCATTTGTTAGCATTCTCTTCATCTTGAAACGAACTTATCTTACTTTGTTTTACTTAATTATTTTCATGTTTTATTCCCTCAATAGAATGTAAGCTCTGAGAGGGAAGTAACTGTTTTATTTTTGTCTTGGTATTTCAGGAACCTAACATAGTGCTTTGGATACAGTAGACACTTTGAATATGTTGCATTGGATTAATATAGGCATTTAACTGTGACTTTTAAAAAGGTGGGAGAGACAGAATTTCTGGGTAATTTGATCATTTTATTAATAATGCCAGCATGTTTATAGAAGGATGGTCATTTGATCTTCTCTCTCTTCGACCAGACAATGGTTATGGCTTCCTGTTAAGTTTATAAGCCCATTGGAAGAGTAGTGGCAATCAACTGTTTGGTTAATAACTAATGAGAATGAACATCACAATGAGAGGCTAAACTTATTCAAATTAATTTTATGTCATTTGCTTCTAAGTCAGACCCAACTTTAGGCAATCTATTCAAAGAATTTATCCTCACCAAATCTGAGTAGAGCACAGTGGCTTCCCCTCCTGGCTGTTGTCTTGATAGAACAGAAGGTTTAGCTCTACCTTCAGAGATTGAAGTCTTGAAATGAGGATGAGAGATAAAGGGGCAAATCTGAATCTGCCCCAATCATTGGTGATAAATAATCATTTTTCTCACATCTGAGGCATACTGTAGTATTGAATATCCAAGGCTTAGCACAGTGCCTGTTACATAATAAACATTATGTTAATTGATTGCTTGAACAGCATGGTTGATTAGAATTATTTCTACTAGGAATTAAGTGCCCCTCCCTTCCCTTTTGAAGCTTACATTATCATATTTTGCCATACTTTATTTAAACAAAAGCCATGTCCATCAGTAGCAGCAAACAAAACTAAACAAAAAACAAATTTATGGAATGATGAAATAAACTCAGCCACTTCTTTGCTTTCTGTTTTCACCCACTCTTTTACATTGTTCTTAGAGACCTGTCCAGTACGAGGTTCAGGATCAAGACAGCAAAGCACCATTGACTACACAAACAATTAAGTTAAAGAATCCCAGAATTTGAAGGTTCTTAGTGGGCAACTTGTCCAAATAATTCTTGTTCTAAAACGTCTTTGACAAATGGTCATCTGTTTTTCCTTCAAGACCTCTTAGTGGAAATTGTGTGTATGTGTGTGTGTGTGTGTGTGTGTGTGTGTGTTTATAACAAGTAGTTAAAATAAGGTCTTTATTCCCCTGATATCAAGAATCCTTTTTTTTTTTTTTGGTTTGTTTTATATTTACTATTAAAGGTACACTACTCAGCTTAGCATTTATAACCTTTTACAATCTTGCCTCCCCTTTACCTTTCCATACTTATTTAAAATTGTCCCTCTAAATGTACTTTGTCATCAAACTGGATTACTTCTTGTTCTCTGGACTTGTCATTACATTTCCAGTAACTATTGACTTCAAGGAAGTTGATTCATTTAGGGAATGGGAATCTTGGAATGTAAATACTTTCAGAGGAAGGAACTGGAGCATTCACTTTTCCTGTAAGCAGTGGAAATTCCATTTAGATTGTCTTTTCACTAATACTCTCCTTATCTTTGCCTCTTGGAATACTTAGCTACCTTCAAGGTTCAGTCCAGTTGCTACTTATTGTGGGGAGACTTTTCTGATCTTCCTAATTATTAGTGATCTTTTCCTTCTCAAATCAATTTGTGTTTCTGTTTTTGTGTATGTGTTGCATCCCCCAGTGAAATATAAGCTCTTTAAGAGCAGGGTATATTTTTCAATTTTGTCTTTGTCTCTAGTACCTGGCAAATAACAGGCAATGAATGCTTGTTAAATGGAGTTTATTAAGCTTTTTATTGTTATCCTTATCATAGTTTTGCATGAAATGCTTCATACCTCCCATCTTTGTCCAATGGATGTGTGTCATTAACTATTTTTTTTATAACCTGTGCCAATCAGAGTTTTTAGATGCCAAGACATCCCTTCCCAAGCATTCTTTTCTCTCTTACTTTTATCCATCTTTGTCCTAATCCCACATTTTGCCCTCAACAGGGACTGTGTCTTGGCATCTCAAAACTGATTAGCATAGGTTATAAAAAATAGAGGTGGGAGTTAGTTAGACATAGGACAAGGACAGGGGAGCTTCCTACCTTTAGGGTCCTCTGAAAACGGGCACAGGTGTTAATGTGTCCTCTCTCAAGTACTAGGCAAGGAGGAAGATTAAGTTGGACATCTGGGTTATTAAGTACTTGGTGATTAGGTCTAGCTAAGCTCACATTCCATATTAGTTGTTGTGTGTCATTCTAAATGACTTGAGATGATGAACAGACTATATACCTGTCATGTGGAGCATGTATTTTTTGTCTGGTTGAGAATTATGTCTGACACCCTATTCCTAGTTGAATTTCTGGCAGAAGGAGTTGTATGAGTCCTGGGTTTTGGAACCTTTTGACTGAGCCTTTCTTTGTTCCCAGATCAACATTGAACGACTTATTAATGGTTACAGAGACCTGTAGGGTTGTTAGTAGTAAATAAAGGCTAAGTATACTTGTCATTGACTTCAAGGCAAGTGATTCAGATATTTAGGGGAGGGGAATCTCCAAACACAGGCACTTTGAGAAGAAGTGACTGGGGCATTTACCCTCCCTGTTAAGCAGTGGAAGTTCTACTCATAGTCCTGCTTTTCTCATGTAATTTGGTGAAGCTAAGTGGAATAGGCAGCAGGTTCATGTCTCAAAATCCAATCCCAGGATCTTCAGTGGTAATAGAGAGATTGTGAAGTTAGAGTAGAGTAATTTATCAGATTATAGGTAGTTCTAAGGAAGGTTAGTAATTGAATCAAAGTTACAGAGGTGGTAATTGGTAGAGCTGAGATTTGAACCTAAATGCTTTGCATACAAAATCCAACACTATTTACACTGGACTATTTTACCAATATTTAAGTCTTATTTTTCCAAGGTGCCATGAGGAACCAGCCTTGGCTTATCAAACCTGATAGTTAGTATTTATATTTGGCAATAATTTGAGGACACAGATGTTGCTTCCAGAAGTAAATTAAGGCATTCAATAGCCTTATTAAATGTTAGGGAAGAAAGTTTTGGGGTTTGGAGAGCACAATCTGATTTTAGAGGTGAGAGAAAATTTTAGAAAGTGAATAATAGTTTGTTAGACTGGGTTTTGAATTTATGGACCATGGCTTAGGACACAGGAATGATGAGCTTCCCATTAGGGTTGGGGTATGCTTAAAAAAGGTTGGTAAGAATATGTATCACTGGAATCTCAAAATAACATCAAAAAAACTTCAAAACTGAATAAAAGGTGACAAATTTCCTGCAAAACTCTTATCAGATTAGACCCCATAGAAAGCAGCTATTGTCTAATAAGAAGGGAGATAATAGAGCATAGTGAATAGAATGGTATATTTAAATGCAGGAAAACTAGAGTTCAGATTCCACTTCTGAAACTTAAAAACTGTGTGAAGTTGGGCAAGTCATTTAACCTCACTCAGCCTGTTTTCCTCATCTGTAAAATACGGATAATAACAATATACAGTTCCTACTATGTGCCAGGAACTAGGCTAAGTGTCTTAGAAATAGTATCACATTTGTGAGGCTCAAGCATGATAATGTACAAAAAGTGCTTTGTAAATCTTACAGTGTTATATAATTGTTAGTTGTATGGTACTAATTAGTGATGATGATGATGATGACTACGGTCGTGGTGGTAGTGTATTAAGTTGGGGAGGGGTACATTGTGACATCTGTGTTTTAGGAAAATCAATTTTTGACAGTTAAGGAGAAGATAGATTAGAGTAGTTAGAGACTTAAGGCAGAGACAACTACAGAGTATCACAATAGTTCAAGTATGGATGATGTGGAGGAGAGAAAGAGATGTGTAATGAGGTATTATAAAGGCAAAAGCAACAAGACTTGACAGATTGGATGGGATGGAAGGGCAGAGAATTAAGGGTCTAAAATGACATCTAGGTTGCAAGCCTGGATTTCTAAATGGGACTTTGTCCTCAGGAGTAATAGAAAAATTAGGAAGAGTAAGGTTTGAAGAAGAAAGATAACTGAGTTCAGTTGTGGGTATGTTGAGTTTAAGATGTCTATGAGATACCAGTTTGAAATATCTAAAAGTGGCTTGAGATAAGCAATTGGAGGTCAGGAGAAAGAGACAAGTAGATATGAAATTATCTTTCTTTTTTTTGCTTTCTCTCTCTCCCTCCCTCCTTCCCTTCTGAGGAAATTCTTCACTGGTATAGCTCTTCCTGTGTTGTAACTCATAGTCCTGGAGAAGTTGTAGGAAAAAAAAGGGTAAAATTCAAATTTTCAGTGCCTACCACATCAAATACTGCTTCTCATATGAAATCTATGATATTCCTAATCTAAAATCAAAGGATGAGTTTTAAGTCTTATTTGAGTGTTTATTGTCACATTTGTTCTTTTATAAAAATTCAACCCTTGTTTGGGATGTTTGCTACCGGGAAAAAAGTGTTCTCTGGCATTGAACTTACAAAACAGCAAGACACATTCTAGAATTCTATAAATTGACTTATGATGTTTGTTAGTATTTTTTGATGAAAATACATTGTTCTCTCTACTGCTTTATATTTCAACCACAAAGTACTAGATGATACTCAGATACTTAACAGAACTATGCAAGAAGTTACACAGCTAACCCTTTGTCATTTCATTTACACTTGCCATTCTCTCTCTATGACTCTGACCTAAGTGTAATTGTTTATTTAATTGTCACATTAAATACAGTAGAACTATGGAAACGCATGCACAATGGGTGTAGATATTTTATCATTGATGATTTACATATGAGAAATGTTGAAAAACATTTCCTGAAAGACATCTCTGTCTGGGAACTAGAGACAATTGATATACAGTCCAAGTGTTATATTATCTGTGTGATAGTAAAAGTACCAGGGAAAGGCATCTGGTGTGTTTGGTGGCTGTTCTGTGGAGTAGCTAGGAAAAGACATGGACAAGATCTTACATGATAAGAACTGGGGCAGCTGAAATCTGCATCTGTGGAGGAAGTATCCACATTGATGAGATCACAAATACATCTTTTGGAGTAAATTTATGTTTTTAATATATTTTGCCCAGAGATTTTTGAGCTCATGCTTTTCTATAAGCCTGTAGGATCAATATCAAATAGTCATTCCCTGTACACTTTGTATATACAGATTTCCAGATTTGTTGTACCATTTATATTGGAAGTTTCAATGTTAGATGCCTTTCCTTACCCACCTCATCAAGGTGATCAAATTTTACAGTTAACTGCATTTCATCCTAGATTGTTCCTTTCTTGAATTATTTGTTCAAGAGGTTCCTAACAGAAATTGCTTGGTAAATGCAGGTCCACACAAACTTTATGGGCTACTTGCTCATTTAGAATAATTTTTATGCAGGACTCTTTAAAGTCTTCAGAAGGGAAGGTAATCATATTATCTTTACCATGCTACAAGAAATGTGTATTCAGTAAATAGAAGAAATATTAGCTAAAGCCTTGTTTACCTGAACTTCTTTCTAAACTAAGACCCTAAGGGCTATGCAACATACATACATACAGAGAGAGAGAGAGAGAGAGAGAGAGAGAGAGAGAGAGAGAGAGAGATTGCTAGAATTATAAAATGTCAGCTAAAAGAGGCCTTCGAGGTCATTTAGACTCCAATAAAAAGGATACTTTTTATATTGATTAGGAATCTAAGACAAAGGGACATTAAATGATGACAAATAGCATAACTGACCTTATTAACATCTATCTTTTCATTGTAAGTAACTAAGAAATTTTAATTAAGAAGTAAGACTAAGGTATAACCTTAGTTACTTAATACTTGTTCATATTCTATAGCTGATTCTATGGGAATTTGCAACATTTAAATTTTTTTTTTCTTTAAAGGAGTCATCACACTGAATGTCTGGTAGTTCATTTTCTGTTATTTATTACTAGCATATCAATGATACTGGACAAAATAACTGGTCTTTTCCCATATAATTCTTTTAAAAGGTTGTAGTTGAAAATATGAAGCCTCGTGCCAAACTTGGCTTTTCTTAATTCAAACATCATTTTTCACTGAGTTCATCCCAGGTTTGCCCTGCTCCCCCAGCCTTATTCCTTCTTTCTGAAAGCTTCTCTTTATCAGAAACCATATCTAATTCAAAATGACTTTCATTTGGTTTGTAGGACCAAGTTTGGACTTACTGAATGATTACGTTTAAAGACTTTAAATTTCAAGAAATTTCATTAGTTCTAATTCACTCTGTTCATTTTCATTTTCTGGTATTTGGGAGGGACAGCAAAAATAGCTAACTTAATTTATATATAGTTCATACTTCATTTGGTGTATTTTTTTTAAAATGCTATTATGCTGAATCTAAGAAACAGTTTAAAAAATAATTTTCTTTATAGTTTTCCTATGTCCTTGATAAAAGTGACTCTGCACCCCCTTCCAGAAAAAAAAAAAAACCACCACAACTTTCTAAGTCTTTGATTTAGTTTCTCAATGGAAATGTTATTGGCCATAAGGTGTAATAAAATTCACATTCCAGAATTCTGAAAACTGGTATCATCCTGTATTAAAAAGAAATGTGATCATTTTGTAGCAAAAGAGTTATCAGATTCAGAATACTAGTAGGTTTTAAACTAATAGTATTTTTTTTTCTTGGCAAATAATACTATTTTTCTCCTTTTTTGTGGGGAAGGTAGAATGGGGCAGGACCTGAGATTTTTATTGGTTTCTTGTGAGGCAACTCCCTCTACCAATGGATTTGGGAAGTAATTTATTGTTTTAGGGAACTGCCTGAAGCATAAATTCTGGTCTAATATTCCACAACCACTATCAGAAGTGGGAGTTGAATCCAGATTTTCCTAAAAGGGAGACTGGTCTTCTATTCATTGACTCAAGATTCCTCTTATCCAGAGAGGCATATATTCTCTATCTTACCTACCCTTTCAAAGCTCATCCTTTTTAAAATCTCTTATAAAGGTGATTCTTTAAAAAGTGTCTGTCTTTTGTTTATTTTATTTGACATCTTTGGTTCAAGTTGTTAATAACTAAGTTGATGTTTTTTGTATACTTCTCAAATTTTTTACAGTGAAGGCCTGGCCTAGGAACTGTTAAAAGAATAATTTATATGACTTATTAAGTCTATTAAGTTCAGAGAGATTAATTTAAAACTGAACCCTTTCCATGTCATATTTTTTTTATTAACTACTAATTTTGATCTTAGCTCTGAAAGTTGATGGTCTGACTCTATGCAGACAGCTGTTTAAGGGATAACTTCCACATTAGTAAGAAGCCTTTTCTTGTCAAAATATAATTGTTAATTTCTTTTGTGGTGTTATTTGGTGATCTCTACTTCGTGTAAGGGCAAATAGATGGTGCAGTAGATTGAGTGTCAGAGCTGGAGTATGGAAGACCCGAGTCCCAATCTGACTTTTAGAAACTTACTAGCAGTGTGACCCTGGGCAAGTCAGTTAATTCTGTTTGCCTCAGTTCCTTGAGGAGAATGAAATGACAAAGCATTCTAGTATCTTTGCAAAAACAAAACAAAATAAAATAAACAAAAAAATGGGGTCAGTCAGAAAAAAAAAAGGAAAGACTAAAAAACAACTAAAGAGCATGTCTAGCATCAGCCAATTCTTTTCTTGAAAAAAGTGTTCAAGATATAAAGTGTGAGTCTTATGTGATCTATAAATCTTTGAATTCTTTCATTCTTTCTTCTTCATTCATACATATTTTTGCATGTATTTATTCCCATTTTCATATTTCTCACTTTTTCATGAAAATTACCAGGTTTTGTTAAGGTTTTGCTAGAATTTCTCTACATCTTTAGTGTATAAGTTGATGTTATTTTTCTGGTGGACCTTTTGAAATTACCTATCATATCTCAGTATGAGACATGAAATAATGAAATAATTTTTTTTTTTTGGTTTTTGACTTGCAATAAAGTATACCATGCCAACTCTCTCTTCTCACTTTCTCTAAGGAATACCTGGGAGCTGTCCTTTTAGTGGCAACTTCCTTTTTCCTTTGTTTATATCAAGAAAGTAAGAAAGAATTGTTTATGATTCACATTCTCTTATATGAGAATATAAAATTTAGAGTGCCAGTTTTCAAATAAAATTTCATATAGCTCTCTAAAATCTGTGGTTCTTTTCACCTTCTGTCCCCATTCTGGCCTCTATGTCATCATTATTCAAAATTAGAAGGGAACTGTACAGGTTTGGGTGAGTGAGGTGGTGTGATGTATAGAGCACCAGGTCTGGAATCAGGAAGACCTGAGTTCAAATTTAGTCTCAGGCACTCAATAGCTGTGTGACTCTGAGCTAGTTAACCTTTTCCCCTCAGTTTCCTCATCTGTAAAATAAGTTGCAGAAAGAAATGGCAAACTTCTCCACTATCTTTGCCAAGAAAACCCCAAATAGGGTCACAGAAAATTGGACATTACTGAAAAACGACTGAACAGTTGGATAGGACTGAGGGCTAGATAAATTTAATTGTTTATTTCATGGATGGTCATGTTAAAAGTATTTAAATTCTCCTTAACTAGGCTTTTCATTGCAAAATGGACTTAAATAAAGCCAGTTCAAAGGAAGTTCAACAAATCAGTCCCTCAAGCAAAGTCATGCCAAAAGCACTCAATGATGCAAATGGAAGGTTAACAACAAATAGAAGAAAAATGGATGATTGTAAAAATTATTATTACGTAGTTTTCTCCATCACATACAGTGAGAATATGAAATTAGCTCCACGGTCTTGGATGTGCAAGTGGAGCAATAAGTGCACAAATATGGGAATAGCAGGTGAATTAAAGCAAATCTATATAGAAGCTATTTGTTAGCTGTGATAGAGTTGCTAGATCAGTGAGTATTGATATACAGACATTCTTAAGGTAAAGAAGATAACAAAGGCTGGTGGGAAATTATAGGACCTTATTAATATTGAAGAGAAGATTACTTTAGGAATGCCAATAACTACCAGTCTATGTGTTTACTCCACCATCTTTATAAAATCTTTATGAGAGCCATCAAGATATCAAAAAGAAAAAAAAATCCTGGTCCTGATGGATATAAAAGACAATTCTGTCAAACTTTTAGAGGATTGTTAAGGTCATTCTCATCAAGAGTAACAATAGGAAACTCACTATGAGCCTTTTGCAAGTGATGTTCAGCAATGAACCACACCTTTGTCATTTCACAATTGTCTAAAAGATGGAAAATTTGAAAGGCATAATAGCATACATAATCCTGATCATAACTGTGTGAAGTATAAAACCGGGCAATACTTGCTCATCAAAGGAGTTTATACTTTGAGACTGGAGGTTAAGGACAGAGACCAAATGGGATTTCCTGTGAACAGTACATTATTCCAGATGTTCCTCTTTGAGGGTGACATGCTGATTATATCATGGTCTGAAACCTTGCAGTCTCCTGGAAGAAATCTAGTCACTCAGAGGAGTTTGACTTCACCACTGACCCAGGAAACACCAAGGATGTCTATATAACATATTTAAATTTGTATAGCTTGTCTTTTCATCTGTATATCTTGGGCATACTCTCTAGATGGACAGCCAGTTGGGCTGTCAATAGAGTTGAATAAGATGAGAAGATCCTGCTGGATTGCCTTCAGGAAATTGTAAAACTTCTTTAATGGAT
>NW_027187460.1:13463387-13563972 GCF_028583685.1 Petaurus breviceps papuanus | reverse complement strand
ATCCTGCTGGATTGCCTTCAGGAAATTGTAAAACTTCTTTAATGGATGCTGAGCTTCCCCAAAAAGCAAAGACCCATCTTCTTGATAACAGTATTCTAGTAGTGTTTCCCTATAGCAGATGCTATCCACCAGACCTAGTTCACATCACTGTTGTGATTGAAATGCAATGAAACACTAGTGGACCATAAAATTCAATAAAAATAAGTTTAACTAATTTTTGCTGTAGAGGTGCCCTAACCAACAAAAAGGGGGTAGGTGAATCTCTTAGACCATGCCAGTTTCTGCCTAAATAGCTTGGCTTTGGATTTACTTTCCTTCTAGTTATACCCCTACTCCTACCTTATTTGCATTGAAGAGTAGAAATTGCTTAACCTCAGCCATTCAAGATTCAACCTGCTTGGAGGTATTTTGCTCAAGTTTTTTTTTTTAAATTAAATTTATATATTTAGTTTTAGTTCAATCTTTTTTAAGCAATTGGGGTTAAGTAACTTGCTCAAGGTTACACAGCCCAGTGTTTCTGGGTGGGTGCTAAGTGTCTGAACCCTGATTCAATCCCCAGGTCATCCCGACACTGGAGCCGGTGCTCTTACTCACTGTGCTACCTGGCCTCCCCTAGTTTTTGTTCAATTCTACAATTCCTTGAGTTCCAAAATTTTTCCCCCTTCCTTCTCCTCCCCGTCCCCCCTCCCCCCATGGTGGCATGCAATCTGATATCGTTTTTACAAATACCTTCGTGTTAAATATTAGTCAAGTCATAAAGAAGAAATAGGACCAGTGGGAATGAATGAGAAAGAAGGAACAAAACCAAAACAAAAAAGGGAAAGCAGGTACTTTGTTTCAATCTGCATTCAGACCCTATAGTTCCTTCTCTGGATAGCCCTTTTCATCATGAGTCTTTTGCAGTTGTCTTACAGTGTTGCTATGCTAAGAGGAGCCCAGTCTATCAAAGTTAGTCATCACAGATACAGTGTGTGTCAACTGTAATTGTGTACAAAGTTCTCCTGGTTCTGCTCTCCTCACTCAGAAACAGTTTATATAATTTGAGATCTTCAGGTTATGATGAAGTCCATCTGCTCCTCATTTTTTATAGCACAATAGTATTCCATTACTTTCATATACCATAGCTTGTTGAGCCATCCCCAATTGATGAGCATCCCCTTGATTTCCAATTCTTTGCCACCACAAAAAGAGCTGCTATAAATATGTTTGTACATATGGGTCCTCCTCCCACTTGTGTGATCTTTTTGGGATACAGCCCTAGAAGTGGTGTTGCTGGGTCAAAGGGTATGCACATTTTAAAAGCCTTTTGGGCATAGTTCCAAATTGTTCTCCCGAGTGGTTGGATCAGTTCACAACTCCAAAAACAATGCATTAGTGTTCCAATTTTCCCACATCTTCGCCACCATTTATCATTTTCCTGTTTTGTCATGTTAGCCAGTATGACTGCTGAAATGTGGTACCTCAGAGTTGTTTTGATTTGCATTTCTCTAATCAATAGTGATTTAGAACATTTTTTCCCATATGTTTATAGATATCTTTAATTTCTTCCTCTGAAAACTGCCTGTTTATATTCTTTGACCATTTATCAATCGGGGAATGGCGTATATTCTTACAAATTTGACTTAATTCTTTGTATATTTTAGAAATGAGGACTTTATCAGAGACACTGGTTGTAAAAATTCTTTCCCAATTTTCCATTTCCCTCCTAATCTTGGTTACACTGACTTTATTTATACAAGAACTTTTCAGTTTAATGTAATCAAAGTTATCCATTTTATATTTCATAATGCTCTCAATCACTTGTTTGATCATAAATTCTTCCCTTCTCCATAAATCTGACAGGTAAACTATTCCTTGCTCTTCCAGCTTGCTTTCAGTATCAACCTTTATATCTAGATTGTGTGCCCATTTAGACTTTAATTTGGCATAAGTTGTAATATATCGGTCTATATTGAACCCAGTTTCTGCCATACTGTATTCCAGTTTTCCTAGCCATTTTTGTCAGATACTGAACTCTTATCCCAGAAGCTGGAGTCTTTAGGTTTATCAAAAAGTAGATTACTATAGTCATTGACTGCTGTGTCCCATGTACCTAATCTATTTCACTGATCCTCTACTCTATTCCTCAGACAGTATCAAGTTGTTTTGATGACTGCATCTTTACAGTACAGCTTAAAATCTGGGAAGACTAGACTTCCTTCCCTGGCATTTCTTTTCATTAATTCCCCTTGATATCCTGGACCTTTTGTTCTTCCAGGTGAATTTTTGTTAGTATTTTTTCTAGCTCTATAAAATAATTTTTTGGTAGATTGATTGGCATGTCAATAAATAGGTAAATTAATTTAGGTAAAATTGTCATTTTCATTATATTAGCTTGACCTAGCCACAAGCAACTCATGTTGTTTCCATTTATTTAGATCTGACCATTTGTGTGAAATGTGTTTTTTAATTGTGTTCATAAATTTCCGGGGTTTGTTTTGGTTGGTAGTATAAGGCCACACACTAGCAGCTTTCCAGAGGACTGCTGCTGTGAACAGCTTTCAGGGTTCTGATTATGTAGTGTAGTGAGCTCTCTAATCATTCAATAATAAATCAGAGCAACGCATTCACGGAATACCAAGGTACAATATTCACAAAGTTACAACTTATCACAGAAAATCAAAATACAGCATGCACCATGTCACAACTCAACAACCTATCACTGAAATGGCCACATAGTTTTCAACAAAGTACGTTAATTTAGTCAATCACAAAATCCTTAATTCAATCAGAATGTACAAAAGTCAAAATTCTCCACTCCTAGGTCACAGTAAATCATAATCTCAGTCAGTACACAGTATCCAAGTAAAGTCTTCTTTCATTTCATTTGTTTTATTTTTTGCTTTTTTTTTTTTTGGAGGGCAGTTGGGCTTAAGTGACTTGCCCAAAGTTACATGGTTAGTAAGTGTGTTACGTGTCTGAGGTCAGATTTGAATTCATGTCCTCCTGATTTCAGGGCCAGTATTCACTGCACCACCTAGCCACCCCTAAAGTCTTCTTTCCGATTGACTCAAGGCTGGCTCTCAGCTTCCATGGTCCCAGCTCCAACTGTCACCTGGGTTCAAAGGCAGGCAGCTCCCAGTTGCTTGTCCAGCTCCTTGTCCACTTCTTCAGCCAGTTCCCATTCCATATTGAAGTTCACAGTGTCCAGTCCACCTCAAGTCCTTCATAGTTTCTGTTTCTGGAAAGACAAAGCTTAACAGAGCCACAATAATATTCATCCACATTGCTGGCACCATCATCAGTTCACTATGATGTGAAATCAACTCAGACCCACCAACAAGGTCTGAGAACTCAACACAAATCATCAACATAGAAATCAACACAGACCCACAAACAAGGTCCAAGAGGTCAGCATAAATCATCAGTAAAGTCCCAGGACCTCCAAAACCCTCCTCCAGGACTTCTGTAAACATAAAACCAGAAAATCCTCTTTCAGGGCTTTCAGTAAGGTCCCAGGGCTTCTGCAAAAAGTATCACAAACATCAACACAGAGCAGAAAAACAGAGTGCTGGGATACCACAAGTTTTGTCCTTCTTGACACTGCCACCATAAGAGTCCTCTTCTCAGTTCTGCTGTCTCTAGCCTGGGTCTTTCCTTATATATGGTCATTAATTCTTCCCCTTCTTGTTGTAGGAGTTCATGAGTTCTAGGGTTCACAAGTTGTGGGGTTCAAACATTCTCTTTCTTAACAGACTTGATACAAGGCTCAAAAGAAACTTGAATGAAACAAGGTATTAATCCAATAGCTGAAACAAAGTATGAACTACTTCTGTGTTTGCCATTACAGGTAGATTCCTAAATATTTTATAATGTCTACAGTACCTTTAAATTGAATTTCTCTATTTCTTGCTGTTGGGCTTAGTTAGAAATATATAGGAATGTAGAAGCTTTATGTGGGTTTATTTTATATCCTCCAACTTTGCTAAATTTATTATGTCGAGTAACTTTTTACTTGATTCTCTAGGATTTTTTAAGTTTATCATCATATCATCTACAAAGAGTTATAGCATAGTCTCTTCTTTGCTTAATCTAATTCTTTTAATTTCATTTTTTTCTCAACTGCTACAGCTAACATTTCTAATAGCAAATTGAATAAGAGGGATGATAGTGGATATCCTTGTTTCCCTGATCTTACTGGAAATGCTTCTTGGTTATCCCCATTACATATTATACTTGCTGATAGTTTTTAGATAGATGTTACTTATTATTTAAAGGAAGACTCCATTGCTTCCTATACTTTCTACTGTTTTTTAGTAGGAATGGGTGTTTTATTTTGTCAAAAGCTTTTTCTACATCTATTGAGATAATCATATGGTTTCACTAGTTTTGTTGTTGATATGATCTATTTATGCTTATAATTTTCCCAATATTGAACCATCTTTGCATTCCTGGAATAAATTTGCCTGATCAATGTGTATTCTTTTTTTTTTTTTTTTTTGGCTTTTTAGAGGGGGCAAGGTAGGGCAGTTGGGGTTAAGTGACCTGCCTAGGGTCATATGGCTAGTTTTTAATGTTAAGTGTCTGAGGTTGGATTTGAACTCAGGTCTTCCTGACTCTGGGGCCGGTGCTCTATTCACTGTGCCACCTACCTGCCCCAATGTGTATTATTCTTGTGATAAGTTGTTGTAATCTTTTTGCTCATATTTTATTTAAAATTTTTCCATCTATATTCATGAGGGAAATCGGTCTATAATTTTCTTTGTCCATTTTGGCTCTTGCTGATAGAGGTATCAGTACCATAATTATGTCATTTAAAAAATTGGTAGATCTCCTCCAATTTTTCCAAATAGTCTATAAAGTATTAGAATCAGTTGTTGTTTAAATGTTTAATAGAATTCACTTGTGAATCCATTTGGCCTTGGAGATTTTTTCCTAGGCAGTTCATTGATGGCTGGTTCAATTTATTTTTCTGAGATGGGATTATTTAAGTATTTTACTTCTTCAGTTAATCTGGGCAATTTATATTTTTGTAAGTATCCCTCCATTTCACTAAGATTTTCAAATTAATGGGCATAAAGTTGGGCAAAATAATTCCCAATTATTGTTTTAATTTTCTCTTCATTGAAGGTAGATTCTTCTTTTTCATTTTTGATACTTGAAATTTGGTTTTCTTCTTTCTTTTTTATCATATTGATTAAGATCTATCAATTTTACTGTTTTTTTTCCATAAAACCAGGCCTTAGTTTAATTTATTAATTCAATAGTTTTCTTAATTTCAATTTTATTAATCTCACCTTTGGTTTTCAGTATATCTAATTTAGTATTTAATTGGGGATTTTCAATTTGTTCTTTTTCTAGCTTTTTGAGTTGCATGCCCAATTTATTGACCTCAATTTTCTCTGTTTTATTCATGTATTCATTCAGGCATATAAAACTTCCCCTAAGAACTGCATTTGCTACATCCCACAAGTTTTGGTATGTTGTCTCACTATTGTCATTTTCTTGAATGAAGTTAATGATTGTTTGTATAATTTCTTGTTTCACCCACTCACTCTTTAGTATTAAATTATTTAGCTTCAAATTAGTTTTTAGTCTATCTTTCCATGACCCTTATTACATATAATTTTTATTGCATCATGATCTGAAAAGGATGCATTTAATATTTCTGCCTTTCTGCAGTGGATTGTGAGGTTTTTATGCCCTAGTACATAGTCAGTTTTTGGGTATGAGCCATGTACCACTAAGACATATAAAATGTATATTCCTTTTTATCCCCATTCAGTTTTCTTCAGAGATCTATAATATCTACCTTTTCTAAAATCCCATTCACCTCTTTAACTTATTTTGAGGTTAGATTTATCAAGTTCAGAGAGTGGGAGGTTGAGGTCCCCTACTGGTATAGATTTGCTCTCTGTTTCTTCCTCTAACTCCCTTAACTTCTCCTCTAAGAATCTGGCTGTTATACTGCTTGGTTGATGTTTCTTTAGTAATGATATCGCTTCATTGTCAATGATGCCTTTTAGTAGGATATAGTTTCCTTCTTTTTCTCTTTTAATTAGATCTATTTTTCCTTTTGCTTTGTCTGAGATAAGGATTGTTAACTCTGCTTTTTTTTTTTTTTACTTTAGCTGAAGCATAATATACTCTACTCCAGCTTTTTACCTTTACCTTGCGTGTATTCTCATGTTTCACATGTGTTTTTTTGTAGACAGCATATTGTAGGATTTTGGTTTTTAATCCATTCTGCTATCTGCTTCTATTTTATTGGAGAGTTCATTCCATTCACATTCAGAGTTATGATTACTCTGTGTCTTTCTGTCCATCCTTTTTTCTTCCCCTGTTTGTTTTTACTTCTCTCTTCTTCCTTTCCATTGTTAAGAGTTTTCCTTTTGCCCACCACCTCCCTCAATATTCCCTCCTGTAGCAGAAAGCACCCTACCATTCCCAGGGTGGCTGACAACACAGATTCTTAGATCTGCTTTTTTTAAAGGAAAGCAACTCAAAATGGGTTAACAATCTTGCTTTAATCAAACATATGTCATTTACCTACTTCAGGGGAAAAAGTTCAGCACCCCAAACTTCAGAGAATACAAACAAGTTACAGGCAGAAGTTACAAGTAGACAGAGAAACAGATCATACCTTTTCAGTTACCATAGAGGGAAGCACAAACATCTGGGTTTTCAAAGCCAGGGGACTCAATAGCTGCCCAGAGTCTCATCTGTTGAAATCATACAACTCTTCTCAAAGTAAGCCCCAAAGCAAAACCTCACATCAAGGCATATATAGCCTCCTCCTGGCTCAGAGAATGTCACAACCCTCTTGACCCACTGCCCAATCACAAAGCACCAAGGTGTGGGCATTCCTGAAAAACAAGCCCCCTGCCACAGGCTCCATGTGACCAAATTCAACCTATTAGGGAGCAGAGTATATTTTCATATCAAGGAAGATTATCAGAGTCATTTAAGCCTATCAAAGGGCCTGGGGCAGGGAACATTTTATATTCCCATTCCCATAACACCTCCCTATCAGTCCCCCTCCCTTTTCCTACCCTTTCCCCTTCCTTACTACTTCTTCCCTCCCTTCTACCTGCCCTTTTTTCCCCTTTCACCACCTACTGCCTCTGGGGCACCATAGATTTTTATACTTAATGGAGTATGTTATTCCCTCCTTGAACCAAATCCTCTGGGAGTAAATCTCAAACAATGCTCCTGTCCCTCCCTTCTTTTCCTCTATTATAATAGGTTGTTGTGTCTCTTCATGTTAGAATACTATACTTAACTGATTATGTTATTCTCTCCTTGACCCAAAACCAGTGAGGGTAAAACTCATATATTGTTCATGTCCCTTTCTTCTTTCCCCCTACTATAATATGTTTTTATGACTTTTCATGTGACATAATTTACCCTTTTCTGCCTCCACCTTTCCTCTTCGCCCATTACAATCCCTTTGCACCCCTTAATAAAGATTTTATCATCATTTTAGTTAATTTATTCCCATATCCTCTATCTATGTATATTCCTTTTAAATATCTTGATGATTATACAATTCTCAGTATTGACAGGTATCAGCTTCCCATATAGGGATATAAACAGTTTACTCTTATTGAATAGCAAGGTATGTCTGTTTTCTGTTTACCTTCTTGGCTATCTTGAGTCTTGTATTTGGAGATAAAATTTTCCATCAAGTTCTTTCATCAGGAAGGTCTGGAAGTCCTTTTATTTCATTGAATTACCATCTCCTTGTGAAAGAGTATGCTCATTTTTGCTGGATAGTTGATCTTTGGTTGTATTCCAAGCTCTTTTGCCTTATGAAATATCATATCCCAACTCCCCTGATCTTTTAATGTAGAAGTTGCTAGATCCTGTGTGATCTGGATTGTAGTTCCCATTATATTTGAATTGTTCCTTTCTGACTGCTTGCAGGCAAACCTGATAATGCTGGAATTTGGCTACAATATTTCTTGGAGTTATTTTAGCTTGTTCTAGGACCTCAAGGTAGTTTTCCTTGATGATTTCTTGGAAGATGTTGTCCAGGTTCTTTTTTTTCATCATCACTTTCTGGTAGACCAGTAATTCTTAGATTATCTCTCATGGATCTGTTGTCCAGGTCAGTTATTTTTCCAATGAGATATTTTACATTTTCTTCTGTTTTTTCATTCTTTAGATTTTGTTTTGACTGCTTCTTGATGCCTCATAAGAGTCATTAGCTTCAGTTTGACTAATTCCAATTTTAACAAATTGTTTTCCTTGGTCAGTTTTTGAAGTTACTTTTCCATTTGTTCAGATTTTACTTTAAAGGAGTTATTTTCTCCAGTTTGATTTTGAACTTCCTTTCCCATTTCACAAATTTGATATTTTTAAGCAGCTATCTTCTTCAGTGAAATTTTTTCCACATTGGCTATTGTACTTTTAAATTAATTGGTCATTTTATCTTTTGTTTCTCTTATTCGACTTTTAAAATCCTTCTTGAACTCTTCCAAGAATGCTTTTTGGGTTTGAGACCAGTTTATATTCCCTTTTGAGCTTTCAGATGTGGGTATAGAGTCAATGTTATCCTCTTCTGAATTTGGTTCTTCTTGCTCACTATAATAAGATGCAATAGATCTTGTTTTTCCAATTTGTTTTTTGTCCATTTTGTTTTTTGTCCATTTTGATTGCCTAATTCCTGGCTTCTAAAGTGGATCTCTGCTCCTGGGGTACATTGGGTTCTGACCCATGCTTCTCATGCTGGCAGCTAGGGGCCTAGTTATTGGCTTTGTGTTCTGTTGCCTCTTTAGTGCGTAGACTGAGGCCAAGGCCAGGACTTTCTACATTGTCCCAGGGTTACACTGAAGCTCACAGTATAAGGTGTGGGGTGATCTGGCCCCTTCAGGATTCTGCCTCTGTTCCTCCGGGCTAGAGTTCAGGCAGGCTCATTCACTGGTGGCCAGACTGAGCTAGTTTTTGCTGATTCCCTAGGTTGTGTGAAGGCACAACTGGGGTTCTGGGGTTAGGGCTTATTGGCTCCACTCTCCTGGAGATGAGAATCTCCCTCTAGTTTGCTGAGATTGGGTTTCTTGGGATGCTTCCTGCCCTGTACTTTATCCTCAACACAGCCTGCCATGCATGCCCTTCTGCCAGGACTCCCAATCCTGCCACTGGTTCCATTATTTTAGGATTTTACACTGGGGTGCTATTCTCTGGGTTTTCAAGGTCAAAGGGGAAATGGGAGCAGCCAAGGTTTACTCCATCATCTTGGCTCCCAGAAGATCAGGTCGGTGATTTTTAAACATCCAGGCTGTGGAATGATAGCCCCAGGAATAGCTGCTGCTGCTGGGCCTGTGCTTGTCTCTTACCCAGCTCCAACAGACCCCAGTACTGTGGTAAGAGGTGTGGAAATCACCCTTATGGTTGGTGAATTAGATTTCCTGGGCTCACCCCAGCTCTGCTATGGTTGAGTCTATGCCAGTGCAGCAGTGTGCCCCATGCTCCCCCTGCCTGGTACAACAGATCCTACCTATTCATACTTTTCTGGACTGGAAATCTGCCACAGTCCATCTCCCAGTGGATTCTGCCACTCTAAAATCCATTCAGATTCACTTTTTACAGGTTACTGAAGGAATTCACAGGGGTATTCAGATGAGTTCCTGCTTTCACTCTGCCATCTTGGCCCTCAAATTTATTTTTAAAGTTTAGGACAAGGTTCTTCAGGGGTTATGCAGTTCTCCATTTACTGTATTACTTTGGAGAAGCTTATTAATGTAGATTGTTAATAAAATTAATTTTAAAAGTTCTGAATCTACAGGAGACTTTTTAAGTTGTCAGACAAGAGATGCAAATCTTTAGCCTATAAAACCTACATAATCAAATAACCACCTCCACCCTCCATTTTCATTACAATAAAGACAGAAGTAACTGAGAGCAATTGTTTATGTTTCTAGGACAAGTCAAGAGTTGAGGTACTTATGAAACAGTTTTAGCAAAAGGAAACAGAGTTAAGATTTAAATCTCTGCCAGTTTTGACAGAAAAGTGGAGGGGATAGAGGAGAACCAATTCATCAGCTGATGTGTTTCCTTAGGAAAGACCATTCCTATCATTCCTAAGAATTTTCATTGACTACACAGAGTTGCAAACTTTTGCTGGCATATCTGCTTAGCACTTATATCAGTTTCCATTCAAAACATCTTCCACTCTAGCTGCTCTGCAGCTGTTTATTTATTTATTTATTTATTTATTTTGCATTGATCTTTCCAGACCCTCTGGACTCCCAGGCTGGCAGAGCTCCACCCATTCTTGTCCAAACTATGTAGGAGATTCTGTCTTTTCTGTGACTGGGAAGACTTTGTCTTTTTGAGAAATTGGATTCCATTTCTTATGATCTTTAGCTAGGGCTCAGACTGTAAACCTACCCATGAGAGCCTGTCTAATCCTCAGTTACAAGTAAATTATTAAAAAGATACAATTTACGTCATTACATTCCAGTGAGTATTGCTTTCTTCATCTTCTTCATTTGCCAGGGCAGCAATACTAGGTCAAAAAATATAACCTTCAAGGCCTAATAGCAACAACAATCAATATTTAGTTGGTACCTTCTGTGTGCCAGGAACTATGCTAAATGCCTTACAATATTATATCATTTGATCCTTACTACAGACCTGTGAAGTAATTATCCCCCCTTTACAGACAAGGAAATTGAACCAAAGGGAGGTTAAATGACTTGCCCAGGGTCTCAAAGCTAGTAAGTGTCTATGGTTGGGTTTGAATTTAGGTCTTCCTGACTTGAAGCCCAACATTTCTCTCCAGTGTACCATCCAACTATCCTGTGTGTCCCTTAGTATAAATTCTACTAGACCTCCTGGCATGAGTTTTATAGGCAGAAATTTTTATGCCTCAAGATGATAAGGAAGCCATACCAGTGATTTAAGTCCTAGTCTTCTACTCCAGAGGTTCCCAGACTTATTTGACCTACTGCCCCCTTTTAAAAACAAATTACTCATTACCCCCCTGGAAATTACTTTCTTTAACCCTTTAACATTTTATTTTGAAATTTGTGTCATTTCAAAAAATATAATATATATATATATATTTTAAATGACAACTTAAATTTATTAATGTAAATTTTGGTGGGGGGGGTTTCCTGCATTGAAATGTAATCATATAATATAGTATTGTAAACAAATGAGCACATGTACATTTTCCTGCCAATGCATGCTGAACTTCTTGGCAATGGGCAACATGCTCCCCTGGCAACACTTACTTGTTAAAACCAGTAGGCAGACTTGACCACTGATGTGTTATAACTTGAATTTTGTGTGTTTATTTGGAAAATAATGTAATCACTATGACTTTTAACGCTGTTATACAACAGATGAGACATATATAAATGGTTATTAAAATTTTTCTTTTCTTTCCTTATGCTTCTACTGACCCCTTATTTTTATTTAGCTCCCTCCATTTGCACCCAAGGCTACTCCTGCCCTCTCCAATTGATTTATTGCCTTCCAGGGGGTGGTATCCTCCATGTTGAGCACCTCTTCAACCAGCTAAATCCTCAAGATAGCCTTCTTTTCTCCTTACAAGGAAGTCAGCCCAGACTATAAGAGAAATGCAGCTTCTACTATATTATTAAAATGTAGAATACAGCAGTGTATGATAGATTACATGTGAATATCAAACAAATGCCAATGGAAAGGTATGTGATAGATGCTGAGTAGGCTCCATTATTTTAAAAAATTTACTTATTTCCTTCATTAGATATATCCCAATTACATATAAAAGGTTTTTTCTTAGCAATCATTTTTAAAAATTTTGAGTTCCAATTTTTTTGTGTTCTCTCCCTCTTGCCTCTCTCCCCCTCTTTGAGAAGGCAAACAATTAGCTTCCAGATCTGGATGTGAGGTCATGCAAATATGTATTTCCATATTAGCCATGTTGCAAAAGAAAGTACAAACAAAATAAAACAATTAACATAAAGCTAGGAAAAAGAAATATGTTTTCACCTGCATCTGGAGGTAGATAGCATTTTTCATATTTCCTCTGGAACTTGTCTTAGATCATTGTCTTGATGAGAACAGTTAATTCTGATTAGATCACAATTGATCATCCTTATAATATTGCTGTTACTATGTACAGTGTTCTCCTGGTTCTGCTCACCTCACTTTGCATGAGTTCATATGTCTTCAACAGATTTTTCTTAAGCCATCCTGCTTATCATTTCTTAGAGCAAAATAGTATTCCATTACAATCATATACCCAACTTGATCAGCCATTCCACAATTGATATTTATCCCTTTTAATTTCCAAATTCCTTGCCACCACAAAAAGAGGTGCTATAAATATTTTTGTACAAATAGATCCTTTTTCCTTTTATTTGATCTCTTTGGGATACAGCCCTAGTAGTGGTATTGCTAGGTCAAAAGGCATATACAGTTTTATAGTTTTTTGGATGTAGTTCCAAATTGCTTATCATAATGGTTGTACTAGTTCACAACTCCACTAACAGGGCATTAGTGTTCAAATTTTTCCATATTCCCTCCAGCATTTCTTAATTTTTCTGTCATATTAGTCAATCTGACAGGTGTGAGATGGTATCTTATGTTGTTTGAATTTGCATTTTTCTAATCAATACTTATTTAGAGCATTTTTTCATGTGACTCTTGAGTTTTGATTTCTTTTTCTGAAAACAACCTATTTATATCCTTTGGCCATTTATCATCTGAGGACATTGAAATGTACTTTCCTTTGGGCAAAGTACCATGAAGTGAGATGAGAATGGGGAGGAGAGAAGAGAGGTGATGAGAGGAGAGGAGAGGAGAGGAGAGGAGAGGAGAGGCTACTCACATGTTTTGATTGTCTTTTTGTTCTAGAATAGGACCATGACATCAGGGAATGATGACATGACTTGCTGTTGACTTGGATTTGAGTGAGGGAAGGCTGAACAAGGTCACCAGCCTCACTTTCTCCTCCAGAGCCATCTGGATCCAGTGACCAGATATTCGTCAGGATGACTAGAAATGTCCTTTTTCCATGGCTGAAAGCTACGTCTTTAACTTATGGTTCACTGGCTAGATTTCTTTCTCAAAGACCAAACCTTAAACTCAGTTCACTCTGGAGCTCAGAGATTGGACAGTAGATCCTTGCCCTCCTAGCACAGAGTGAATGTAAATAATTATAAATAGTAACTGTTTCTGTTTTGGCCAGGAACCCTGAGAGTCTTCCTCTCAGCTTGATTTAAAAAAATTTTTTTTTATTAAAGGGGCCATCCCTACATTTTGGGGGGGGGGAGGGGAGAAGGTAGGACAGTTGGGGTTAAGTGACTTTCGCAAGGTCACACAGCTAGTTTTGTGTTAAGTATCTGAGGCCGGATTTGACCTCAGGTCCTCCTGACTCCAGGGCCATTGCTCTATTCACTGAGCCACCTAGCTGCCCCTAGGGCCATCCCTTGATTAACTTCTTAAAGAGGCCTATTCACTGAATGGGCATCACTTCGCTCAAAGTGAGAACCTGAAAAGACTTAGCCTACAAGTGCCAGGGTCTTCCTGTGCATCCTGGGGCCATCTCCAGTTGTCCTGATGAGTATCTTGCCACTGGACCCAGATTACTCTGGAGAAGAAAGTGAGGTTGGTGACCTTGCACAGTCCTCCCTTACTCACATCCAAGTCAACTGCAAATCATGTCATAATTCCCTGATGTCATGGTCCATCTTGAGAATGAAGGACAAACATAACAACACAATCGACTGAGGAATGGCTTTTATTTTTTTTTTTTAATTTGCCTCGGTTCCCTATATATTTTAGAAATCACACCTTTATCAGAGGTACTTGCTGTAAATTTTTTTCAATTTCCTGTTTTCCTCCTAATTTTTACTACATTAGTTTGATTTGTGTAAAAGCTTTTGAATTTCATGTAATCAAAATTATCTGTTTTACTTCCCAAATTTCCTCTATCTCCTTTTTTTTTTTTTTTTTTGGTAATAAACTCTTCTCTTAATCTGACTTACATTCCCCATGCGCCAATTCTAATTTATATGCTTCCAGTCCTATTTTACTTATGATAATATCATTTATGTCTAAATAATTTATTTATTTTGACTTTATCTTGGTGTATGATGTGAGTTATTGGTCTATGCCTAGTTTCTATGAAACTGCTTTCTAGTTTTCCTAGTGATTTTTGTCAAATATTGCATTCTTAACCCTGAAAATTTGGATTTATATTGGTTTATCAAATACTGGATTAATGTGGTCATTTACTGCTGTGTATTTTATATCCAATTTACCACCACCCTATCTCTTATCCTATAATGGACTGTTTTTATGATTATCACATTATAATATAGTTTGAGATTTGGAACTGCTGGACTACCTTCTTTCATATTTCTTTTACTGATTCCCTTAATATTCTTGATATTTGTTTTTCCATATGAATATTGTTACTATTTTCTCTAGCTGTATAAAATAATTCTCCAGTACTTTGAGTAGTAATGGCATTGAATAAGTAAATTAACTGAAGTATAATTGTCATTTTTATTATAATGACTTGGTTTATTCATTGTTCAGTTATTTTAATTGTGTCCGACTCTTTTTGACCTGGTTTGGGGTTTTCTTGCCAGAGGTACTGCAGAGGTTTCCCATTTTCTTTTTCAGTTGATTTTACAGATGAGGAACTGAGACAAGCAGGGTTAAATGACTTGCCCAGGGTCACATGTCTAGTAAGTGCCTTAAGTAAAGTTTGAACTTAGGGAGATGAATCTTCCTGACTCCCAGCCTGGCACTCCCATGCAGGTATCTCTGTCTACCCATAAGCAGTTAATTTTTCTCTGATTGTTTATATTTCTCTTTATTTGTATGTAAAGTGTTTTGTAATTGTGTTCACATAATTCCTGGGTTCCTATTGGCAGAGATAGACTCTTGAATACTTTATATTGTTTATAATTATTTTAAATCGAATTTCTCTTTCTCTCTTTTCTTGCTGGGTTTTATTGGTAGTACATAAAAATGTTGGTGATTTATGTGAATGTATTTTATATCCTGCAACTTTGCTGAAGTTGTTATCTATTTTGCCTACTTTTTTAGGTGATTATCTAGGGTTATCTAAGTATATTACCATGTCATTTACCAAAATGATAGTTTGTTTTCTCATTTACTAATTTTATTCCTTCTATTTCTTTTTCTTGTCTAATTGTGATAGCTAGCATTTCTAGTACAATATTGAATAATAGTGATGAAATGGACATTATTGCTTCACTCCTGGTCTTCTTGGTTTTAGATACCACTTATTTTAAGAAAAGCTCTATTTCTTAACCTCATTTTTCCTTTACAACTAATTTCATTTTGAAAATAATTTTTTTTAGCTTTTTTCCAAGAATTACCTTTTGTGCTTTTCTTTGGGAGCTTTTCTTGTGATGGCTCTTACTTCATTGCAAGATCAAGGTTTTGTCTTGATCTTCTGTGTCACCCTAGTAATTTTTTATGGTGAGGTTTTTTTTGTGCTAATTTTTTCATCTTATTTCTTTATGTTAATGTTGGACTATTTTCTTGGTATAGCAGGGAGGGACTCTATTTCAAGCTACTGTTGTTTTTTCTACATTTCTGTTTCAGAACTAGTCCTGGAGATTTGGAAGTTTTGCCGCATCCCAGGTATTGTGATTTAGAGATCACTACTTGTGATCATTACTTCTATGGTCTGCACTCTGGTCCTTACCTAGGAAGGGACCCTGATTGCTTGGGATTTCAATTGATATTGCTCCTCAGTGCCCCTCCTCCCTTGGGATTAGAAATGGTATTGTTCCTCAGGGTTCCTGATTTCTTGGGTCAGAAGTGATACTGTCCCTCAGGTCTTCCACTTCTCTCTTGCCGAAGAGTGTGTCTCACTCTGAACTTTTGTTGTCCCTGCCACTCCAAAATACAATTAGAGGTGTTATTTTAAAGTTGTTCAGAGGGGAATGTTGGGAGAGCTCAGATTTCTGTGCCCTGCCATCTTGGCTCCACCTCTCTAAGTCTTGAGTAGGCTGCATTAGAAAACCGGTATATAATTGAGAACAGTAGTAAAAATTGTCTAAAAAATTATGTAATAGGAAAAGAAGACAGACTAAATACATGAAGAAAGTGAGGGATGATTGACGTGCATAGCTAGCGTACTCTAGTGGTAACCTTGTGATGCCAGTAAGGTCTCTAGATCATTGACTAATCCTCCTGTGGTTAGGTTATGGAAGGTCATTGATAAAAGTCACCCAGAATGGGCAGCCTTTTTTGGGTTGCTTCTTGCTGAATCATTGGAGGGGACTTCTAAATAAATGATATCACAGATCCATACAAAGTTAATTATACTCGTGGATAAAATAAGAATTAATTTTGTCTTTGTTTTAAAAAATAGTCTGTTAAAGTATTTATTCCGACATTGTTGAATTTAGATTTGGAAGCTATCTTAGAGATTGTCTGCTAAATTGTCTCTTTATTGCTTAATGAGTAAAGTTCAAGTCTCTTAACTTGGCACTCAAAAATCTTTGCAGCTTGTTTCCCTCCTCCCTGCTCCTCTTGCTTCCCAACCTAATTGCTCATTATTTATCTCCACATTCTGCACACCATTCAAACTGGACTAGTCTCTGTCCCTTGGTTTCTTTACATCTTTACATACATTCTTTACATCCCTTATCTTTTTTTTTTTTGAAGAGTTTCTATTCATCTAGCAGGTCAAACTCCCTTTATATACTAAGTCAATTTTATGTATATATCTTATCTCTACTTTCCCAGAAAACTCTCAGGCCATTCTTAAGATACAGATTCAGGAATGGTTCTTATGTAGATGAAGGTTTTGACTTGTACTTGATCATAGAGGTCAGAGCTAGGTTTATTGGATCCAAATGGCAGAAGGCCAGATTATGTAGTGACAGGAATTCTGGAATTGGAGTCAGGTATTACTTCCATACATTCTAGTTGAATGACTGTGGGAAATTAATTTCATTTCTTTGTGTTTCAGTTTTCTTATCTATAAAATAAGTGATAATGATACTTTTATAACCTGTTTGACAGGATTGTGAGGCTCAACTGAAGTAGTAATGGAACCTCAGAGTAGGAAGACATGTCAGAGAACACATTTAATTAATTCAGTAATTAAATAGTTTATTTTTTAATAGTTAATTAAGGTTTGCAAAGCACTTTATGGTCATTCTCCATCTATATTTAATGGGTAGTCTTCATCTTTTGCTTAGGATTCTGCAACCTAGGCTTCAGCAATATGTGAACTGAGAATTACCATTTTCAAAGAGGCAGAGGAACTAGGAGTCCAAATGGCCAACTTTTACCTGATTATGGGAAAAACAAAGGGGGTCCAGAACAAACATCTACTTCTGCTTCATTGACTACGCTAAAGCCTTTGTCTTGTGGATCAGAACAAAATGTGGCAAGTCCTTAAATCATGGGAGTACCAGGTCATCTTAGTTGTCTCTTGAGGAGCCTGAATGTGGGCCAAGAAGCAATAGTTAGAACTGAACATAACTGATTAGTTTAAGATTGAAAAAGGAGTATGACAAAGCTGTTTATTGAGACTTTGTTTAACATGTATGCAGAATACATCATGCAAAATACCAGGCTAAATGAATCAAAAGTTGGAATTAATGTTCCTGGGAGAAATATCAACAGCCTCAGATATACAGATAATGGCAGAGACAGTGAAGAGGAATTAAGAAGCTTCTTAATAAGGGTGAAAGAGGAGAGTGTAAAACCTGGCTTGAAATTTAATGAAAAACAAAACAAAATGCTCCCCCTCCCCATCCCTACCCCCCAGGCAAAAAACCTAATATTTGGCAACTGGTCCCATTACTTCTTGGTGAATAGAAGGAAAAGACTGCAACCACACAATTAAAAGACACTTGTTCCTGTTGCTTAGAAGGAAAGCTTTGGCAAATGTGGACAGCAAAGCTGTGACAAATCTGGACAGCATACTAAAAAGCAGATATTACCTTGCCAACAAAAGTTTGTATAGTCAAAGCTTTGTTTTTTTTTTTTCAGTAGTAATACATGGCTATGGGAGTTGGATTATAAGGAAAGCAGAATGCCATAGAATCAACACTTTGGAATTATGATGCTGCAGAAGACTTTTGAGAGTCCCTTGGACAGCAAGGATATCAAATCAATCAATTTTTAAAGAAATTAAATTAGGCTATTCACTGAAAGGTCAAATACTGAAGCTGAAGCTTAAATACTTAGGCAACATAATGAGAAGGTGGGAGTCACTAGAAAAGGACCCTGGTGTTGGGAATGATGGAAGGCAAAAGGAAAAGGAGATGGCAGAGGAGGAAATGGAAAGATGGTGTCTTGGACACAATGAACATGAACCTGGACAGACTTCAAGATATAGTGGAGAATAGAAGGGTGTGTAGTATGTGTGGTTCCTGGGGTCATGGAAAATTGGACAAGACTTAACAGCTGAACATCATCTTATCTAACTTTTGCTTGAAGATTTTCATTGATGGGGACCTTTCTACCTCCTCAAAATGAATGTCAAGTATTCTGAATGCCTTAAATTTAACTGTACATACATGTCAGCCATTATTATTACTAATAGTAGTATGAGTCTAGAGGTCTCACGATTCTGTGATTCTGAGTACATCTTAATTATCTTTGTGTCTGATGCATCTATCTTGCACTGTACACAAAATAACAATATCAGTAACATTGATATAGTAGTGTTTTAAGGTTTTTAAAGTCCCTTTACATATCTCATTTGAGCCTTACAACCCCATTATGTAGATTCTATTATTATCTTAATTTTATAGGTGAGGAAATTTGAAGCAGAGGTTAAGTGACTTTCCTTGAGTCACACATCTAATATTTGAGAGAAGTGTTCAAACTCTGGTCATCCTGACTTCCAATACCATATCCCATAAATAGTAGGTATTTAAGAAATGTTGAGTGTGTGATTGAAAAATAAATGTTGGCATCTCTTGAGATAGTTTTCTGTGTTCCGTTATTATTATCTATTTGAATACCTATTTGATGATCATATTGTACCCAAGATGGGACTTTCCAAATTAGATTTGAGATAATCCATATCGGGATAATTTGTATTATCATTGCCCAAGTGGATGTTTTTGGAGTTAGCATACTGCAGACTGTTGTCAGTCTGTTCTCCTTGGTGAATACTGGTAATAAGGTCACAATGCATCAATAAGATATTTTTTCCCATCCTGTTGTAAGTTGCTTTTTTATTTCTACTTTAAGGTTTCTTGATTACTACGATAAGTAGATGTCTTTAGTTGACAAGATTAATACAATTATGGGTACACAGATAATTAATAATCTTTAGAGCCTGAGGAAAAAAACCTGTAGACCCTTTCATTATTGTTGTGCATAGTTCAGTAAGAGGTGTTAATTAAAAACGTCATGAATGTTTCATTAGACTTTAAACTCAAAGTGGGTAGATGTATTTGAAGTTGTTAGCATGGAGAATGTTAATCATAAGCAAAGCTAAAATAATTAGCCAGAATGTGTGGAATTTGAGGGCTTTAACTTAAAAACAGCTTATCATTGAATTATAGAATTCTTCCCATTGTCACCCTTCTTTTCACACACATTGTCCTTTTAAGAGCAGGTAACTTTTAGACATTCTGTTACAGGAGTATACAGGAGAGGAATTCTTGGAAGGATCCTGTGTTAAATAAACAGATTGTTTGGAAGAAGTTGGCTTATTTATTAAACTCTTCTGTCTATAACTCACTTTATTTGAATGACTTAGTTTTTACTAAATGCATCCAAAAACATTTAAGTTTATACTTTGTGGCACAATATGGAAAAAGGAATGTCTTAAGGCTTTTACACTTTCTCTGAAAGGGGAAGGCATTATACCCTATTTTAACAGATACCTCAAAATTCCCCTAGTTCAACTTGTATCTGAACAAGAGTTTCATGTATACCATACTCACAGACTAGAAGGTATTTTATTTTGGAGATTATCTGTAAAATAATTTTCTTTATATATTTATACACTTTTGTATAACAGCAACCAACATCTAGTTTAATCTACTCTCGTGTCATAGAAAAAGAAAATTGAATTAACATGATTTGCTCAAGGTATTTTGGCTAGAAAGCCAAGATTTAACATAGATCTACTGATTGTAAGTGCTGTGGTCACTTTATTAGATTTTGTTTTTTATATGTGTATCAGAATAATAATAATAATGTATATAGCCAATACTCAATTCCTGCTTCCAATTTCAGCTTATTTTGTTTCTGGGTTTCTTTTAATAAATTCATTTGTTTCAGCTAGTTTTGTTGTTAAACTTCTAAATTAACTTTTGAGACAGTCTGTCCTGTATGGCATTTTGAAAATATTGTTTTGGTGTACTAAATGACTTGTATAACATGTAAGCTTTCAAAAAGTTATTTTACATTTGATATTTTCTTGCTGATTTGCCAGCCATCTTTCTATGCTTTGTGTATGCTTTTATGTATGTGGGGATGTTTCATGTGAGAAAAATAATATTCAAACCAATAGATTTTTTTAATATCAGACTATGATAAAAAAAAACTTAGTTTCCATACTTAATGTTACTAGTTGTTGACTTTTTTTGAGGCAATTGGAGGTTAGGTGACTCCCCCAGGGTCACACAGCTAGTAAGTGTCTGATATTGGATTTGAACTCAGGTCCTTCTGACTCCAGGGCCAATAGTGTCCCCCCCCTTTTTGTTATTTATTACACAGATTCTCTTGCATTAAAAAGATAATGCAATGATCAACCCTCTTCCAGTTTGTTTCTCTTAAAGCTATAATTATGATAAGTGTTAGACTTAAAAAGAGAATTGTAACATATAATCATTCAGTACTTTATTGTATCCACAAAATTATGACATAACAGTGAGATTCTCTGAATGTAGAAATACTAGCTGCCTGCTAGAAAGGCACAAATCCACTTGGAGGATATATTGCTTTTAGAAATAGATACTGAATATTGACAGGATGACAGAGGATGGAAATAGTGTCGAAGGGGTTGTGGAACTTATTAAAATACACTTTTAGTGAAGCTACCAATTTTTCCAACAATTGTGAAATACAATTTGGAACTATCCCAAGAAAGTAATTAAAATGTATGTAACCCAGACATCTCATTGCTAGGCATATACTCCAAAGAGGCACTGAGAGAAAGAAAGATTCCATATATACCAGAACATTTATAAGAAAAGTATTTTGTAGAAACAAAGAAGTAGAAATGAAGCAGATGCCCATCATTTGGGAGAATGACTGAAGAGATTGTTTTTTATGGTTCAGTGTTTTGCTGTGTTAAGAAATTATGAATATTATGAAAAGTATGCTATCGAAGACTATGTGAAACGATGCTCAATCAAGCAAAAAAGAAAAAACTACAAACTGGCTACAATAACAGCGACTGTTTACCTAGAATTTACTATTTGTTGGGCACTAATTGCTTTGCAAATATTATTTGATGCTCACAACTAACCCAGGAAATGGGTGCTATTATTTTCCCATAATACAGATGAGGAAACTGAGGCAAATAGAGTGACTTGCCCAGGGTCACATAGCTAGGAAGTATCCCTGAATGTATTTGAACTCAGGACCAGCACTTCATCTTCTATACTACCAGCTTTCCCATATAAATGGGGATAGAACAACAATATTGATGGAAAAAAGAACAATAGCAAAATAATTGTAGCTGAATGGTATGGAGTTCAATGACCCATCTTGACCCCTAAGAACAGATGGGTCAGTTTAACTGCATTCACTTTTTGTAGAAGTAGAAGAATGTAGATGTGGAATACTGAATATAATGTCAGACTTTTTTAAGAATGTGTGAGACATAGAATGTGTCACCTAGAATGTAATATGGAAGGCTCTGAGTAATCTAAAGGTATAGGACCTTATTACAACTTGGCTGGTTTATTGAAATAGTGTTCATGTTGATTCTTCTGCTTCCAGTCCATCAGTTGTCAGAGTAACCAAAATGTATGTCTGACCATGTATCCCCTTACCACCTCATTCAATAAACCCCACAGCTCTCTTTATCTCCAATATGAAGTATAAAATGTTTTCAGTCGTTTTTTCAGTCATGTATGATTTTTTTGTGATCCTATTTGGGGTTCTTTTGGCAAAGATTGGAGAGGTTTGCCATTTCCTTCTCCAGCTCATTTTATAGTTGAGGAAACTGAGGCAAACAAGGTTAAGTAACTTACTCAGGATCATACAGCTAGTGTCTGAGGTCTGATTTGAATTTAGGAAGATGAGTTTTGCTGACTCCAGGCATGGCACTCCATCTGCTGTGCCACCTAGCTGTTCAAAGTATAACAAGTACTCAAAATGCTCAATTTTAAAAGTTGTTCATTAGCCGTTCAATTTCATCGATTCTCACCTTTCCAGTCTTTTAATTTACCCCTTACCCCGCTGCACTTACTCATGTAATCCAGTGATACTGTTGTCCTTACTCAAATTATTTCATCTCTTGTCCGTGCATTTTCCCATGCCTGGAATTCTCTTCCATTTTTGACTCGACTTCACTGGCTTTCTTCCAGTCTTGGATAAAATCCAGCTTTCTGCAAAAGATCTTTTTCTGGTTCCTCTTAGTGATAGTTCCTTCTTTCATATTGTATTTGTACATAGTTGTTTACATGTTGTCTTCTGATTACGTTGTGAACACTTTGAGGATACAGACTGGTTTTGCCTTTCATTGTATTCAGTCTTTGCACAGAGCCTAGTAGTTACATAGTGGCCATGACACACAAACACACACACACACACACACACACACACCCTGCCCCCTCCTTAAGGATCGCAAAGTACTTTACATATGGCATCTTATTTGATCATCATCATAACCCTTTGAGGTAGGTACATTATTATCTGCATTTTACAGATGAGGAAACAGAAGCTAAGAGAAGCTAAATGACTTGTCTAGGGTCACAGAGCTATTAAGTACATGAGGCAGAATTCTAACCTTTTGCTTCTAAGACTCTCTCCAGTATGCCTTGTAGTCTAGATTACCTAGCATTTGATATGTAGTTCAATGCCGAATGTATAGACCTTATTCATCAGTATTTATCTAATGGATAATGAGTTGAACAGGAAGAGAACAGATAGGATTCCCATTAGGGAATTTCAAAGGTTTTTCTTTGTTTTACCACCCTAAGCCTCTCTAACAAAGTCTCATCTTTTTAACACCAGTAATCTTGTGATTTTTGTATGGTGGTGAAACATGGATAACTTGTCCAAAGGACAGTATCTAAAGTTAGGTCCCAGATTATTATTATATTGCTTCCCTGAATGTCTTAGCACATATTGTCGTTTGCTTCCAAAGGCTTATTTTCCTGAACTCTCAAAAGTTCAAAAGGTTGGAGTTTATGGAATAATCTCTTTTACCTAAAATGAAAGAACAAACATTGAGGCAAAGGATCATGCTACATTTTAAATTCTGAGCCAGCAGAGAGAATCAAGCCTTTTGCCTGTTAGAGCTGACCTGTACAACATACAGCCTGCAGACTGCCAAAGGATTTCAGATGGCCTGTTTTATAAGGGTTGTCACTGCGAACTCTCTTGTTTTGTCACATGATATGCAGCAACTAGCCATTGTTAGTCTGTCTCTAGTCTAACCTATCTGTGGCCTGAATAAGTTTAGCCTGTTTTAATTTTGGCCCCTACCTACTGCCAAGTTGTGTATGTCTGCTTTTGAGCACCATTTCTCATCCTATGCTGTCTGTAAAAGAGTAAAAACCAAGAGAACTGAATTACCGAGAGTGAACCCGGGAAAATGGCCTTTTGAAAGCACCTTCCCTTTCCCTTTCTTGATCAGAAAGGCTACCACTCACCACCTGGTTAGCAGATTGCAACTGGTTATAGGATAGCTACACAAGTTTCATCTAGATGCTTTCATTACCCAACATTATGACGTTCCCAGGACCTGCTTTCCAGCCTCTCCTGCATGATGAATAGTTTTAAAATGATTTGCACATGTACTGATCTCTGTCTCTCCCACCTCCATATACCCTCCTCTACCCCCTGCATACACACTTGAAAAAGATATGACTTCATAGACCAGTAGTAAATTTGAAAAAAGTCACATCATGCCCCAGGACTTAAATAAATGATATTGATTTACCTCTGGATGCAGTCTATAAAATTGTTAAGATCTAAGAGTGGAACAAAAGGCCTTTCATACTTGAATTTAACATGAACTCAACCAGTAATATATGGACAAAAAAGTGTTGAACAAATGACTGAGTCATACCTATTTGTTTATTGAAATGAAGAGGTTTAGTATTGTAAGAGTAGGTGATGGATGACCAATAGAAATGACAGAAAGGTCATTCTTAAAGATCCTGAGCCTAATTGAATGGTATAGACTTTGCAAGGAAAAAATAGAAACTGTAGAACATATTGTAGATTGGAAAAAATTGTCACCTACTGAACATTAGAAAGGCAGTTTTGATGGCCAGTATTACACTATTCTTTGTGAATTAACAAATGAGCAATCCCTGTTTTTACAACAGCAAACTTCAAAATATCCTTAAGAATTTATTTTTTTTTTTATTTTTTTTCCCAAATCAAATGCTATATCAACTTCTGGTTTACATCATTCATTTCCACCAGATTTTGAGTTGCAAACTTTCTCCCCGTTTTTCCCCTACCCATTGCCCCAAAATAGCGATCCTACTGGATATCCCCTCCTCCAGTCTGCTCTCTCCCATATCTTCTCCCATACCCTCTTCAACTTTCCAGTAGGGCATGGTGGATCTCTATGCCCCAGTGCCTGTATATCTTATTTCCCGGTTACATGTAAAATAATACTAATAATAGTATATATATATATATGTATATATATAATATATATATATATATATAATATATATACTCCCACTTGTTCTATTCACTACTTTGATCCTGTCCCTTTTCAAAAGTAGGTGCTTCCAACTTCCTCCCCCTCAGCCTGCCTTCCCTTCCATCATTCCCCTCTCATCCCCTTTTCCCCTACTCTCCTGTAGGGTGAGATGCCCTATTTAGTGTGTATGTCATTCCCTCCCTAAGCCAAATTCAATGAGAATAAGGTTGACCCATTCCCTTTTTGCCTTCCTATTCTTCCCCTCCATTGTAACCATTTTCCCTTGCCTGTTCTATATGAGATAGTTTACCCCATTCTGTTTCTTCCCATCTCTCATTATATTCCTCTTTCACCTCTTAATTTCACCTTTTAAGTATCATCCCTTCCCATTAAATTGGTCCTGTGCCCTCTATCTATGTATACCTGTAAACATATATACACACATTCATATATGTATTCATACTCCCATAAACCCTCCCATATATATATATATATATATATGTATTTCTATTCCCTTCAACTATTTTCATACTGAGAAGAGTTTCTTCAGTTGCAATTATCATTTTTCCACGTAGGAATGTAAATAGTTCGACTTTGATATGTTCCTTATTATTTCTTTTCCCTGTTTACCTTCTCATGCTTGTCTTGCTTCTTGTATCTGGATGTCAGATTTTCTATTCAACTCTGGTTTTTTTCATCAAGAATCCTTGAAAGTCCTCTATTCCTCTGAATGACCATATTTTACCCTGAAACATGATACTCAGTTTTGCTGGGTAGGTGATTCTTGGTTTTAATCCTAGCTCCTTTGACCCCTGGAATATCATATTTTAAGCCCTTCGATCCCTCAGTGTAGAAGCTTCCAGATCCTGTGTTATCCTGATAGACTTTCCACAATATTCAAATTGTTTCTTCCTGGCTGCTTGTAATATTTTCTCCTTTATCTGGGAATTTCGGGAACCTGGCTATAGTATTCCTAGTAGTTTCCTTTTTGGGATCTTTTTCAGGAGGTGATCAGTGGATTCTTTCAACCTCTATTTTGCCCTCTGGTTCTAAATCATCAGGGCAGTTTTCCTTGAGAACTTCTTGAAGGATGATTTCTAGGGTCCATTTTTGATCATGGCTTTCAGGTAGTCCAATAATTTTTAAATTCTCTCTCCTGGATCTATTTTGCAGGTCAGTGGTTTTTCCAATGAGATATTTCACTTCTGACAAATTTGGCTTTTTAGGGCATTCTCCTCGTTGCCTTTTTGAGCCTCTTTTGCCATTTGAGTTAGTCTATTTTTTAAGGTGTTATTTTTTTCAGTCAGGTTGTTGACTCTCATTTCATAATTTTCTTGCCTCATTTTCATTTCTCTTCCCAATTTTTCCTCCACTTCTCTTATTTGCTTTTGAAAATCCTTCTTAAGGTCCTCTATGGCCTGTAACCAGCTCGTATTTTTCTTGGAAGCTTTTGATGCAGTTCTGACTTCACTGTCTTCCTCCTGTTCCATGCTTTCATCCTTTTTGTCTCCAAAGTAGAAGTATAAAGTTGGGTTGCTCTGTTTACTTTGCTTCCCTCATTTGTCCATCTTGCCACTCAGTTACTTGACTTTTGGGCTTTTTGCCACAGTAGGACTCTGCTACAAGACAGGGGAGCTTCGTACAAACGCTGGGGTTTTCTCAGCTACTTAAGGTATTAGTTGGGTGCCCTCTCTGAAGCCTCCACACACTCTGGCAAGCTGGTTGCACACCCCAGGACCTCCACCTTAGACCTCAATCCAGATCCAAGCAGGTGAAAGCAAGAGCGATTACCTCTCAGACTGGTTGCTCGGTCCCCCTACAATCTGCAGTCCAGGAATTGAAGCAGCCGCTTGTGGCTATGCTGGGCAGCATAATAAGCTTAGCCTCTTCTCGCCCTAGGGGCCAAAGCCGACCGCAGTCCCAACTACCAGATCCCAAAGACCACACTGCGCTGACCTCTCACTGTGTCCTTAGTATCTATGTGTTGATAATTCTGGAAACCTCCACAGCTACTGATGATCTGATGTCCCTCTAGATATGGATAGTCAGGCCCTGCCCTGGGGCTAAAACCTCCCACTAGGGCGGGGCTGGGGTCAGTTCCCAGAGTGCTGTGCTAGCTGCTTCCTGGCGGCCTGCTGGGCTATCCTCAGCACTAGGTTAGCTTCTCTGTGTAATTTTGTGGGTTCTGTAGCTCCAAAGTTTCTTCAGTCACCTTTTACATGAATTGGTGGAGGTGGAAGTCAGAGCTGCTCAGAAGTCCTGTTTCTACCCCTCCATCTTAACTCTGCCCCTATCCTTGAAAATTTAACAAATTATACTGGAATAGAAGCATCATCACAGAAAAAAACTGTTATCCATAGTGGCATAAAGATAAAATTGATGCATAAATATCTTTAACTATTTATTTTTTAAAATAAGTTCCAGATTTTCCCTCCTTCCCTCTCTTAACCATTGAGATGGCACCAATATGATAAATTGTACCTGTGAAATCATGGAAAACATGAACCCATAAATAAGAAAACTATTTAATTAGTGTTGTTATGAATTCATAACTTTCAGATTATATGAAATGAAAACCTTTAAACCCAGAGAAAACCAGAAGAACTCAGAATCACATGGGGACAATGTGAAGTACATATCATCCATGTAATCCTGTCAGCTATTGGAAATATTTTCAGGACTTTTCACATCTAGCATTATGTCTTGCTTAAATTATAGCACCAGTGCAATATTTATAGCACCTATGATCATGATAAAGACCATGATTATAAGTATCGCATGATGTTCAAAAGCAAAATATGTGAAGCTCTCCAGATAGAGGATAGAACTGAAGGATTTATTTAGGCACCAGAAAACCGAATCCCAAAACCAGTAATTCCATCAGAATACCAAAAATATTCAGAAGCCATAATAACACTGAGAGCCATGCCATCCTTTAGGCTCCCCACAAACCTTGACAAGATCAATATTTACTCACAAAAATCTTTATTTCCTTGCCTGAGCTCCTCTGTCCCCCACCATTTGGCTAACTTTCAACACCAGCTTCCTGTGGGCTCTGCTTCCCTTCATCAAACCTCCTCTCACCACAGGCTCCATGTGATTTCATTCAGCATATTAGGGGGCAGAGTTTACTTTCAAGGCAGGGGAGGTCTTCAAACTCCCCCCAGGTCTATTAAGCGGCAGGGAAGATCTTCAAATTCCCATTACAGCACTTTAATAAATTCTTGCTGATTTATTGGTTTGTTTACAAAAAGCAATCATTTTTTCCACTTGCACAATAATCTACCAAGTATTAAAAAAGAAAGAACAAGAGTAAGATGACTTTTACCAGTATTTTTTCTGTCAGAATTTTATTGAATATAAGAAGAAAATAACAATAATTAAATATATAAGAAGCATTTATGTAGCACTTTATGGTTTGCAAAATCTTAAGGGCATACATTACATTACTTCTTTTAATCTTCACTATAGTCCTCAGAGAAGTTAAATGATTTGCTCAGGCTCACAGTGCTATTAAGTGTTTGGGGTAGGATTTGAACTCAGATTTTACTGAGTTCTGTGCCTTATTCACTGAAATCCTTGCCATTACTTATGCATATAATTGTCATTAAAAAGCCAAGTTTTGAGCACTGATATTTTGATTGTACTTCTATCACATTTACATTAGGCCAAGCTTTGTCTACTTTAAAAAAAGTTAGTTGTTAATTTTCAGAAGTATGTGGGGATTTTTATGGACATAAAGTTTTTGTTTTTTAGTTTGCTTAAATTCTTTTTTGTCTGCTACTAGATGTCTGGGAGACTGGGCAATTGGTAAGGTTTTTAATATTCTAGGACTTCATTGCCCAATGATAATTCAATAAATTCATTATAATTTTAATTGCCAGATAATCATTTGAAAAATATAAAAATCCATCTACCATAAATATAAAAATGTTTAAGATCAAGTTATGTCTATGTAGGTTTTTAATAATTTTGGGGGGGGGGGGGTGGGGGTAGGAGTGGTCAGCAAAGTGGGCTGCTGGATGATGATTAAATTTGTGATATCCATTCATGCAGGGACCTCCCACTGATGGAGATCAACTGTGTTTATTGGAGATTTACTTACTATATTAGGAGCCAAAATTACTTGCTCAGAACATCTGGTTGAAAGCCTTTTTGTCTATAAAGCCATTGTTCTTTTCCTTCTCTGGCATATGACCTTTTTTTTAAATTGTCATAAAGATAACAAAATTTTCCAGCTTTAATAAACCTGAAATGCCTTTCATGAATGCTTCTGTTCTGCTGTATTGCCAATGTGATATTCACAGCACCTCTGGCAACTATGCATATGCCAACACAATTCTGAATCACAAAATATAACAGGCTCTCCATATATAAGACAGAAGAAAAACATTCAAATGCCAGAAAGCCAAATCCATCATAGCATCAAAGAAGTTAATAACAAAGATGTTATTACTGCAGAGATCAATGCCGTCCCAAAGCCTTCCCACAAACACTCACAATAGTAACTGTCTGTTTGCCTGCAGCCTCTCTCTCCCCCAGTTCTAACTGTTCTGACTCCCAGCTTCCCGTGGGCTCTGTGCCAACCTTCAGCAAGCTCCTCCAATAATAGGCTCCATGTGATTACATTCAGCCTATTGAGGGGCAGGAAAGATCTTCAAATTCCCATTACCATATATCAGGAGGTTGGCAAACCTTGCTTTCTTGCTGTTCTTCTGAAATGATAATCAGAACCCTTCCTCTGTATTTTTACATGTTTTGTCCACATGTCTAGAATGCTGTCCTTCCTCATGATATCAATGCTGTTATACCTCTTAGAATCCTTACTTTTCTTTAAAGCAGTTCAAATTACACCTCCTCAGTATCTTTTCCTAATCATTCCAGATGCTAGTGCCTGCCCATCAAAAATGACTTTGTACTGGTATTATATATATTTTGTATATGCTTAAATGTATACATTTTGCATAGTAGAATATATATTCATACATATACATGTTGTTTTCCATGTTAGAATGTAAGCTCCTTGAAGTCAGAGATGATTTTGCTTCGTCTTTGAATCCCCAGTGCCTTCTGAATGGTGGACACTTAATAAATGCCTATTGATTGATCCCAGTACAATGCATTTTCCTCTGTAAGGAACAGGAGGGAGACATGGTAGTATAAGGAAATAAATAAAGTAAAAATCTAATCTGTAAATAACACTAGCAAAATCACATTTTCATAATCCCAAAAGTCGAGTATTGGAGTATTAGATATGTAAGGGAGAGGAACTTGTTCTGTACCTTCAGGCTGAGGAAACTCCCTTTACCAGTGTAAATGTCAGAACCTTCTCTGAAACTTGTAAAATTTGTAGTTAGAACAGTGAAAAATTAAGTGATTTATCTAAGGTTACACAGCCAAAATCTGTCAGGAGCAGACTACCAGATCCCAGCTCTTCTTAACTTAAGGACTGGCTCTCTAGATAAACTTCTTCTCTTGGATATGGAAGCCACTTTGAAAAGTAGAAAACACTATACATCTGAAAAGGACTACCGTATTTCCCCAATAATAAGACACTGTCTTATTATTTTTTTGGACAGAAAAACACCAGAGGGCTTATTTTCAGGGGAGGGCTTATTTTAATGAACATTGACAGCAATTTTAATAAACAGGTAAATGTGAACAAAAAAATGTACCTTTATTCAATAGCAAATCACTGGGGAAGAACAGGATGATGCGCTCACTGCTACAGCTCTGATTGGATGCAGCTCAGAGCGTGGCGTGCGTTTCACGGGGGGGGACAGTGCATACAGAGGGTACTGTAATGTAGCGTGTAGCGCAGGGGATCACCTTCACTACAGTAGCAATCTCAATGGGGCTTATTTTCGGGGGAGGGCTTATTTTAGACGAATCTTACACAGTAAGGGGAGGGCTTATTTTCGGGATAGGTTTTATTATTGGGGAAACACGGTAGTATTTTATGCTTTGGTTTGGCTTCTTTCCCTGTCCTATTCTGTTAGAAACTTTAGTGAGAGTCATTTAACTGAATCAGCTCATTATGAGTTTGGATAACTAGTTATGAGGATTTCCATATATTGAGACTAAATCTGCCTTTCTGTGACTTTCTGTGACTGTGTTGGATAAGTATCCATCATTCCTAGTTCTGTCCCCTGAACCAACCAGAACGACTTTTAATTACTTTTTTGGATGGCAGACTTTTACATATTTTAAGATAGTTACCATGGCTTCCCTGAAAATTCCCTGAACTAAACATTTCTAGTTCTTTGGATTTATCTTTTTGTGGCATGATCTTCAGTCTCCACCATGGGCTCCCCCTTCTGGATCTTTTGTAGCTTATTAATGTCTTCCCTAAATGGGGTTGAGGGTGGGGAGGGGCAAGAACATACGTGTTCTTTTTTGATGAAATTTAATTTAATGACTGTTAATTTCCATGATATTTATAATACAGGAAGTATTTAAGAGGCACTTCTTTATACTTTTCCAGGCATAGGAAAAACATGAACTACAAATATAGGATATTTTAGAGAAAATTTGAGAGGAAAACTCAACTGCCTTAGTACTTTATGTTACTTCTAAAGGTGATACTCTTGAGCCTTTAAACTAGAATCAGCAGATGGGATGAAATTGTAAATAAGGGAATAGAATAACAACAGGAAATTTAATTTTGTAGAGGTACTATTGTGTGAGCACTGAAGAATCACTTCACATGGGAACCCCCATTTATTTATTTTAGGCATAATTTTGAGGCCTTATTTTAAAGATATTTTCAAAAGTGCAAATATTACCATGGAAGAGATGGTAGAAAATTTTATATTCATTTTCCTTTAAATATAGACTATAGAAATATAGTAGTCTCTTCTCCTTTATTTCATCATAATTCATCATAAATGGTAAAGCCATAAATAATATCTATCCCCAAATTATGTCTTTACATTGTGGCTTCATTAATTTAATTTCAAATTTCATTTTCATTTTTAAAGGCTCATAGGTTAATTTAAGTTTTATTATGTTTGTCTAAAAATTGCTGCCTTACTTCATCGCATCAGTTATACATATCTTTATCTAATTGGTACATTTAAAAAGATGTTATAAAACTTTCAGGATTTGGACATTATCATTTTTTATGAATTCTCCCATATTTACTTTTATAGCAAGAAACCTAGCATGTTGTCTTCACTTTCATATGAGAGCAAATGATACACGTGGAAGACGTTTTTGAAGTTTTAAAAGTGTTACATAAAATTCCTGTTATTGTTGGTCATAACAGAAGCAGAAATAAGTGAACCCTCTGTAGTCTGTCAAGAGAATTATTTTAAGATGATAGGTATAACCCTTTCTATAATGAGTAAATCATGTAAGAATGCAGAGCAGTACTTCAGATTTGTGCAAATAAAATAAACAATAGAAAAGAGGTAATATTAAATTTTATTGATTAGATTTTTTGTTTCTTTTTTTAGGAACTGATTTAACATGCTCAATATGGAGATACCATATTGCTTGAAATATATTATTTAATTTAGTTTCAAATATGACTTGTTTAAAACCTGAATGCAAGCTATAAATGATGTTACTTTACAGTGGTAAAGTACTTTATTTGAAGGATATAGTTTATATTTGGTGGGGGCATGTATTTGGATGAATATTTTTGTGATTGTAACAATGGGAAAATTATAATTTAATTTTACACAAAGTTATTATAACTTAGTATTCATGGTTATGTACCTATTTTTCTTCTTAAGTGACTAAGTTCCCTATTAGGAATATTACATAGATTATATGATAAGGCATTAATATGTATTAACATAAGTTGTATTATTCTGAAATATTAATTGGGAATAATTGTTAGGATGAAATATCCAAAATAAATTTCAAATACTATTTATATAATTAGTAGTTTTTGTTTCCTTTTAATAGCTTCTGGTGTATTGGAATTGCACAAAGCTTTAGGGCATTATGGAATTCCTAGATTTTTAGAAGTCTTAGGCACTACTTCCCACTCTCCTCAATTTCCTTGACTAAACTTTGTATTTTACTTATCTTTGTACATATTGTATCCTCAAGGAAAACTGGAACAGTTTCTGAATGAAATCAGAGGACCTGACCTGTGTTCAGATTCGGCGTCTGACTGGATAGTCTAGGTCTGATATTTACTTTATGACCTTGAGAAAGTCACTTACCCTCCCTACACCTCTGTCACCCTCCCTAGAACTCATTGTGCTCTTAGATAGAATGTGGTGTTGAACTAAATGACAGGTCCCTTCTACCTATTGTGAGTTCCAAAAATCCAGTATAATTAATTGACTTTGAATAATAACATTCATTTTTATAGTACTGTTACATTTTACAAAATGGTTTTCCTCAACTGTCCTTTGACATACTGGAATGTTAGACTAATTCTTTTTATTGATGTGTATAATGAGGTTGAGTAAAGTTAAATGGCTTGCCTAGGGTCATACTATTAATATGTGGCAGAATCTGTATGTGAAGGGTGAAAGAGTTTTTATCATGTTATTTGAATGTTATTTCATCAGGGTGGATACCCTTTCCATTTTCATACATTACTCCAGATATCTGCTGTTAAATCTTTACATTTTTAGCAAGGTTATAGACTAACATATTTTAGGACAATCACTCTTAATTTTTATTTTCATATACATCATATCTAGTAGAAGACTTTGCACACTGTGTTTAGAATCACTCAGTAGTTCAGGATCAGAGACTTGTATAATTAGAAAGGACCTCAGTGTCCTTGTATTTCAAGAGGTATCTCCTAGTGGATTCCCATTACAAGACCTCTGAGAAGTGAACATTATTCTCTGCATGAATTCTTGTAGAGAGAATGGAACCCACCATCTCTTCCAACCCCATGCATTCTATTTATGGGTAGTTCTAATTGTTAGAGTTTTTCTTTACATCAAACCTAAATTTCTCTCTGCAATATCCACCTATATTGTCCTTGCTTCTACTCTCTCAGTCCAGCCACAAGAAATTTAATCACTCTTATATGACAGACACCTTTCCCCATCCAATGTTTGAAAATAGTTATCTTAGTTCATATATGTTTATTAAATTAAATTGATTTGATTATCAGTGAATAGCAGGATCCAGAATTCACCGTTTTCTGCAAACTTCCAAGCTCCACAGCAGCACAACAATAAGAAATGCACCAGCTGTCTAGTAATTAAAAACACATCCAGAAGAGGAGATGGGAAACACCTGCACATACTAGGTAACACCTTTTAAAGTAACAGTGGAGAGTTAAGTGAATGAGGCATTCCCTGATGAGATACTGTCTGCCCTTTTTGACCCTATGGACAAGACTCTCTTTAAAACTTTCATGAAGGGGATATACTGCTAAATGTTTAACTACAAGACTGGAAGAGAGGGTGGAGTATGGACTCACCTTTAAGTTTATTCTGCATTATTATCACTTTGATAAGTCTAGACAGTTAACAAAACAAAATAAGCCCTGATTTACATTTTATATCCAATTTAGTATTTCTGATGGATAGATACACTGAAAATTGAATAATTGTTGGAGCTCATTAGAAATGGTTCTAGCACACCTCTCTTATTCCTCTTCTCTCAGCAGAGACCTGGAGCTGGTGAATAGCACAATTTTATATGTAGAGAGGTCAGGCAGTGAAGGTTTGCTTTTATTTCTACCAGAAAGAAAATGCGGTTAATGTAGTAAAAAGAATGTTAGACTTAAAGTCAAGAGGTCTTGTGTTCAAATTCTGGTTCTGCTACTTAATAGATAGAAGAGAGGAATCTAAGCATAGTCTGATATACCCTTAAATATTGGGAAAGCAGATTTCAAAGGGTTTGGACATATTTCTAGGCTATCATAGACCAAAATGCTTTGGGAGAAAGTCACCCAAGAGCGGAAGTGTCTTAAGAATGAACTTCTAAAGACAAAAAAAAAAAAGGAAACAGTCCCAATGAAGAGAAAAATGAGATTTTTTTCTGAAGAGACCAATGTGGATATACAGAAAGAATTTTAGGGTTTAAAAAAGAGAAACATACAGAATATGGGAGTAAGACTGGTTAAGAGTAGGTAAATGTAAGAGTATTATATGATCCTATCAAAATAGCATTATGAATGTGAAAGTTTATAGTGAGCAGAGACTGGTAAGGGAATATAAGGACAACAAAAAAAGCTGTTTTTCAAATTTTTATTAAGAAAAGGGAGATAATTAAAGAAGGGATAGAACCTTTGCTTGGGGTGAATGAGGAGATAACTGACTAAAGAGAAAACAGTATCTCAATTCTAATTTTCTTTTGTTATTTCTGTAAAGGAGAATATCTTTTACATTTGTAATGAGTAGGGAATTGATGCTCATGAAACAGTTAAGGAAAGGAAAAGAGAAAATATGCCTTTGCTGAATTCATGTCATCTGGCTAAGATGAACTATATTTATGATTGCCAAAAACACTGTCAGTGATAACTGAAAGAACGGGAAAAAGAGAAAACATATCACAAAATTAGAGAATGGAAAATATCCTATCTTTCCAAAAAGAGAAGAGAACAGAATCTGAAAACCATAGGTTCATTTAGCTTGTGTTTGATTCATGGAACATTTTAGAAGGGATGGTTAGCAAACATTTATGAAGGGTAGTGGCAGTTAGAAAGAGACAGCATGACTTTGTCAAGAACAGGTCATCCTAGACTAACATTTTCCTTTTGGATATGGATTCCAAAACTGAGAGGAATGAGAGAAATGCTGTGAATAAAATTTACCTATATTATAGAAAAACTTGATAAAGTATCTCATTTTTCTTATGCAGAAGATATAGCTGTATGGATTAGATAATACAATCAGGTGGATTCAAACTTGGTTGAATGGTCAAAAAGTAGTTGGTAATAGTTGAATGCCTTTGTGTCAGTATGTCTCTAGTAGGGTACCAAACAGGTCTGTGTTTGCCATGTTCTGTTTAACTTCTCTATCAGTTATTTGCATAAAGACATTTTCTGGGCTATGTCTGATTTAGAGAAGTCCCTTGGTAATCATGTTTGATGTTGAACAAAATAGTCACTTGTTAGGTCATTGAATAGTTATTAAAATTTTATTTAGTTAGCCAAAGAAGGAGAATGATATTGAACAGGGATAGGCATTGATTACACTTTGAGTTGATTGAACTCTCAGAAGCTCCATTGTGATCCACCAACCAAACCTGTAACACTTCCTCCTTGCATCAAGGTCTTTGTGACTCATCATCTGAGGAAATTATGTGAGCAGTCTGAGCCCTTGGGCTCCTGAATCAAGCAGGTCTTGAGGAATGTCTCAGTAACTATTTTGGGGAAAACTATCCTTGCCTTACCTGCTTGGGGGGAAGGGGAAGAGAGAAAGGTTAAGATACTGTTTCTACCACAGGCATAGATTGTAAGTTCGTCACATTTTCAAATGACACAAAACTGGGAGGAATAATTAATACTGATGGATTTAGGATTCTGAAAGATCTCAATAGGTTAGAACATTGGGCTGAATTTAATGTGAAATTCAGTAGAGATAAATATAGTGACTTGTCCTTGGTTATAAAAAAAAATTAACTTCACAATAATAAAAGGGGAGAGGCATATTTAGATAGAAGTTGTTAAAAAGATTTCAGAATTTTAGTGCACTGTAAGCTTAATATAAGTCAATAATGTGATGTAACAGTCAGAAAGTTCAAGTGACATTGGACTGCATTAAGAAGGGCATATATTTTAGAAAAAAGGAGCTGATTATTCCTCTGTATTCTGTCTCTTAGATCTAATGGAGAGTATTATGTCTGAAAACTAGCCGTGTGACCTTGGGCAAGTCATTTAACCCCAATTGCCCTACCTTCCCCCTCCAAAAAGCAAAAATTAATTAATTAATTAATACTGAAATTTAAGGACATTGACAAACCACAGAAATCCAGAGGAGGTGAAATAGGGTGGTGTGAAAGACTTGAACTCATTTTATATGAACATTGGTAGAAGGAACTGTATATCCTTTTTGTTTTTGAGAACAGGAGACTCTTGAAGTACATCATAGCTATCTTAGAGTATTTGAGGAGCTGTCATTGAAGAATGATTAGAATAACTCTTGGGGCTGCTAGGTGGTGCAGTGGATAAAGAAGCACAGAGCTGGGAATCAAGAAGACTCATTTCCTGAGTTCAAATTTGGCCTCATATATTTCTTAGCTGTGTGACTCTGGGCAAGTCACTTAAACCATTCCCTTCTCAACTCATTTTGCATATGAGGAACTGAGGCAAACAGCATTAAGTGACTTGGGTAGTGTCATACTGCTAGTCAATTTCTGAGGTTGGATTTGAACTCAGGTCTTCCTGACTCCAGGCCCAGCACTCTATCCACTGTGCTACCTAGTTGTCCTCCCTAAGAATTAAAGCTATTCAAGAGCATAATGGATTACTTCAAGAGATGGTGGGTTGCTTCTCCTTGGATTTCTCCAAGGAAAGAGTGTGTGGTTAAATGTGTCATAGTAGGGATTGCTTTTGTAAATGGCATGGATTTGATGGCTGGCAAGGGCTCTTCCAACTCTCAGATTCTATGATTCTTTGATAATGTGTTATTCTCCAAGCCTGGAATTCATTCATATCTTAGAGCTTCTCTCTTCCCTTAAGACATGACTCAAGTGCCATCTTGTGTATGACGCTTTTCCTGTTCTACCCAATTGCTAGTGTTCTACCAAGTGATCTTATATTTAATGACTTTCTGTTTATTTGTATTCACTTTATACTGTGTATGTGTATATATGCATATATATATGTATACTATGTACACATATATACACACTATGTATACATATATTAACACATACAGACTTCTGTATGTTTGTGTTTATGGTGTATATGTATGTTGTTTCATTCATTCTACTTGAATCACCAATGCCCAGTTCGTAGTAGATACTAAATCAATATACCTCTACTAACAGAGAAGTTGGAGAATCTTAGCCTCAGCTCAGCTTCTCTGTCCTTCAGTGGAAGAACACAGGTTGGAGCACTCTTTTAGACAGCTTCTGCATGATGACCCACTGGGAAGTGCAAGCATATCCAAAAGCAAATCTAAGGAAAGCCCCACATAGTGGTTTTTACTATGAGTCCTATACTCCCAAACCATGTCCCCGGATCCTTTTCAAGGATAATTCAGCTTCCTATTAAAGTTTTACTAGAAAGTATTAATTCATGAACTTGAGAAGGTGTAAGACAGGAGCTCAGCTCCCTGCAGATTCATTGGATCTGGCCCAACTGAAAGAGGCATATAATTTACAGAGATGTCTACCCCAAGCATTTGAAGACTTTCCCCAGAAGGAAGGGTAGATGAGAAAAGTTTGTCCTAACAGCCATGAAGGCAACTAAAGCAGGTGCTGTGGAGTGCTTAGGGCTTGGTCAGGTATCAAAGATGCAAAGGTAATCCACTGCATCCCAGGCCATCACCAGTTGCTTGACTTTTTGTCCTATCACTAGACTTCAATAACTGAGAAAGAGAAATTGAGGCCAGTGACGTTGTGCAGCTCTGCCTTACTTAAATCCAATTCACACACAAGTTAAGACATCATCCTGTGATGTAGCTGGTTCTCTTTAAAAAAATGAAGGATAAACCACAACTTCTTTTCCTCTAAACTCTATATTTATAGGTGGGGAGATGTGTCGCAGACTTATGGAGTCATAGTTTGTGTTAGTTGTTCTTGCCAAATACTATCATCAGGGGCAACTAGGTGGTGAAGTGAATATGAATAGATCACCAGTCCTGGAGTCAGGAGGACCTGAGTTCAAATTCAGCCTCCGACACTTAACACAAAAACTAGCTGTGTGACCTTGGGCAAGTCACTTAACCCCAATTGCCCTACCTTCCCCCTCCAAAAAGCAAAAATAAATAAATTAATTAATACTATCATCAACAGCAATCAGGAAGAATTTATTAAGTACTTGACTATGGTCCAGGCACTGTGCTAAATACTGGAGATACAAAGAAAGGCCAAAACATGGTACTAGTCCTCAAGTAGCCCAAAATTTACTGATGCCATTTTCTAAAAGTTAATTTTTCTGGCTAATTGATCTTATCTGATAATTATGAAGGGATACACTGATGGGGATCATGAACCATAAAAATACAAATGTTACTCTCAATCTTTTAGGACTACATACAGCAAGACTTTGAGGGGATACATAGTAGTCATGTTCTAGGGGCATAAATATGGTGGGGGATAGTAACTCTGGAGTCTACATGTACCATATATGTGACACCTATGTACTTAACCTGCACTTCTAGAAGCTATATTTCTGTTGCCTCTTCTTCACTGAAATAGCTGGAAGTTCCTAATTGTCAAAAATGACACTGCCACAGAAGTTTAGAGTAAAAAATATCCCCTACAATGGTTCTTTATGAGTATATCAGAGTTGTGGGTGGTCTACAGTATAATGGAAAGATAAAATATACTTAAGTTGGCCACAATATATTATCAACAATTATATGCATAGAAGAATTGGCATAAGTGACATCATATAGGAAATATTAGAAAAGGAGATTAGGCTGCTAGGAATTGTGAGAACTAGAAATTAAGAATAGATGGCTTTATTGTTCTATGTATGCATGAAATTCTAAAATAATTAGAAGACCTCTTAGGTGTTAGAGCTTACTTATATTTGGGCATTACTAAAATATGAAAAATAGGGGGTGGAGCCAAGATGGCAGAGTAAAAGCAGGGACTTGCTTGAGATCTCCCCCCAAACCCTCCAAATACCTATAAAAATGACTCAAACAAATTATAGAGCTGCAGAACCTAAAAAATAATGAAGTGAAACAAATCTCCAACTAAAGACACCTTGCAAGGTTGAAAGGAAGGGTCTATTGCACCCAGCTGAGAGTGGAGCACAATTCAATATGGACCACAGTCAGCACAGATAGGGCCAGACCAGGCCTCAGGGGACTGAATCATTGGCAGCTGTGGCAGTTTCCAGATTTTTGGGCTCAAAAACACCTAAGACAGCATAGAAGGTCAGTAGGAAAACTCTGTTGGACCTGGGTGAGAGAAAAGCAGAGTTTAGCCACAGTCTCAGGTAGGCAGAGGTGGCATTGGCAACAGCAGCAGCTGGCAGTGGCTGCTTCCACAGCTCTGGGCCCACAGATGGTGTGGGAATTGATCGGTTGATCATAGGGGGATTGCAGGGATCTCTTTGCTAGTGCTCAGGCAGGATTCCCTTGCTTTGCTCTGCTTGGATCTGTGTCACAGTCCTGGTGGCAATCCTGGGGTGAGGATGAGCGTTGGTGTGGTGGAACTTGTGGTGCAGTGGAGAGAGAATCCTCCTCACAATTCCAAGGCAGAAAAGAGTGTTTATGGTCACTCACAGACTAGGGCCCAGACCAAGAAAGGAATAAAGACCTTGCCTTTTATCACATCACCTTGGAAGAACAGAATGTTTACAGGCCCCTAGAAACATCTCTGAAAACAGATGCACAAAACCCCCTGAAGTTTGGGACAGGGCACCCTACATACTGGAAGAAGAATTTGAAAGTCAAATATTTGGCTGGGAAAATGAACAAACAGCACAAAAAAAAACTTCATACTATAGAATCTTAATTGGTGACAAAAGAAGATCAATTCATAGAACCAGAAGAAAAAAATCAAATTCAAAAGAAGCAAAAGCAAAGCTCCCACATCAAAAGCCACCAAGAAAAATATGAATTGGTCAGAGGACATAGAAAAACTCAAAAAAGATTTTGAAAATCAAGTAAGAGAAGTAGAGGAAAAAATGGGAAGAGAAATGAGAGTGATGCAAGAAAATCATGAAAAATGAGTCAGCAGCTTACTAAAGGAAACCACCAAAATACTGAAGAAAGTAGCACCTTGAAAATAGACCAATGCAAATGGCAAAAGAGGTTCAAAAAGCCAAGGAGGAGAAGAATGCCTTAAAAAACAGAATTGAACAAATGGAAAAGGAGGTACAAAAGCTCACTGAAGAAAATAATTTCTTCAACAGTAGAATGGAACAAATGGAAGCTAATGACTTTATGAGAAATCAAGAAATTGTAAAATAGAACCAAAAGAATAAAAAATAGAAGTCTATGTGAAATATATCATTGAAAAACCACTGACCTGGAAAATATATCCAGGGAGATAATTTTAAAATTATTGGATTACTTGAAAGCCATGATAAAAAAAAAAGGCTAGATATCATCTTTCAAGAAATTATCATGGAAAACTGTTCTGATATTCTAGAACCAGAGGGTAAAATAGAAATTGAAAGAATCCATTGGTCACCTCTTGAAAGAGATCCCAAAAGGAAAACTCCTAAGAATATTGTAGCTAAATTCCAAAGTTATCAGGTCAAGGAGAAAATATTGCAAGCGGCCAGAAAGAAATAATTCAAATTTATGGCAACACAGAATAACACAAGATCTAGCAGCTTCTACATTAAGGAATCAGAAGACTTGAAATATGATATTCTAGAGATCAAAAGAGCTAAGATTAAAACCAAGAATCACCCAGCAAAACTGAGTATAATACTTCAGGGGAAAAATGGATATTCAATGAAATAGAGGACTTTCAAGCATTCTTAATGAAAAGACTAGAGCTGAATAGAAAATTTGACTTTCAAATACAAGACTCAAGAGAAGCATGAAAGGGTAAACAGGAAAGAGAAATCACAAGGGACTTGTTAAAGTTGAACTGCTTATACTTCCAGATGGAAAAATTATATTTGTCACTCGTGAGACTTTTTTCTCAGTGTTAGAGTAGTTGGAGAGAATACATACATACATATGCATACATGCACACACATATATACATATATAGACTGAGGGCACAGGGTGTGTTGAATATGAAGGGATGCTATCTAAGAAATAAAATTAAGGGGTGAGAGAGGAATATATTGGGAGGAGAGAGGGAGAGATAGGATGGGGTAAATTATCTCACATAAAAGAGGCAAGAAATAGCTTTTACAATGAAGAAGAGGGGGAAGGAGAGAGGGAATGAGTGAACCTTACTCTCATTGTATTTGGCTTAAGGAGGGAATAGCATACACACTCAATTTGGTATCTTACCCTACAGGAAATTAGGGGGAAAGGGATAAGAGGGGCAAATGATAGAAGGGAAGGAAGATTGGGGAGGGGATTGACAGAAACAAAACACTTTTGAAAAGGGACAGGGTCAAAGGAGAGAATAGAATAAGTGGGGGACAGCATAAGATGGAGGGAAATATAGTCTTTCACAACATGACTATTATGGAAGTGTTTTGCATAACTACACATGTATAACCTATATTGAATTACTTGCCTTTTCAATGATTGTGGGTGAGGAGGGAAGAAGGGAGAGAATTTGGAACTCAGAGTGTTAAAAATGTTAAACATTGTCTTTACATGCAACTGGGAAATAAGAGGTACAAATAGTGGGGTATAGAAATCTATCTTGTCCTATAAGAAAGTGATGGGGGAGGGGTGTAGGAGAGGGAGGGAAACTAGAGGGTCGGGCAGACTAGGGGAAAGGGCAGTCAGAATGCATGCCATCTTGGGGTAGGGGATAAGGGAAAAATGAGGAGAAAATTTGGAACTCAAAATCTTGTGGAAATGAATGTTAAAGACTAAAATAAATTAATAATAATAAAACAGAACAAAATTATCATATTTTTATAAACTGAAGGCTTTAATTTTTCTGAAGGATAATTTTAGATCAAATATCTAGCCCCAGCTTTTATTCAAAAAATGCCACTCTGTTAATTGAGATTTTTCATTGTCTACAATCTCTGGGGTTCACCTCAATCTCAACCAAACATAGGGAAATCTTCACTAGGCAAGTAAATTAGAAAAAGTTGCAGAACTTCAAAAAAAGAATGAAAGAAAAATAATTGGATGAGATAAAAAGACATAGATATGTACCCCATATCAAGGTGAATATGGGTCAATTTAAACATTTAATTATTTTGCTTCTATGTTTTTCTAAGCTTCTAAGTTTTAGCCCTGTGACCTGAGTCCAGATCTTCTCATATATTCAGTGTAGAACTGGAAGTCCATATTTTTTATCCCTCTAAAATGGAGATTCCTCTTCCTGATTGAAAAATTTCCACCACTATTTGAAGCAGTTTAAAGGCTCTCTGAAAAGGATAGTGATTTTCCCTTCCTTCCTATGGATGCTATAAGATTTACCTTTTAGTGATAGACTGGGGCTGACAAAGCATTTGGGAGGCTTCCAGTGTATATAATGTTTTACATCCTTTTGCTTTCTCTAGACTGATAAAGTTGTGAGGAATGGCATCAGAAATACTAAAGAATGGAAACTCTGCAGCTAATGTTCTCCCTGTCTGTTGTGGAGCCATGGCTTGACTCAGAATCTTCCATCAGCACACTACAGCTGCCATATTCATTGTTCCTTTTTCCTTCCATTACTCTGGTATCTTATTAACAAATGTTTCTCTCTATTAGAGTAGATTTCCACCCAACTGTTTTCTTCATGTGAAAAATAATTTCTAGTTGAACTTCCACTTATTTCTGAACAAAATATACCAATATCTTCATCATTCTCCATCATATTCTTAGCTCTTGTTTCCATTTGCCTTGTAAAATGGGTTTCTACTTGATCAAACTTTTAGTAATTAATTTCATGTACTTTTAGCCTCTTCTAACTTAGTAGTTATTTTTGTCCTGCTTTGTTACTCCTGTCACCTCCCACTGAAATTCAAGTGTTATCACTGCATGCTCAGCAGACTTATCCAAATTGACACAACAGATCCTTTCCACTTTAACCAACTCTTGCCAGTTTAAAGCCATTTTTACTTCATCTCTCTGAGTCTTCACCTGTCTCTCTCAATTCTTTCATCCTTTTTTTTCCTTTTTTATAGAAGTGGAGAAAGTTGTATATAATCCTCAGATATTCTGTAAACATGTCTATTTTTCCTCTTTAAATAATTGCCATTCTTTTGGTTGGTCAAGTTGCACTCTTTTCAGCATTTTAGCTGTCTTGTATTTAATATATAATTTGTAAAGTATTTGAGCATAATTCATATCAACACATCTTTTCTGTTTTTGCATTATTTACCTATGCTAGTTGTTGTGAGAGGAATGCATATAATTGATTTTCTTTGTAATCTTGTATTTTTTATTTTATGCATTTAAAAACCTTGTTCTGAAAAGTTCATAGAGCTTTAATGGACTAGCAAAGGGAAAGGGTTCTATTCCACATACAATTTAAGAACTACTTCTTTTGTTCAGCATTTTCTCTCTTCTAATTACTGCCATGTAGTATTTTAACCTGGTAAATAACCAGTGTGCTAATCAATAAGAAAAATAAGAAATTCAAGCTTATCATTTTATATCTCTTCATTGTTCTTTATTAATATGTTTATTCATATTCATTTCCATAATAAAATTGTTACTATACTTGCTTTTCCTTACACTGTTCCTTGCAACAAATAAAAAACAGTATCATTATTGAATAGTCCGACCTGTAACTAAGATGCCTTCCATATTGAACTTATAACCACCATCAATATTTTTCCAGTTCCTACTGTAAATGATCTTGTGGACAGATGGGACTTAGCATTTAGCAAGTGATATTTAATATATAGATATTTCACAGAAGTAAAGGATCATAAAATCTTAGATTTGGATAGGACTTGAAAAATCATCTACTCTAATATGTTGGGCAGGTCATTTAATCTCCTTAGGCCCCAGTAATGAATATCACAGTATGCATTCTGCAAAATGAAGGGATTGGGGTAGATGGCTTCTGAGGGCCCTTCCAATTGTGGTCTGTGGTCCTGTGGCCTTCATTTTTCAGATGAAGAAATACAGACCCAGAGTAGGGATATATGCCATATCCTTTCTTTTCTATTTTCATTGTCACTATGCTAGTTCAGGCTCTATTATTGATTACTTGGTTCATTGCAACAGTCCTCTAACTAGTCTTCCTATTTGTAGACTTTCAGACTCTAATAAGTCTTTTTTCCATAAATTAATTTTATTCATTGTTAGTTTTATTTTATTTATGTAAGTATTCCCCAGTTCATTCCAACAGAGAAGTACACTTCATTGAAATAAAATTACATTTATTAAATTTGAGAGAGAAAAGGCCTTTTCTTTGCCAACTTGACTCTATCCCCCTTTCCATGTACTCTTGGATCCAATGACAATGACCTTTAATGCTTATTTTTGCCCTATTTCTCCATCCACTAACTTCATGAATTTACACTGACTGTCCCCCATGATTGGAATGCTTTTACTTCTCATCTCTGCCTCCCAACTTCTTTGTTTTCCTTCAAGTGTTAGCCAAAGTTTCTTCTACAAGAAACCTTTCCCAGGCTCCCATTTTTAGTGCTTTACCTCTGAGAAGAACCCCCTGAGTATCTGGTGTATTGTTGTATGGTTTGTCCTTCATTCTTGAAGAGGACCATGACATCAGGAGATAATGACATGACTTAAAAATGACTTTGATTTGAGTGAGGGAAGGCTGTGCAAAGTCACCAGCCTCATTTTCTCCTCCCGAACCATCTGGGTTCATTGTCAATATAGATCAGGATGATTGGAGATGGCCCAGGATATGCAGTAGGAGACCTTGGCTCTTTTAAGCCAAGGTCTTCCCAGGTTCTCACTTTGAATAAGGCAACACCCCTTCAGTGAATAGGCCTCTTTAAGAACTTGTTTGTCCTTTCCCCCATTAGACTGTGGATTTTTTGAGAGTAGGGGCTGTTTTGTATCTTGCTTAACTCAGTGCCTGACATATAGTAGGCACTTAAATGCTTGTTGACTGAATTACAGGATTGCACATTCTGATTGTGTGTATGAATGTCAGTATGCAAATAAACATAATCAGGAAAGATAAAGAGTAACTGGAAGATAATATGGGATGGGAAGGCACTAGTCTTTGGATTTCATAACTAGAGAAATTGAGCCAGAGGTGAAAGAGTAGGAGTATTCCAGGGATAGAAGAAAGCCAATATAGAAAATTTGGAGAAATGGAGATGGATTGTCATATTTTACAAACTGCAGTGTAGTTGGATCATAGTTTTTGAAGAGGAGTACAGTTTTGGAAGATTAGAAAAATATAAGGAAGGGCCCAAATTATAAAGAAATTTAAAAGCCAAACATAGTAGTTTATATTTTGTACTGGAAGTAATAAGGTTTCCCTGAAGTTTATTGAGCAGGGGTGTGATGACATGGTCAAATCTACTTTATAAAAATCAATTTGGTGACTGAGTGGAGAGTAGATTGGTGTAGGGAGAGACTTAAGACAGACATGTCAGAAGTCTGTTGCAGTAATTGAAGAAAGAGTTGATATGGAACTAAGGTTGTGGTTGATTACCAAAAAAAGGGGTCACATATAACAAATGTTGTGAAGGTAGAAAGAATATGTGGTAGAAAGGATGTGTTGGTAATAGATATGTGGGATAAGAAAGTGAGGAACCAATGATGAACTTGAGGTTGTGAGTCCGGGTGACTGAGGAGGGGCAGTGCTGGTCATCTAAATAGCAATAAGGAAGTTGGGAAGAGGAAAGGGTTTGGAAGGGAATGGGGTGGTGTAATGCCAGTGTGATACCCATAGCAGCCACTATGAATATGCATGAATATTTGCAGGGTAGAATCACAAAATATAATAAACTCTTCCTCAAAGACAAAACCAAAATATTTATTTGGAACATCATTAGGATACCAGGAGGTAAGAATTTAACAAGGTACTTATCATCAATCCAGGGTGTGCCCACATCTTAAACCTTCTTTCTGTTAGATCTCCCCACAAAAACAAGTTCCCCTGGGAAAATTCTTCCCTCTGCCCATTCACAGCTTGCTTCTTTATCTCTTTGCTCCTTGGACCAATTCATCTCACTCACAACTTGCTTCTCTCTCTCTCTGTTCTGTCTCACTCTCACTCTCTGCTCTCTATTCTCTGCTCTCTCTTCCTTGGGCAAACTCCTCCCACACTGAGCCCCATGTGACCCAGGCTCCATGTGATTCAGACTCCATGTGTTCACAGGCTTCATGTGTTAGGCCTATTATATAGATGGGCATAGAAAATCTTCCTATTTCATTAACATTACAGGTAGTGGGAGACAAAAAACTTATGATAGACATATTCAGTTTAAGATTTTTATAGGGACATTTCATTTAAGATATACCAAAGGTTATTAGTGATATGTTACTGCAGCTCAGGGGATTGACTAGAGTTCTATGTGTATATTTGTACACACACACATACACATATATACACATACATTCCTATGTACATATATATATATATATGCATGTACAACCATACATATGTGTCTGGAAACCATCTGCAATAGACAACACAGTTCAACCCCTATGGACTTTAATGTGGTCACCAAGTGGGAAAGCATAGAGTGAAATAGAGAAGAGGACCCAGGGCAGAGTCTTGTAGGACATTCATGGTCAGTGGGCATGTCTTGATCTAGGACAGGAGACTGGAAAAGTTTAGTTATACATATCAGAGGAGAGCCAGGAGAAATCAATGTACAAAAACACCTGGAGGAGAGACTGTATCTAAGAGAAGTGGGTATTCACATTGTCAGATGCTACAGAGAGGTCTGTAAGGATGAGGAATTTTTAAAAGGTCATTAGGTTTGTCAGTTAATTAATCATTGGTAATTTGGGGAGAGCAGTTTCACTTGTCTCTTGAAATCAGAACCCTGGTTACAGAGGCTTTAGAAGAGCATAAAAGAGTGGAAATCCCAAATATAGTCTGATTTCTTAAGGAGTTTAGCTATGAAAGGAAGGAGTGATACAGTATAAAAGCTAGGAGGAACCAGGGTGGGATGAAGTGAGGGTTTTTTAAGGAAAGAGAAAGATGTGGTCATTTTTTGTAAACAGCAGAGGAAGTAGTAGATAGAGACTGATAAAAAGAGAGAATGGGTAGTTTGAGGGAGAGGTTGGAAGAGGAAGAGATAACAGGTATATGTGAAGGAATTTGTTTGGCAAAGGGAATGGTTCCCTCTTCTATTCAAACTAATGTAAAGCAGAAGTTAGCAGAAGAAAGTATCTTTAGTTGAACATGATGGGATAAGGATAAAACTCTTCCCAAAGAGTTGTAGTTTTCGTTTTCCATTTTTTTTTTGGTCACATGTGATGTGAAATTTTCAGGTTTGGGGAAGGGCTAGTTACCGTGTTTCCCTGATAATAAGACCTATCCCGAAAATAAGCCCTCCCCTTACTGTGTAAGATTCCTCTAAAATAAGCCCTCCCCCGAAAATAAGCCCTATTGAGATTGCTACTGTAGTGAAGGTGATCCCCTGCGCTACATGCTACATTACAGTACCCTCTGTATGCACCGTCCCTCCCCCACCGTGAAACGCAGGCCGCGCTCAGAGCTGCAGAAGTGAGCGCATCATCCTGTTCTTCCCCAGTGATTTGCTTATTGAATAAAGGTACATTTTTTTGTTCACATTTACCTGTTTATTAAAATTGCTGTCAATGTTCATTAAAATAAGCCCTCCCCTGAAAATAAGCCCTCTGGTGTTTTTCTGTCCAAAAAAAAAAAAAAATAAGACAGTTCTTATTATCGGGGAAACACGGTAGTTATATACACTGTGGTGAGTGAAACAGGAAAAACATGAAAATTTGAGATTGTCTTGTTACTGTGAAGACACAATTGAGATTACATGATAAAATTTCGATATTACTGTTTTGTTGTGCAATTTGAACCTCAATTTTTAAATTTGAATTTGTTTTAATAATATGGATCATTTTTTCATATTTATTGATGGTTTGTATTTATTCTCTTGTGAGAACTGTTCACCTTCTCTGCCAACTTGGATAATAGGAATAGTTTTAGTCCATGTATAATCTATGATTAATAATTGCTTTTCATTTGTCTGTATTTCCCCTTTCTATAATTCCAAGAAAAAGATATTTGATTCCATATCTAGTGTTTGACACCAAATCGTACCAAATCTAGTATCTGATTCCATATACCATCATTTTAGAGCTAGAAGTGACGTTAGAACACTGGATTGTCTTTTAAGCAAATAGAGCATCAATTTATATTAGGGGAATGAACATTTCTAACATTCATTGTATCAGCATTCTGGATCAGGATCTTTCCCCTCCCTTAGATTCCTCCGTATTTCCCCTAAGTTATATTGAAAATTTGAAAAGAGCAATTTGCCCAAGATAATTATGCATAAGAAGCAAGATTTAAAAGCCAGGACCTTTGACTTCAGATCCATCATTCAGTTATACCATACTGTGTTATTTATTTTAATGGCAGATATGAAAGACTAATTCTCCATTAGTACCCAAAACCAACATGGATACTGACTATTTCCAGTCAAGAAGAAAACTGGAATGTAACCTATATCTAAGCAAAGCTACGTTACATTGATTATATTGTTATGTAACAGTGTCTATTCAAAGAGGTCATGAACCAGAGACTATGTAGCTATTTCAGTGTTATCCATCAGCATAAAAAAATGTTTCATAAATATCATTTTGATGGTGGAATGTTCAAGAAGGCAGCATTCTTTCTTTTATAGAATAACCAGAAAATGCTGGAATTAAGGAGACTTTGAAAGGTCATTTTTTTCATCCCTTACTGAAGTCACTAAGCCAACAAAAATTTAAGTGCTTTCTCTGGCAGATACTGTGTTAAATGATGAAGATACAAAGAACAGCAGAAATACATTTTTTGTTCTCAAGGAGTTCACATTCTAATGAGATAACATGCAATATATTATACATACAAGAAATTATGACTTAAGACTACAACAGACCCAAAAATTATCGCGCAACCAGTATGTGAAGACCTCCAGTGTGGCACCTCACAAGGTAATCCATTACACTTTTGAATAACTTTAATTGCTGTTAAAGTTGTTCACAATAATAAAATAGTCATAATTGTCATTTATGTAGCTCTTGGAGGTATTGAACTGAAATATATACCTATCAAGCAAAGAACTTTAAAGTCTTATTTTTCTAGGTCTGTTTCCAGAATCAGAAAAAACCCATCTAATCATGTTTAGGCTTACCTAAACTAAACTTAAGAGGAGTATTAATGTAAGATTCATAGGGTCATAAATTTATGGTTAAAAGAGACCTTAGATGCCAGTTGAAATGCTCATTTTATAGATAGGGAAATGTAGGTCTACAATATTGAACCATGCACTTCTTCATAAACTTGTTCAAATATTAAAATGTATTTACCTTTTTTGTGTTCCTTTTCAATCCTATATTTGCATTTTTGCATATCTACTCTACTTTGGTCATCCCTTCTGGAACACATAGAAGTACTTTAATAAAAGGCTGCTTTGTTTCCCTGTATATTCAATTCTCCTAAATTTTTCTTTGTTTTACCTATTTTTTTTTTGTCCTCTGCAGTTTTGTTTTCCAAGTTATCCTCCTTCATTTTTGTCACTGCTACATCTTACACCATCCTGATTATGGCCACATGGTACCTGAAATCTTTCTTTCTAGCTACTTGTATTTTTTCTTACACCTGGCAGTTCTGTATTCTGTTATGTTACTGTGTATTTTCATTTTGGGATTTGTTTCAGGAGGTGGTTGGTGGATTTTTTCCCTACTTTTTGTTCATGAGTCCTTGAAATGTAGCATCTAGACTTTTTAAACAATATGTTGTGATAATTTTTAGGTAGTCCTGTGATTCTTAGATTATACCCAGGACAGTTGTATTTGAGAGGAGATAATTTACTTTTTTGTTTTTTGGGAGGGGCAATTGGGGTTAAATGGCTTGCCCAAGGTCACACAGCTAGTAAGTGTCAAGTGTCTGGGGCTGGATTTGAACTCAAATCCTCGTCACTCCAGGTCTGGTTCTCTATTCACTGTCCCACCTCATCACCCCAATACCTTAATTTTTAATCCATTTTATTAATTAGTCTTGATTTTGTTTGAATATTCTAGAGTCATTGATTCCTGATGATATAATCACGGAACCTACTAAAGTATGGTTTTGTAACTAATGTACTAATTTTATTTTACTTTCTTTTTACTTCTCTAGTAGTCTATAAAGCCAAGCAGTTCTCCTGAGGACTTCTGCTGTGAATAACTTTAAGGTTTTGATTACATAGTATGGTAAACTCTCTATTTATTGAACAGTAAACTAAAGCAAAACATTCACAGAAACCAAAGTACAACATTCACAGCACAGCAATATAACATTAACAACTTACTGCTAAGGTGGCCACACAGTCTAAAACAAAAGATATGAATCTGTAAGTCACAATCTCCTCAGTCAGTATAAAGTACCCATCTAAAGTCTTCTTTCATCTTGATTTGGAGGATGACTTCCAATCACCCTTAACTCAATCATTCTTAAGGAGTAATCATCCTTAAGGTGTAGCTGAAAGAACAAAGTACAAAGGTCTCCCACCCCTAGGTCACATAGTCTTAATCTTGTCAGTCAGCACCAAGTTACCCAAGTAAAGTTCTTTTCATCTTGACTCAAGACTGACTTCCAAAGTCTGGCTCCTCTTCCATGCTCCCAGCCCTTGTCTGAATTCACCCATCTGTCAACTGGGTTCACAGGTAGGCAGCTCTCAGCTCCTGTTCTAACACCAAGCTCACAGTGACTAGTCCACTTCAAACCCTTCACAGTTTCTGTCAATAGACAGGGTACTTCTGTCTGACAAAGTAACACAATTCAACAGATAGAATGCTTCTATCTGACAAAGTAACACAATCAACAGACAGAATGCTTTTATCTGACAAAGTAACACAAACACAAATCAACATGGACAGAGGTCCGACACCACAAGTGTTCTCCCTTTCAGTTCTGCTTGGTTCCAGCTGTGCTCATGCTTTTATATTCTCTTTTGGAAAGTTCTTCCCACTATGAGCTCCATGTGATTATGTTAGTGTCCAACAAACACTTGACACAATCAAAGGCAGGCTCAAAGGCACTTGAATAGCTGAAACAAGGAGCTAAATACTTGAATAATTGAAACAAGGAGCAAAGTACCATTTTGCTTGCCATTACAAAGTCTTAATTTCCATTTGTGATACCATTATAAAATTCTGGATTCATTTCTTTCAAGATTTCTGGTAGACCTTCTGGCAAAGTTATATTTCTGTTAGATATTTTGCTTCTTGATTGTAGAATTTTTTGTCTCTTTTATTTCTGTCATGGGTAACCCTGGCCCCATATAATTTTTTTTTTCCTAATCACTGATGTTTTCTTTTGTTTATTCATTTTTACCCCTTATTTCTTGAATTGGGTTTTGTGTTATGACCAGGGCCTGTACATTTCTGAGAACAGTCTAGCATTGATTGGTCTTGATTCATACTATATGAATACTGAATGCTGTGTTCTTCCAGCACCACAAGGGTCTCCCAAAGGAGTGAGCTGGAAAGTTTTATTACCTTAAGGTTCCAGTTTGATCAAGGGTTAATCTGATCTAGAGTGCAGCTTGATCATTGCCTTCCACCTCCAAGTCCTGTAGTATGGTCCTGGTGCAGGATGCATATTTTCTCCACTCATTCCTGGTCCATGTGCTGGAATGTTTCCAGAGCAGTACTCCTGGGTTGCTATTTTCTATATAGACTCCTTTCCTAGTACATACAGATTTCCAGTTGACTTTTGTATAGGACTGAGCTATAAAATACATTTACTATGGTTTTTTCTTTGTTGTTTTGATCATTATTCAATCTGGGATTATGTTTTCATCCACAGTGGAATATATTTGTGAGAGATTTTAGCTGATGTATTCTAATTCACTCCACCATCTTTGCCAGAATACCTTTTGTGAATACTTTACAGAATTAACTACTTAACTCAAGGTTCTTCCGAGGAAAGTGCTTTATAACTGCATTAAGAGAAGCAACATGTTATTAATTGTGCTGTTTTTATAATGATAATACACACACATATATACTTTCATTGTTGATTCAGGGCTTCATTTGAATATTTTTCTTTTTTCTGGCTCCTCCATTACAGTCAACTGTTACTTATTCTTATTGGAAGTATTCTTTAAATTGGCTGTTTCTTATATGCTCTTGGTTAGCCAATGAGATACTAAGCCTACTAGAATATTTTGAAATCTCAATAGATGGTATTATCTCTGAAGTTTGAGAGGTTCTCCCTTCTGTTAGACCAGAGCTGGCTCAACATTTGCGAAGCTCCAAAAGAAAGTTTAGAAGAGAATAGATATTAGACCACACATCCAAACTGAAGATCCACAGAGACATTATGCTGACTTCATTGTTGTATGCCTGTGAAACTTGGGACAGTCTACCAGTACCATGCCAAAAAAATTGAACCACTTAGATTTGAATTGTCTTAGGAAGATTCTGAACTTTACCTGGCAAGATAAGGTCCTGAACAATGATGTCCTATCTCAAGCTGAGTTGCTGGAAGGCATTCAGATTGTACTGCAGAGAGTGCAATTCTGGTTATCTGGCCATGTAACCCAAATGCCAAACACATGTTTGCTTAAAAGACTACTTCACAGAAAACTGGAACAAGACAGGTGCTCATACAGAGGTGAGAAGTGCTGCAAAGATACTCTTAAGATGTCTCTGAAGAACTTCAGTATTGATTGTGAGACACAGGAGTGTCCAGTGTGGTGTGCACCTGAGTTCAAATCTAGTCTTAAACACTTAATACCTGTGTGATGTTAGGTAAGTCACTTAACCTCTGTCTGCTTTAGTTGGCCCATCCATAAAATGGGCAGAATAATAGCACATACTTCATAGGGTTTTTGTGAGGCTAAATGAAAAATATTAAAATGTTTTGCAAACCTTAAAGCATTACATAATTGATAATATTATTTTTATTTACCAGATCCAACTGGTTTGTTTTATAAATGAGGAAACTGAGACATAAAAAAGTTAAATTAATTGTCCATAGTCACATAACTAGTAAGTAAGGGTCAGAAGGGGGAGATTTGAATCAAAGTGTTTCTAACTCCAGTTCTCTTATACCTTGACACTTCTCTGTACCTCAATTGAGACACTGTATATGCATACTCTTTTGCCCCTCACATTCATTGTAAATGAACACAATGCTTTTAGAGGATAGTGCCCATGAAAAGGCTGTAAACACCAGACAGATGCTTCATATTAGCCACTAGAAGAAAACCAATAAGCATTATCCAAATTTCTCTTAATCTCAAGGCTGCTGGTAGAGTTAGAATGGAACAAAGGTCATTTCTTGCTTGTTGGTAGGGTCTCTTTCTGGGTAAGATTGGAGGACTGATTACATGACAAAAAGAATAGGATTCTCCAAGGATAGCCCCATTAGTACCTGGGTGTGGTTTGCAAAGAGTAATATTCCTTGGGTTCTTGGAATTGACCACATCATCACACAATATCATACTCATTTTCTTTTGAGATTAGAGTAAGTTTGTTACCCAAAGTAATAAAATAGAAAAGGGCATTAGACTACGGTTAAGGTTGAGAGCCATCTGGTTTCAAGATTTCTCTCTTACTCACTAGCTTAGGCAAAGTCATTCCCTCCAAATTCTATTTCTTCCTTTATACAATGAGGGATTTAAGAGCTGGTGCCTTTTAAGTCCCTTTCAGGTCTAATGTTTCCCTCCTTCCTTTAGGTGTTAATAAAATAGCTATTTGGACATTTAATAAAATTCCCATTTCCGTTTCCTACCATCTATATTTATTTTCCCTTTTTTTTTTACAGTATTCAAAATACTTGAATGAATGTATGATATGATCCTTACTATGATTGACCTAGCAATACAGATACAAACAAACAAGGCAGTCACTTCCCTCAAGGATCTTCCATTCTAATGGGAGGAAAACATTACATAAAGGTAAATTTAAAAAGGGGTAAAGTACATATGCTGGAGCATGGTTTGGAAATGACTTGTGAAGGCTTGTTGAAGCTCTCCCCTAGAGTCTCAAGGGCAGAATCGAAGGTTCTGAGCAGATGTGCAGGGGTGGAATGGAAGATGAGAAAGATTGTCAAATTGCATTCAGCATAGTTGGGAATGATGCACTCTCTCTTCATGACTTTGAAATGATTGCTAAATAAGCAGTTAAGCTCAGCATTTATGCTGGCTTGGTGGCAGTTATGCATTTACAAATAGTTATGTTGTTTTGATAAGTTCCATAAAGAAGACAGGTAGTTCAGTAATCATTATAGTATGTTACTTTAGGTAGTTTTTTTTTGGATTATTTTTTGTGTTTGTTGTTTGACTTAACTTGGTTCCTTACTTTAGATCTTTGAATTTAGAGGTTTTGTCTAGTTTACATCATTTGTATGTGATACCTGTAACATCATTCCCTTTTCAGAGGGATAATTACCAATGTGATTTGTACATATAGTGCCTTCTGGTAATTCACAACACAATTTGTAAACTTAATAGATTCTTTGAATAGCAAATGTTTTGAAGATGATAAACATTTTTTCTCTGAATTAATATAAGGAATGGTTATATATTCATCTTCAAATAAAATGTGATAGGTGTACTTTTAAAGGTAAATACTACATGTCATGGTATATTTTTTTCTTTTAAATTTATTTACTTTTAATTTACAACATTCACTTCCACAAATTTTTGAGGTCCAAGTTTTCTTCTCCTCCCTTTCCTCTCTCACCCCGCCCCGACTCCCTGCCACAGAAGCATGCAATCCAATATAGGTTCGACATAAACCTTCATATTAAACATTAGGCAAGTTGTAAAGAAGAATTATAACCAAGGGAATGAACAACAACAACAACAAAAAAAAACAAAAAAAGAGTTTGAATCATATTTTCTTCTAGTGTTCTAGTATCATGTATCATGTATCTAGTATCATGTAGCCTGTTGGTTTCCTCATTCATCATCATTTTTTTCCTTAGTTGACAGAAAATGTTTAAAAGCTGGGCTATCTGGTTTCCCATTCTATGGTTAATTAAAATTGACCAATTAGAAGGGATATATGTATGTTGCAGTAGCAAAGAAGATAATCCAAGGACAAACAGAGAGGAGGGAATTCTCTATCAATTTGTTAGATAGTTTATGTCAATATGACATATATTAACACAAGAAGAAGTAACAACCTCTACCAAAGGAGTACCAAAACAAGAAAATATTAAGCATGAAATATTGAAATTGAAAGAAAATGTTGAGCAAATGTTAAGTACCAATTGAATGTTGAGCTGTGGGGTCCAAAATTGTCCAATCTGCAGGAAAGACCACTGAGGCAGAGCTCTAAGGCAATAGTACTTTGTTAAAGAGTCCATGGCCCCGTCTAAGGAAGTGGACCTTAGATATTCCTCATGATCTGAGATTTTCAGTTTCCCAGGACTTTGTTTTTATGGGGGTTGATACTGGCATCGACACCTGGACATTCTGGTAAGGCAGAGCAAAATATAAAATCCCAGTGGTTGATAGACCTTGTTTTGAATGCCAAAAAAAATGTTATATCATCAAGGGGGTCCTGGGTTGGACAAAATCTGAGATATCTCTGCTGACTAATCAGTCATAAGATGGTTGCCTGCTTATGTTAAGATAGAGTGGTTTGAAGGTTGGAGGACTTTCCAAAGAATCAAAGCACCCTACCCACACTGGATTTGGCCATGAAATTTGAACAAAACAGATAGGAGTTCTCTTTGCCAGTATTCTTGTGGTTGCACAAGTGAGCTTCATAACTGGAAAGCAAATGGTGAATGCTAGATTTAAAGAGTTTAGTATAAAAGCCTACTATAAGAACCTGTCTTATCCAATTATCTCTATATGACTTATTTAACTGATTAATACTTATTGGAATAGAGTAGAGGTCCAAATGAATCATTTCTCACAGAGTACTCTGCAGTAGGCTAGGGAAATAACAAAGATCATGACTTAAGCTTTTGCTTCACCAAGTTTCTAGTGAAATGGGGGTGAGGGGTTATGACAGAAGCATAAAAAAGAGTTTGTAGTAAAATGGGGGTGAGGGGTTTTGATAGAAGCTGTAGGAGCAAGCACCCCAAGCATCCTCAGGGTTTGCTGCCAATACAGGTTCTTGGATCTGCTTTGTTAAAGGAAAGCAACTCAAAATGGGTTAACAAGCTTACTTTAATCAGTCAGACATATATCGTTTACCTTGTTCAGGGGAAAGAGGTCAGCACCCCGAACTTCAGAATATATAGACAGAATTATCAAGACAGAAACAGATGTAGTAGACAGATTTCAAACTGTCCAACCATTACATCCATACCCAGTCAATATCTGGGTTTCCACATCTGGGTTTTTCAAAGCCGGGGGGGGGAGGGGGGGCTCCGGACAACGGCTTCCCAGAATCCAGATCAAATCACAGAACACTTCTCAAAGTGAGCCCCCAAAACAAAGCTACACATCAGGGCTTATATAGCCTTCTCCTGGCTCAGAGAATGTGACAACCTTATTGACTCACTGGCCAATCAAGAAGTATCTACTGAAAAACAAGCCTCCCACCCCAAGCTTCAGGTGCACTTTAGCCTAGGGGCAGGGAAGATCTTCCAAATCTGCATTCCCATTACAGAAGCATAAGTATATAATTGATCGTGAGTTCAGAAGAGAGATACAGATAAAGTTCCATGTATGATCTAATGACAAGTAGATAATTTGTGACTGTTGTTGGACTAGAGAATCCTTGAAAGGAAGCATTCTTAGAAGTGGAACTTGAACTGTGTCTTGTAAAGGCAGATTAAGCAGGCAGAAAGAAAGGGGCAAGGTCAAACCCAGATAAAGTATATAGGTTGAGTAAAGGCACCCAAGTAGGCAAGTGTGTGACCTGAGTAAAACATAGGACCGCTAGGAGTCCATATGATTTAGAGCATAAAAAACACAAAGAATTTAAGATTAGACGGGAAAGTTTTGGTGGTGAAAGATTGTATAGGACTTGCTAAATAGTTTGAAATTGATTTCACAGGCAGTTGATAACTGTAGGATTTTGAGCAAAGAAGAGACATAAGAGACAGATTTATCTATAAAAGAGTAAAATGTGAAAATGATTGAATTACTGTTATGGGCCAGTCACTATGCTGGAAGCTGGAGATGAAAAAAGATATCCCTATTATGAGAGAGGTTAAAAATCTGTTGGGGAAGCTGATACATACATATTTAAATATATAAAGAAAAAATACAAAATAACTACTAGCTAAGAAGGGAGAGAGTGTCAGTAGTTGGGGAGAAATCAGGAAAGACTTCATGGAGAATGTGGTGCTTGAGTTTTATCTTGAAGATATAGAAAAATTCTCTGAGATAAAGATGAGTGAGCAACATGTTCTGGGCATAGGATATGACTAGCACAAAGTATGGATGTGAAAAGTAGAGAATAGTTATGTGAGAAACAGAGAAGTACATTTACTTGAACATTGCAGTGCTAGAAATCAATAAGGAGGTTGGACAGCTCAATTGGGACCAGATTGTGAAGCCATTCCATTTGTTAAATGTAAGGTAAGATTTGCATTTTTCTTACAATTAGTGATTTGGAGCCCTCTTTCAAAACTTTTCACCCTGCCTCCCAGTTTCTTTTTTAAAAATAGATTTTTGCTGATATCTTTTATTCTTATGCTTGCCTGGATTTCCCTCTGTATTCTGCCTACCTCTCTTCTCAGAGAAGTATGCTTTTTTTTGTTGTAGTTGTTGTGTGTTTGTCCTTTGTTCTTGAAGAAGTGAAAGAGGGGGAAAATCAGTACAGTAAAGCAATACAGTAAAAAAAGAAAACCAAGGACATTCAACACCTGTGACACCATTTCCATCTCACCTTTGTAAAGGAGTGAAGTATCTTCTCTCTAATTATGTGAGGCCAAATTGGGTCATTATAATTTTGCAACATTCCTTCCCCCCACCCCTCACTCCCAATATTAATTATCTTTTATAAAGATTCTTTCTGTTTACATTGCTTTTGTCATAGTGTATATTGTTTTCTGCCTTTGGTTATGTCATTATACATCAGTACTTCACTATGTATCAGTTTATGTAAGTATTTTCATGCTTCTTTGTGTCCATCACATTTGTCACAATATGACATTATTAATACCATTATTTTTTAGCCATTCCCCAATTGATGGACATCTACTTTGTTTCCATTTCTTTTCTACCACACAAAAAAGTGTCACAAGAAATATTTTGGTGTATATGGAACCTTTCTTTTTGTTGGTGACCTTCTTGGGGAGTATGTCTAGCAGTGAAATCTCTGGGTTTTCATGAAACTGTTTTGCTGTGGTTTACCTGTTGCCTCTAATGTAAATGACTTGCAAATCTACATATGCAGTTGTTTTCTCTTCTGGGTTTCAGTTGCCTCCTGGATACCTTTACCTGGATGTTCCATTGGCATTTCAAAGGCAAAATGTCTTAAACTGAAATGATTTTCTTTCCCCCTAAACAGTTTCCATAGTCTAACTTAACTATTTCTGTTAAGCACACCAGTGTGATTTCAGGTGTTCAGGTTCACAAATCTAAGAATTATTCTTTACTCTTCCTTCTCCCCTTTTCCCAAGTCAGTTATATCACAAAGTCTTATTTATTCCACCTCTAAAACATCTTCCCTTTCCATCCCCTTCTTTCCATTAACAAGATAGCTACCTAGTAGTTCACAGGCTCTCATCATCTCTCATCTTGCCTATTTTAACAACCTTCCAATGTTTTCAGTGTCTCCCCTTTATAATCTATAATCTCTTCACATAGCTGCCAATAATTCTGGTGTCCATTCATGCCATTCCTTTGCTTGGAAGCATCTAGAATTTCTCTTTTGCTTTTACATTAACAGACAGACTTCTGCTTAACATTTAAAGTCCTTCATAATACTAGCTTCAACCCGTCTTTCCAGAATGACTGCATGTAACTGTTCTTCATGTACTCTATGTTCTAGGGAGACCTACTTTGTTCCCCAACACAGCACTTAATAAACTCTTGGATCTGTGAGGAGAGTCTTCCCTTCACTGGGGCCTCAAGCTCCACTATGCTAGTGCTCTTCCTCACACTGTGTCTGCCACCAAGGACTGTGACCCTCATCTGACCTTTCCTGCTGACATTCCAAGTTGTCTTGGACTGGTAATTTGCTTTGCTCCCTCTTTCTGTGGGTTCTGCTGCTCTAAAATGTTTTTACAGTCATTTTTAAAGGTATTTGGAGAGGTTTGGGTTAGAGCTCAGGAAAGACCCAGCTTTTACTCTACCATCTTGACTTTGCCCTGTATTTTTCATTCTTTTTGTGTCCTGTCTCTAGCATTTATCTGCTTTTTAACTTTTTTTAAAAATAATACCAAATGGTTTTGATGATAGTTGTTTCACAGTATAGTTGGAGGTTCATTATATCCCTCCTTTTCATTCCTGTCTTTTTTCAATATATTTTATTCTTACAAATGACTTTATTTCACTGAGGTGTATAAATTATTCCTTTGATATTGGCACGCCACACCCATCAGCACCAAATATTGCTCCAGCTGTGTAAGTTGTTCTTTATTTCCTCTGTCTTGTTTTGTTTTATCCCTTGCACATCTAGCCTTCTTGTAATTTGATCCCTAATTTCTCTTTAAAAAAATATAAGCGTCTGAATGTGGGGGTAATTGATTTTATTATTCTTTTATACTTATGGTTATTTTATTTTCTGTTGTTTAGGTTCTTACAGGTCATATTTTTTCACTTTTTTTTTAGGATGTCTTCAAAAGTCATTTTTTAATTGAATCTCATTTTTTTTAGGGGGGATAGACTCAAGTTTATAGATTGTCACTTTAAGTTATAGCTGCTTTGTTTTGGGTTATTTACTATTTCCTTTATAAAGTGACTTTTCTTTATATTTGAAAATCTTTCTCTCTTGGGCCCATTGAACAATGTATTGCTTGTCATTAAAGTTAAAATTGTTAAGCTTGTCACTGCATGTCTTTGCTTGTGGTGTGTATGTGTGTTGCTTGTTTTGTGATGTCTTGCTACTTTTTTTTTTTTTTTTTTTCCTTTTTGAGGGCATTTGGGTTTTTTTTGTTTTTTCTTTGTTTTGTTGTTTTTTTGTTTTTTGGGGGGGGGACGACGCTCTTCCGATCTAAAGCTCTCCCTTGCAGGGGGGAGGGGGGGGAGGGTGTTAAGTGTCTGAGGTCACAACCGAACTCAGGTCCTCCTGGCTGTGGGGCCTGTGCTTTACTTACTGTGCCACCTAGCTGCCCTCCTCCCCCCCCCACCCCCTTGCTTTTTCTTTAATGTTTTGTTATCTGCATTCAGAATTTCTGGGCAGTTATCGTATATTATTTATTGGATTTGGTGTTAATTGTAGAATTTTTCATATTATAGGAAAGCTTTGATCTTTAAAATGCTCCATAAATCCTATTTTTTTAGTTGCTTTGGCTTGTATAGAAAAAATTTTACATAAAGTTTAGCATTGTTACTTTTTGCTTCTTTCCTGTAGGATTTTCCTTCACTTCCTTATTTTTATGTTCCAATTCTACAACTCTTTTTAACTTCTTTAAAAACATTATCATGTTTCTTCCCCCATCTCTTTATTTTGTTTTTGTTTTGATCTCTTAATATCTTATATATATAATATATATTATATCTGTATATAATATACAATATGTAATTACCTTTATTAAAAATTTATTTTCTTTTTCAAAGTAGTATGCGGTTTTTTGTTGCTCCTTACTTTCTTGGGAGTCTACCAAGTTTTTTGCTTTTCTTACATTAGTGGTTTTTTTTTTTATTTTTGGAGGAGGGAAAACAGGGTAATTAGGGTTAAGTGACTTGCCCAAGGTCAAACAGTAAGTGTGAAGTGTTTGAGGCTGAATTTGAACTTAGGTCCTCCTGACTCCAGGGCAGGTGCTCTACTCACTGCTCTACCTAGCTGCCCTCTTATATTAGTTTTAAATGAGAGCTTTGGATTTTCTTTGGGCCCCTAGATTGAGCAATGGATAGAGTGCTGCTATACATGGAATTAGGAAAACATGAATTCAGAACCCACATCACTTATTAGGCGTGTTAACTCTGATACAGTCACTTAAACTCTGTTTGCCTCATTTACTTCATCTATAAAATGGGGATAATGATAATACCTACCTCCCAGGGTTGTAGTGAGGATAAAAGGAAGTGATCATCGTAAAGCACTTTACAAATTTTAAAGTGTAATATGTATACTAGTCACCTCTTTTTCTTTTCCTCCACCTCCTCTTTCTCCTCCTCCTCCTCCTCTCTTCCCCCTCTTTCTCCCTCCTTCCTTCTCCCTATACTGTGGCCAGCACAGTGGGCCAGTGAGCCGTGAGAATAACAAGACTGGGGTGTAATCTATAGTCTGTTTATTACAGGACCATTTCATACAGAGCCAAAGATCCAAGGGGCTCACAGAGTTTATATGCCCCCCACAACAGAAGGTCTAGGTGACCCAAAGGAATGTATACACCGAAAAAGAATGCAGACAATGTACAAGGATCCTCCCTCTATGTGACCCAAAGGAATGCAATGTACTAGGTCCCTCCCTTAATCTTGTTTACTATTTACCCTTGCTTAAGGTTAGTTGTTTATTAAGGTAATATCCTAGCACCATATCCAGAGGCATAAACAAAAAAAAAAAAAAGATTACAAGCCCTCTTGCTTATCTGCCCTGTAACTGTATAGGGCAGGGGAAATATTCCTTTAGTGGGGCCAAGGGACCCTAAAAGTTCTCTACATCCCTACCTTCTTGAACTCATACAACGCTCCCTCACTTAAATCCAATTCACTTGCTTCTCACTTCTCTGATTTCATGATCCTCTTTTGAGAACTAAGAACAAACAACAACCTCTTGAATTTGCAACTGTTGCTCCCTTTTGTTTCAAAGCTGCTTTATCTGTGGTATTTTGGTCTTTTATTGAGGTTTTTTCTCTTGAAATCTTGACTGTTTTAGGCTTTTTACTTTTTTTAATTCCCTTCCCCCCACCCTTTATTACTTTCTATTTGCTTTAAGGTTGACTTAGTGGTCTTGATTTGAGCAATATAGGTTTCTCCCCTCCAGAGTCCTATCCCTATCACCCATGAGGCTGGGGGTGGGTGGGGGGCGGGGGGAGCCTGACCCAGTCCTCTAGAATTAAGGCCTGAAAAGCAGACGCCTTTCCTATGTTATTCCTCCCTCATTCTTGTTCTCTCCTTTTGGCTTGATCTGTTCTGAGGTTAGTTAGGTGAAGGCCTAAGGTACCCTTTCACTAGTGTCTGCTTAATAAGTCTTAAGTTTTAAGTGTGAATGGATTGCCTGAGTTAGGATGTGATTTCCAGGGGTCCTGACTGGAATCTGTGTTTCCAGGAGGAGGAACCAGGAAATTGCCATGGAGATTGCTAGTCTGCTGAGATACAGGGTGGTATAACTGCTTGGTGTAGTTTTTGACTTGCTGGACTAGATATGCTACACTAGAACTGATTGCTTTTACTCTGGGCTTTCCAGTCAGATTGGGCTGCTTGTCACATCACACATTTCCACCTCTGCCTCCATGCTTTTGTCTAGGTTCTGTCTATGTCTTTGCTATGCTCCCTCTTCACCTCACCTCTAAACACTCACTTAGGACCAATTTCCTACCTGAAACATTTCCTAATTCCCCTAGTTGTTAGTTCTTTGTTGCTCTCTCACCCTTGAAATTCTTTACTTTTTTTTTTTAATTTACTCTGAATTTATTTACCTGTGGAAATATTTGATTCCTCTACCAAACTGTAAGTTTTTCACCCTCAGAGACCTTTTCCTTTTTCTCTTTGCATTTCCAATGTCCTGCTCATAGTATATTGCCCTGGACTTGAAAATAAGGGATAGTCTGTTGGAATTTTGCATATTTGGAATGTTACTGTGTTTTAATTGTATGTTGTAAAGAATTCTATTTTGGCCAGAACAAATCTCAGGTAGAATTATGTAATGGGGGAAACTTGTGCTTTTTAGACATATAATATGTCAGATATATGCATACACATCTATAAATTAACCGTAAACATCATTGTATCCATATTTTTCATATATATGTGTATGTGTATACACACATATATCTATATCAGTACCATTCTTTTAGTCATTGTGTTCTGATTAGTCTGTTCTTTTTATGAAATAACTTAGCAGTAAATCATAGTAGATGCATTTTTGTTAGTAGCTAATTGAATTCTTATATATTTCATTTATCCTTGGAAGATTGACAAAAAGTATCTGGACAATAACACTTACATATTTGGATTAGAGTCTCTCATTTATTTTCAGTTTACTGACAGTTATACTATAGCAGTCATCACTGGTATTCAAAGACTTATCAAAAAATTAATCTAATGAGATATAGGCAAATGACCTGTTTGCATTGTAGTTATAGTCTCCAAGGGTTTGACATATAATCTCTTTTATCATAGCATAGAATTATCCAAAGGTAATTCATTATTTCTGCTGATAGATATTGACATAGAATACAGTTAAATGAATTTATTATATGCTTGTTATAGAATATCATTAGAACAGTCATATTTCTATCTCATAGTGTGATAATGTCAGCAGGACAAATGAGAAAGACACTGAATCTTCATACAAAGGAAATGGGTTTTATAATGAGTGCAGTAGGAACAGAACTAATCTCTTTTTTTGGATCATTACTTCACCTAATCGCAAAGTCTTTTTTAATTCAAATCCTTGCAGGGTTCTAATTGGTGACCTCTGAAGCCTGATAATTGTATAAGATAGCTGGTCTTTTGCAGTATTCCTAATGATGTTGGCAATTAAAAGTGAGAAATGTAGCTTAACCCTTAGGCCAATGTAGCTTAAGAGGTGAATTCTGGCTTCATTTTTCTAGCTTTAATAATACAAATCTATCCAAATAATTACTTAAATTGTTACTAACTTGCTGATCTTGTTAGTTTATAGTTCTGTATGGTACTCATTTCATAAAGGCTTTGAGTCTTTAAAATGTATCAAACATCATTAGTTTCATTTAAAGAACATGTTTTACTCAAAGAAAAAGCTTACTAGCTTTATTGTTCCATGCCATTTGTATGAAGGTATTCTTCCCCAAAACATAAAACTGTTTCTGAGACCATAGTCACTTAAGAGTGTTAAGTGGAGACTTAAGAGTCAAGAAGACCTGGGTCTGAATCCTAGACTCTTGCTAATAATTCTGTGGCCCTCTATATGTTAATTTTCTAATCTGTGAAATGAGGAGATTGGACTTGTTGATTTCTGTGATTCCTTTAAACTCTAAATCTAAGATCATCTAATCTTATTATCCATCATATAGGTTTTTGCAGCTTGTTTTTTTTTTTTTTGAGGTGTTCAAACTTTATGGTAATAATCCTTTTTTTTTTTTAAATGAGATAACTTGATGGTAAATCATAAAGTGCCAGTTACTACTGAAGTATGTATTGAGGCAGCTTGTCAATGATTTTCATTATTCACTTGTCTTTTTCCTTTTTTTTTTCTTTTTGATGGAGAAAGTTTGTCAGTTCTCTATTTTTAACAATTTTAAACTCAAGTATCTTCCTTTTAATTCACACATTCATCCTTTTTGGACATTCATAATATTGATTCTTGTTGGGAAAAAAGCTGGGAATTCCTATCTTATTATCTTAAATTTTCTCTCTCTTGCTTATTCTAAGTTGTTAGTAGTTCTACTATGTGACTATGCTATATATCTTCATTGCCACACATAAGAAGTATATAAATTTATGTTTCTGTTGTGGGGAAGCAAGAAGTTCTTTGTTCTTTAAGAAGAATAGTTACCATTGTTGTACAAACCTACATTTTTAAGCAATTAATCAATGTGTACTTTAAAAAAAAATAATACTCATCCCTATCTTAGTGAACATATACCAAGTTTCTTTATTGAATGAGACACCATATTTTTTTAAGTCACCCAAAATACAATTGACGTGGTGTAAATTAATGTCCTTTTTCATGACATCATACCAAAGTTGCTATGGGATATCCTTGCCCTCTGGAGAATACTTTTGTGCTTTAAAAAATATTATGCCTACTAAATGTAATAGTAAGAAAAAACAACACTGCCCAGTTCCTATGTGCAGTCTGTATTTGTGAGGCAGTGATTTACTTTGATTAAGAGGCCCATCCTGAGTGGTTGATGATCTCTTCCCTTTTTAAATCTTTTTTTTGTATATTTATTTTTTATTAAGTTATTTATTTCCACAAGATTTTGGATTCCAAATTTTCTCCCCGTCTCTTCCCTCCCCTGGCCCCAGGACAGCATGTACCTCAACTACACTTTCCCCCAATCTGCCCTCCTTTCTGTCACCCCTCTCTCTCATTACCCCCCTCCCTCGTTATCCAATAGGGCAAGAGAGATTTGTATACCCTATTGCCTGTATATCTTATTTCCCAGTTGAATGCAAAAACAATTTTTAACATTCATTTTTAAAGCTTTGAGTTCCACATTCTCTCCATTCCTTCCTCCCCACCCACCCTCTTTAAGAAAGCAAGCAATTCGATATGTCATATATGTGCAGCATGTATGTAGCATACTTCCATAACAGTTATGTTGCAAAAGACTAACCACATTTCTCTCTATCCTGTCCTGTCCTCCATTTATTCCATTCTCTCCCTTGATCTGTCTCCCCACAGTAATATTTGCTTCTCATTACCCCTGCCCCAATCTGTCTTCCCTTCTATGATCCTCCTTCTCCTATCCTCTTTCCCCCTGCCTTCCTGCAGGGCAAGATACATTTCTAAAGTGAATTGAGCATGTGTGTTATTCCCTCCTTAATCCAAATCCAATGAGAGTAAGGCTCATTTATTCCATCTCATCTACCCCTTCTTCCCCTCTGTTGTAAAAGCTCTTTCTTGCCTCTTTTATGTGAAATGATTTTTACATTCTACCTCTCCCTTTCTCTTTCTCCCAGTTCATTCCTCTTAACACTTAATTTATTTTTTAGGTGCCCTCCTTTCATATTCAGCAGAGTTATGTGTGTGTGTATACACACATATACCCACACATGCATATATACACATATGTGTGTATATATGCAAACATATATATGTTTCCTCTCAACTAACCTAATACTGAGAAAGGTCTCATGAGTTACAAATATCATCTTTCCATGTAGAAATGCAAATAGTTCAACTTTAATGAGTCTCTTTTGGCTTCTCTTTCCTGTTTATCTTTTCATGTTTCTCTTCAGCTCTGGTCTTTTCAACAAGAATGCTTGGAAGTCCTCTGTTTCATTGAAATTATATTTTTTTCCCTTGAAGTATTATACTCATTTGATGGGTAGATGATTCTTGGTTTTTTTCCTGCCTCCTTTGACCTCCAGAGTATCATATTCCAAGCCCTCTGATCCTTTAGTGTAGAAGCTACTAAATCCTGTGTTATCCTGATTGTGTTTCCACAACACTTTAATTGTTTTTCTGGCTGCTTCTAATATTTTCTCCTTGACCTGGGAACTCTGGAATTTTACTATGATATTCCTAGGAGTTTTCCTTTTGGGATCCCTTTCATCAGGTGATCAGTGGATTCTTTCCATTTCTATTTTACCCTCATGGCAGTTTTCCTTGATAATTTCTTGAAGGATGATGTATAGGCTCCTTTTTTGATCATGTCTTTCAGATAGACCAATAATTTTAAAATTATCTCTCTTGGATCTATTTTCCAGGTCAGTGTAATAGTAATGGAATTTAAAGATCCCTCTGTATTGGCTTGGTTTTCTGATTGATTGTGTTAAAACCCAGACCTTGTGAATCCCGCTTGTGGGGTGGACTTTTTGACATGAAAAGAGAGGGCTAAACTGGGAGGAGCTAGTGAGATAAATTTAGAGAGACACAAGCAAAGAGAGAGGCAGAAGAACTTTTTGGAAGCAGCATCTTGGAGACAGAGAGAGAGTGAGAGAATTGCTGAGGGCCAGTTTGAATTGCCCAGGACTTTTGAAATCTGCCACCCAGAGCTGCCAAGGACTGAGGAGACATGGCTGTTACGCTTGTACTTTGTCTGTTTTGATGTTGTTTTGCCAGATTTGTCCACTGGTGAAAGACAGTCCTGTTATTGCAGAGGAACTGGAGCCTTGCTGCTGGTTCAGAGCTCCTGAGACTGTTCTGCAGACAGAGAGTGAATTCTGTCCACTGGTGAAGGACAGTCCTGTTGTTGCAGAGGTTCTGGAACCTTGCTGTTGGTTCAGAGCTCCTGAGACGGCTCTGCAGCCAGAGAATGAATTAATGAAGACACTGGCAATGTATCTTATGGCCTTGCTAAGCTTTGTTTCCCCAGGAACAAAGATTGCTGAGAACTTGCCTTGGGTCAAGATGAAGAAAAGACCTCTCTTTGGGTATTAAATGCTGTGCTTAAGCTGTTGTAACTCTGGGGTAGATTCAATTGTGATCCAAGGGTGGGGAACTTTTGACTTTTTTGTTCTCTGTGATTGAGCAAATGAATGTACTTTACTTATGATTGGAAACTAATCTCCATTTGAGAAGAGGGGCTTTGTGATGGACTAAATAATTGTACAGCCTAGAAGTGGAGTAGTATTTAGAAGAGGGACTTTGTGATTGATTAAATGAATGTAATGTCCAAGGGTGGGATAGTACTTGATTGAATTACACTTGGTAAATGCTGTATTTTGAATTATGCTATATTTTTATTCTCTCTGTTCTTAATTTGTCACTGAATAAAATGGAGAGCAGCTATGCTGGTATTTTGAACCTTAGGAAGTTGCCTTTGCAAAGATCTTCCCTGCCCCTAGGCCCTTTGATAGGCATAAGAGACTCTGAGAAACTTCCATGATTTGAAAATATACTCTGTCCCCTAATAGGCTGAATGTAGTCACCTGGTGCCTGTGGCAGGAGTCTTGGTTTTCAGGAATGCCTACACCTTGATGCTGTGTGATTGGGCAGTGGGTCAAGAGGGTGGTTACATTTTCTGACCCAGGAGAAGGCTATATAATCCCTGATGTGAGGTTTTGCTTTGGGGCTCACTTTGAGAAGTGTTGTGTGATTTCACCAGATGAGAGTCTGGGCAGCTGTTGTTGAGAGCCCCCCCAGCTTTGAAAAACCCAGATGTTGATGCTTCCCTCTCTGGTAACTGTGATTTGGTATGGATGGATGTAATGGTTGGACAGTTTGGAAGTCTGTCTGCTGAAATGTCTTATAACTTATGCTTGTAACCTCTGTATATTCTGAAGTTCAGGGTGCTGACCTTTTCCCCCTGAACTAGGTAAATGATATGTTTAATTGATTAAATAAGCTTGTTAACTGATTTTGAGTTGCTTTCCTTTAGAAAAGCAGATTTAAGAACCTGTGTTGGCAGCTTGGGGACCCTGGGGTGCTTGCTGCAAGAGTTAGTTGTTTTTTCCAGTGAGATATTTCACATTGGCTTCCATTTTTTCATTCTTTTGGTTTTGTTGAATAATTTCTTGATTTCTCATAAAGTCATTAACTTCCATTGGTTCCATTCTAATTTTTAAGGAATTATTTTCTTCATTGAGCTTTTGGACCTCTTTTTCCTTTTGGTCATTTCTGCTTTTAGAGGCATCCTTCTCCTCTTTGACTTTTTGGACCTCTTTTGACACTTGGGTTAGTCATTTTTGAAAGATGTTTTTTTCTTCAGCATTATTTGGGGTCTCACTCCTTTAGCAAGGGAGGGAGCAACTCGTTTTTCATTATTTTCTTGCATCACTCTCATTTCACTTCCCAATTTTTCCTCTACTTCTCTTATCTGATTTTCAAAATTCTTTTTGAGTCTTCCATGACCTGAGACCATTTCATAGTTTTCTTAGAGACTTTGGATGTAGGACCTTGACCTGGCTGTCATCCCCTGGTTGTGTGCTTTGATCTTCCTCATCCCCAGGGACATAGGAAAATACCTCTTCACCAATAAAGCAACTTTCTTTACTCTTATTTTTTCCCAGTTTTGCTCATTTTCCAGCCAATCACTTGACTTTTGAGCTCTTTGTTAAGTGGAGGGTATACTGCCCCAAATTTCAGGGGGTTTGTGCAGCTATTTTCATAGATCTCTAGGCACCTCCAAATTCTCACTTCTTCCAAAGTGGTATGATCAAAGGAGCGGTTTTTACTCTTTTCCTGGCCTGCACTCTGATCTCTAAGCAATCACAAGCACTCTTTCCTGCCCTGGAGCTGGGAAGAGGATTCCATCTCTACAGCTACCACCAGCTCTACCATGTCAGTGCTCCTCTTTGCCCCAGGACTGCCTCCCTGGATTGTGACTCAGATCTCAAGCTCAATTCCCCCACCATCTGCAGGCTGAGAGCTCCAGAAGCAGCAAATGCTTCTACAGTGACTGCTGCCAGCCTGGGGCTGGGCCTGGGGTTGGACCAAGTTCCTCTCTCACCCAGGTTGAGAGAGCTTTCCCACTGACCTTTGAAACTGTCTTTGGTGTTTGTGGGTAGAGAAGTCTGGAAACCCGTACAAGTGCCAAATGATTCAGCTCCCTGAGGCCTGTTCTAGTCCCTTCTGTGACATTGAGGAGTTGGGCTGCACTCTCCTCTGAGTACGATGCAATAGATCCTTCCTGTTGGCCTTCCAGATTGTCTTGGTCTGGAAATTCCTTCACCCTTGTCATTCTGTGGCTTCTGATGCTCTAGAATTTGTTTAGTCAGTTTTACAGGTATTTTGAGAGGTTTGGGGGAAGAGCTCAAGCATGTCCCTGCTTCTACTCTGCCATATTGGATCTTCCCCCTCCCCTTTTGAATCATACCTATTCATTGAATTTTGAATCATACCTATTCCTCTAGAATACAGGGGTAAGTTATGTATGTTGCTGCTAATTTGCTTCAAATTTATACATTCCTTCTTTAAAACCTTTTTTTTTCTATTCCTTTTCTTCTTTTCAGTTTCAGCATTTAATGTCCAGTAAAGGTCAAGAATTTTAAACTTTCATTTCATTCTTTGACAACATTTTATTCATTTATCTATATAATAGTTTTAATTTCCCACATATCAAAGCTCCCTTTCCTGGCAACCATTTCCACATATATGCTATCACTCCCCCATCAGAATGTAAACTTCTCAAGGTCAGAGATTATCTCACTTTTGTTCTTTTATCCCCCCAGAGCCTAACACAGTTCCTGACACATAGTAAGAAGCTAAGTAATGCTCTCTCATTATTCAAGATGAACTTGATCCATGTAATTACATAGTGTTTGAGGGTTTTTTTAACCTTCTCTATTACATTGTTTTATTCATTAACTTTATTATTTTCCTTGTTCTTTTTACTTCATGCTGAATCATTTCAAATAAATCTTCATGTGCTTCTCTGTATTAATTATACATAACAATTCTTACAGCATAGTAACAGTCTATTACTTCTATATAACTATAAATTAGCATTTTTCTTATCAGTGGTTTTCTAGTTCTTTGCTAACATAAAAAAGTACTGTTTTGAACATTTTACTTTATACGGACCGGACCACTTGTTTCTGGGTTGTTTTTTTTTTACTTTTTGTTTTACATTTTAAGTGGCTACCTAGTTCAGTGACTATGAATATTTTAGTCATTTACTTAGACTCAGTCTAAATTGCTCTCCAAAATGAGTAGATAAATTTTATTAAATAACATAAGATATTCTTTTAAATTAAATGCAAAGCTTTCAATTATACTGGCACTTTTTGGTCACATAGGAAATTTTTACATTTTTGGGTTTTTTGAGCACTAGGTTATCCAGTTCAGTTGTTTCTGGCTCTGCCTTATCTAGTGTGTTCCAAAAATCACTTTTCTTTTTTAACCATTCCCAAATCCTTTTGATTACAATTTCATAGTATTATTTGAATTCTGAATTCCCCTTCATTCCTACTCTTTTGTTTTTTAAAATTCTAGACCTCTTGTTCTTCCACGTGAATTTTATTGTAATTTGTCTCTCTTTAAAGTATCCTTTTGGTAGTTTGGCCTGGCAAGTATGGCTTTCTTTACTGTATCACCATACTTGCTCTGTGTTATACATATTCTGAGAGAAGTGAACAAAAAGTATATTTACCTGTGAAACTATTTGTTTCTTCTACTTCCACTGACTTTGTCATCCACTGTGTTTACTTTCTGGTGAAAGTTATCATGTATTGTTTTAACTAGACTTGTTTCAATTGTATGTCCCCTTTACTGATTACTCTGATTAGTTTTCCACGACTCTTCTCTCCATTCCCCTTCCCAATGCATCTTACAAACAGCTGCCAGAGTAATTTTCTAATCAATCAGTTAAATACTTACAAAATGCAATTATGTGCTAGTGATACAAAGATTATGAACAAAACAATTCTTCCTTGCAAGGAATTTATCTTCTATTGGTGGATATAATAAATACATTATATAAAAAATGCATGTGGAAGATTAACTGGGTTGGGGAGAGAATTAAGAAAGGAAGACAAATTAGGAAGCCACTGAAATAATGAAATAGGCAAGAGGTGACAGCTAAGTGAATAGAGAGTTTTTGTATGCAAGCGATGCAGAGATAGAAATGGCAAAGTGTGGCAACTGATTGGATATGTGGAGTCAGGAGAGTGAGGAGTTGAGGATAATGATGAAATAGTAATGCTTTCATTAGAAACTGGAAAATTTAGGAGGGGTGACATGTTCTAGAGGAAAGAGAAAGAGTTATGTTTTGGACATGTTGAGTTTGAGAAGTATCTGAAAAATCTAGCTTGAAATAGTCAGTAGGCAATTGTTGATATACAACAGAAACTCAGGGGAGAGACTAGGACTGAGCATATAGAGCTGTATCATTGGTGTAGAGGAAGTAATTAAACACATAGAAGCTGATAATCACTGAGAGAGTATATGTAGAGAAAATATAAGAGGGTTTAGAGGTTTGGAGAATACTCCTAGTTAGGGGGCATGATATAGAAACAAGAGATGGAGTAGAAATAGTTTAATCAGATTGTTCAACCAGGAGAGATTATTTACCAGAGGTAAAAGAATGTTGTAAATGATGAGGGTGATTAACAGTGTGAAATGCAGTAGAAATGTTGAGAAGGATGAGAACTGAAAAAACAACAGATTTTTCAATTATTAAATCATTAATAATTTTGGAGAGAGCTGTTTTAGGTGATGAAAGAAGAGGTAGGAATTCAGATGGCAAAAGACTGATAAATGAGTGAAAGGAAAGTTGGGGGGGGAGGAGTAACTAAAGACAGCTTTTTCTTCTAGGAGTTCAGATGAGAAAAAGAAGAGAGCTGTAGGATGGTAACTTTAGGAAAGAATGTGCTCTATTGAAGGTTTTTCATGAATAGAGAAAATAATTAAGCATGTTAGAAGGCAATAGGCAAAGAACCAGTGGATAGTGAAAGGTTGAAGATTAAGGGATGGGATCTTTCTCCACCAATGAATGAATGGAGAAAAATAAGTGGGGATGGATGGGATCCAAGCTCCTATGTAAAAAGGTTTGCCTTGACCAGAACAGTTAAATGACTGAATGGGGTAGTAGAGAAAAATTAAGTAGGGAATAAATTCTAGGGGTATAGAGAAGAGAAAAAGTGAAAAGGGAGTTTATTTTAAATGCTCTCAATCCCTGAGTAGAGTGGAAAACTTTTGTGGGGAAAATGAGACAGGTGGAATCATTTAGGGAAGGATGAAAAGATTATTTTGCTGTAAGGAGGGCCCAGTTAAAAGTTTGAATAACAATAACTTCCTTCCCTGGCAATCATACATTGGGTGTCTAAAAGTCTTAGTGATAATAGTTTTTATAACTTAAAACGACCCTAAGAATTTACAACCTGTATGTATTTGCAGTGAATTCAGAGTGCATAGGAGTAATTGGCCTGAGAGAGGAATTAAAGGATAGAAGATTTGGAGCTCTTGATGAGAGCAAAAGTAGTAGCAGTACTATATAAGAATGATAGGAGGTCATGTTTAGATAAAGTATTAGTTAAGTTTTAAGGAAGTGGTGAAATACTTATGTGTAGTGGTGAGTTACAATATACCTTTTTAAGGATTTTAAACAAAAAACCAAACCTTTGTTCTGATCATTTCACCCCCCCTACTCAGTACGCTCCAGTGATTCTCATTATTAAGGAGCAAAAGGGCCAATCATCAATTGTGGAATGTTGCTACTCTCCATCTACTAAAACAAGAGAAAGGCCTTTGACTGGGTAGATCTTCTGTGGAATATTTGGAGAACTTAGATAAGAATCAACACAAAATAGAAGCATTAGAGGAATTGCAAGCTTCATCAATAAAGAGAGAATATCCCTATCAATGAAATCATGGACTCTCCACATCAATTAAGTATTGCAAATTTTTGAAGAAACAGTCTTAATAGATGGATTACTTTCCCATTATGGTTGTTTTAATGATAAGCCTGCATTTATCCTAGAGATTAGATGTTATTCTCTACTCAATGCCATACCTTTCCTGTTTGTGTTTTTAGTATGACATTGGAATATTAGTACTGTGAATCCACCTGGATTGTTTTGCAATATAATATGATTTTAATGTGAGATTTGGTTATCATTAATTTTAGATTGCTCAAGTAAAATAAACTAATAGTCAAAATATTTGTAATTTTTAGTATTAAACAGGTTTTTTTTCCTTACTACAGTACCATTTAAGCAGTATTTATAAGGGCTATGCACACTTGACATATCTTTTTAGATAAATTTAAATCCTCTAGAGTATTTTCTTAATTTGAAATTGATTTCAAGATGCCGAATGTGCTAAAATATCATTCTAGTATGAACTATTCACTTTATCATAGAATTCAGGCAAAACCAATCCTTTAATTGTGTGTGTAGAATTAAGGTGAGAGATAAAAGAGATTCCTTTGAATATATTAAATAGAGATGGCAGCAACAATCTTTTCTCATATTAGTGGTTGTGCTATAAAAGTTCTTCTGAATTATTAAATTACCTACATTTCATGTGGCATATGGATTTTACTAAATTGCTATTTATTGTGATAGACTGATTTTCACAAAAAAATGATTCAGTAATAATTTTTCCTTGAAAATGAGTTTAATTTATATCCTCTGAGAAATTATTTTTCATTTGAGTACTAAAGCTTTAGTAAGAATGTTATTTATTATTTTTTCAAATGATTTATTAACTTCTGATTTACATCATTCATTTCCAGCAGATTTTAAGCTACAAATTCTCCCCATTTTTCCCCTACCCACCACCCCAGAATAGCAGTCCTACAGGATATCCCCTTCTCCAATCTGCTCTCTCCCATATTTTCTCCCATACCTCTTTTGACTTTTCCAGTAGGGCATGGTGGATCTCTATGCACCAGTGCCTGTATATCTTATTTCCCAATTACATATAAAATACTATTAATAATAGTATGTGTATACACACACACAAACATATACATTTTAAACATTTGATTTTAAAACTTTGAACTCCAGATTCATTCACTTCCTCCCTTGTCACCTACCCTTACTGGGAAAATAAGCAGTTCAGTATAGGTTGTACATGTGTAGCTATGCAAAACAATAACCGTAGATATATTGTAAAAGACTGACTATATTTTCCTCTGTCCTATCCCCCCTCCCATTTTTTATGGCATTGAGTAGTGAATAACATCTAATGTCTAGGATAAATGCAGGCTTATCATTAAAACAATCATAATGGGAAAGTAATCCATCTATTAAGACTGTTTCTCCAAAAATTTGCAATACTTAATTGATGTGGAGAGTCCATGATTTCATTGATAGGGATATTCTCTCTATATCTACTTTGATCCCATCCCTTTTCAAAAGTGGGTGCTTCCAACTTCCCTCCCTGCCAGCCTGCCCTCCTTTCCATCATCCCCTTCCCTGCTACTCTCCTGGAGGGTGAGATACCCTATTTAGTGTGTATTTCATTCCCTCCTCAAGCCAAATTCAATGGGAATAAGGTTGACCCATTCCCTTTTGCCTTCCTATTCTTCCCCTCCAGTGTAACCATCTTCCCTTGCCTCTTCTATATGAGATAGTTTGCCCCATTCTGTCTCTCCTCATCTCCTCTCATTATATTCCTCTCTCACCTCTTAATTTCACCTTTTAAGTATCATCCCTTTCTGTTAAATTGGTCCTGTGCCCTCTATGTATACCTGTAAACATATATACACACATTCACATATGTATTCATATGCCCATATTATACCTTCATATATAGACATATATTTCTATTTCTATTCCCTTCAACTACTGAGAAGGGTTTCATAAGTTGCAATTATTGTTTTTCCATGTAGGAATGTTAATAGTTCAACTTTGATAAGGTTCTTATGATTTCTTTTCCCTGTTTACCTTCTCATGCTTTTCTTGCTTTTTGTATCTGAATGTCAAATTTTCTATTCAACTCTGGTTTTTTCAACAAGAATGCTTGAAAGTCCTCTATTCCACTAAATGACCATATTTTCCCCTGAAACATGATACTCAGTTTTGCTGGGTAGGTGACTCTTGGTTTTAATCCCAGCTCCTTTGACCTCTGGAATATCATATTCCAAGCCATTCGATCCCTCAGTGTAGAAGCTGCCTGATCCTGGGTTATCCTGATTGTGTTTCTACAATATTCAAATTGTTTCTTCCTGGCTGCTTGTAATATTCTCTCCTTAATCTGGGAATTCTGGAACCTGGCTATAATATGCCTAGGAGTTTTCTTTTTGGGATCTTTTTCAGGAGGTGATCGGTGGGTTCTTTCAACCTCTATTTTGCCCTCTGGTTCTAAAACATCAGAGTAGTTTTCTTTCAGAACTTCCTGGAGGATGATTTCTAGGTTCTTACTTTGATCATGGCTTTCAGATAGTCCAATAATTTTTAAATTATCTCTCCTGGATCTATTTTCCAGGTCAGTGGTTTTTTCCCATGAGATATTTCACCTTGCCTTCTATTCTTTCATTTGTTTGGATCTGTTTAACAGCATCTTGATTTCTCATAAAGTCATTAGCTTCCATTTGCTCCAATCTAATTCTGAAGCAATGATTGTCCTCATTGAGCTTTTGAGATTCTTTTTCCATCTGGCAAATTAGGCTTTTTAAGGCATTCTTCTCTTCATTGCCATTTTGAGCCTCTTTTGCCATTTGACTTAGTCTATTTTTTACAGTGTGATTTTCCTCATTGAGGCTGTTGACTCTCATTTCATAATTTTCTTGCATTGTTCTCATTTCTCTTCCCAGTTTTTCCTTCACTTCTCTTATCTGTTTCTTAAGGTCCTCTATGGCCTGTCACCAGCTTGTGTTTTCCTTAGAAGCTTTTGGTGCAGAAGTTCTGACTTCACTGTCTTCCTCCTGTTCCATGCTTTGCTCCTTTTTGTCCCCAAAATAGGAGTCTAATGTTGGAATCTTCTGTCTGCTTTGTTTCCTTTGCCTGGTCATGTCGCCCCTCAGTCACTTGACCCCTGGTCTTTTTGCCACAGTAGGACTCTGCCACCAGACAGGGGAGCTTTTATCCTAAATTCTGGGGTTTTCTCAGCTGCTGGAAGTATTAGATGGTTGCTTTCTCTGAGGCCTCCACATGCTCTGGCAAGCTGGACACACACCCCAGGACCTCCACCATAGACTGCAATCCAGATCCAAGCAGGTTGAACCAAGAGCGATTACCCCTCAGACTGGTACTTGGTCCCTCTACACTCTGCAGGCCAGGAGCTGAAGCTGCCATGTGTTGCTGGCTGGCTGTGTAGATGTCTCAGTGGCTTCTCGCCTAGGGGGCAAAAGCCACACACTCCCACTTACTGGGTCCCAAGGTCCAGACTGCACTGACCTCTCACTTTGTCCTTCACATCTATGTGTTGATAAATCTGGAAACATCCACAGCTGCTGCTGATCTGAAGTCCCTGCTGCTGGAGGATGGTCAGGCCCACCCTGGGCCTAAAGCCTTGGTGTGTGGCTGGGCTCGGCTCCCAGAGCGCTGCTCTGGCCACGATTCCTGCTGGCCTGCTGGGCTGTCCTCAGTGGGAGGTTAGCTTCTCTGTGTCATTTTGCAGGTTCTGCAGCTCCAAAATTTGTTTAGAGTCCCCTTTTTACATGGATTGGGGAAAGTGGAAGGTGGAGCTGCAGGAAGGTCCTGCTTCTCTTCAGCCATCTTGACTTCCAAATGTTATTTTTTGACAATTATTTTTTAGACATTGTGAAAAATTGCATTAGATATTTGACATGTACAAAAACACATTGTGCATATACAGCTCCATATATTTCTCTTTTGTTTATGAGGAAAAAAATGATGCAGGTATCATTCATAGTTCTAGATCTACTTGGGAGCCAGAATTAGAACTTAAATACACTGCTCTCTTTTCAGAAGTAAGGGAAGTCACTCAGTTTTGCTGTGCAACCATCTAATCACTACCGTTCTCTATCTCAAGCTAAATGATATGTATTATTAGAAGAGCAACATGTATTTAGTGATATTAAAGTGAAGTAAAGTATCAGGATAGCCTAAACTTGTACAGCACATTAAAAGTTCACAGAGTGGTGATGTTGCGTAAGATGGTACGGTATGCTATGAATGTCACTTCAGAATTTTTGAACATTTTCATTAATAATACCTATTTAACATTTATGATTTAAAGTATTAGGAGGCTTGTATTGGATCAATGTAAGAGAAAAAAGTTTTTTAACTTGTAAATTGTGGAGCTAGCTGATAGTATCATGAAGCCTTTGATTAAAATGTTGGCTTTGATTCTTTTTCCTTTTGAGCTCCATTGAAAATATTAAAATAGCTCTTTGAAAAGTTCATATTTGTACTTGTGTTCAAGATATATTGTAGTGGGATAAGATTGGGATGAAGAGGTCAATCAGGATATCATATAGTATGATACTAAAACATAGCTAAATGCTGTATGTAGAAAGAAAAGATATTACAGAAATCTTTGGGTAATATGTTGGTTATTTTTGGAAATGATGTTTACAGTGATTTGATTTTGCAGATACCACAGATATTCTTAAGAGGATTGTCATCACGTTTCACAGGGTTTAGATATGATTTTGATCTAAAATGTATTTTGATGGATTTAGAAAAAGCCATAAAAACATGTATTATATTAGAAAGGGTGGGATGGAAGGAATTCTACTTCTAGGTTTCACATGCATACATACATATATACATGCAAACATATATATATATACACACACACACTTAAACACATGCATGCATACATGCCATCCATCTATAATATGGTGTTTCAAGAAACTTATGTTTTATTACTCTTATTTTTTTCACATTTATGTGAATTTCTAGCTGTAGTGAATAAAATTGTCATCGATTAGAATGTGAGCAATATGCTATGAAAGTAACACCAGGCAAAATCTTGGCCTCTTAGCATAGAAAGGACCTTAAGAGGTTACATTTTTTTATCATTATTTAAAGGACATATCACTCAAGTTTGGATCTTGGAGTACACATGTACCTTTGTCTTTTTGAATCACGGAATCAAAATATAATAGGAATAATTTATTTGTTAAGTATGGTTTCAACTATCCTCAGATTTATAGTGTCATTTTCTAGGATGTTTTAAAGAGAATTGTGCTGAGTTTTATTATTTTAAAATAAGCAAGTTTACTTTTTATTAAAGCTGTCTTCACTAATGACCAAGGTGCTTGTTCTATTATAATGTATTTTGAGTAGTTATTCATGTTGTTAACTGTTTTACACTGTATCCATATCAAGTGAAACACTCCATCTAGTGAAAATGTAGTGCTTTGTCATTCATCCTGTGGGGTTCTTTGTAAATACAAGGAAGTTCAATTGAATTATTGGTGATTATAAATACGGGGGAAACCATGTATTCATTTACTTACTTCTTCCCTTAATTTCTCAGTATTTTTTTCTTTTTTTTTCCATTTTCCTCTGAACTCAATCCTTCTATACATTAAAATATTTCAATGGCATTCTTTTTTTTTTTTTTGGCATCGTGATTTACATCATTCCCCTACCCCACCGTTATCTATTACTTCTCCTTTCCACCCCCTACCATTTTTTAGTTAATTTATTTATTTTTAGCTTTCAACATTTGCTTCCATAAGTTTTAAATTTTCTCTGCCTTCTTTCATTCCCCCCTCCCCAAGACAGCATGCAAATTTATATAGGCTCTACCTATACATGTTATTAAACATTTTTGTATTAGTCATGTTGTATAGAAGAATTAGAATGAATAGGAGGAGACACGAGAAGGAAATAAAACAAGACAAAAAAGAAAATAGTTGGCTTCACTCTCCATAGTTCTTTCTCTGGATGTGGATGGCATTTTCCATCATGAGTCCTTTGGAATTGTTTTAGGTTCTTGCATCACTGGGAAGGGTTAAGTCTATAAAAGTTAATTATCACACACTGTGGTTGTTATTGTGTCCAATGTTCTTCTGGTAATAGTGCCAATGTAGTATGTACAGCTCTGACCATGACTGTAAAAATTTCCATATAGTGCTCAATCACAATATATAGTAGACTCTCCATGTAGAAGACAGAAGCAAAGCATTTATTCTACACTAGAAAACCAAATCGCAGCACAAGAAAACTGAATCCATCACAGCAACATAAAAGTTGATGCACCACAACATAATAGATAGCCAAGCCATTCTTTAACCTTCCCATAAATCAATATAAGATCAATATATATTCACAAACCTTTCTAACTCTTTGCCTGAGCTTCCTCTCTCTCCTGCCTTCTCTATGACTCTGATTCCTAGCTTGCTGTGGGCTCTGCTCCACCCTTCATCAGATTCCTCCCACCACAGGCTCCATGTGATTACATGAAGTCTATTAGGGGGCAGAGTTTATTTTCAAAACAGAGGTCTATAAATTCCCCTAAGTGTATTATGGGGCAGGGATGATCTTCAAATTCCTATTACCATTACACTGGTTCTGCTCAGTTCATGTAAGTCTTTCCAGGTTTTCCTGAATTCTGCCTGTTCATCATTTCTTATAACACAATAGTATTCCATTATGTTCATATACCACAACTTGTTCAGCCATTCTCCACTGATGGGCATCCCCTCAATTTCCAGTTCTTGGCCATCACAGAAAGAGCTGCTATAGATATTTTTGTACACATGAGTCTTTCCCCCCATTTTTATGATCCCTTTGGAATACAGCCCTAGAAGTGGTATTACTGGGTCAAAAGGTATTCACATTTTTATAACCCTTTGAGCATAGTTACAAATTGCTCTCCAGAATTATTAGATCAGCTCGCAACTCCACCTACAATGAAATAGTGTTCCAATTTTCCCACATCTTCTCCAGCATGTATCATTTTCCTGTTTTGTCATGTTAGCCAATCTGATAGGTGTGATGTGTTACCTCAGAGTTCTTTTGATTTACATTTCTCTAATCCATAGTAATTTAGAGCATTTTTTCCATATGACTAGAGATAGCTTTAATTTTTTCCTCTGCAAACTGCCTGTTTATATCCTTTGACCATTTAGTAATTGGGAAATGAATTGTATTCTTGTGAATTTGACTCAAATCTCTATATATTTTAGAAATGAAACCTTTATTTAAAAAAAAAAAGTCTTTCCCAATTTTCTGCTCCCCACCTAATCTTGGTTGCATTGGCTTTGTTTGTGTAAAACCTTTTCAATTTAATGTAATCAAAGTTATCCATTTTGCATTTCATAATGTTCTCTATCGCTTGTTGGTCATAAATTCCTCCATTCTCCATAAATCTGACAGATAAACTATTCCTTGCTCCCCTAATTTGTTCATAGTATCAGTACCTAAATTGGTACTGATTTGGACACTTTTTTTTAGTATATGGTATTATAAGTTGGTCTGGCCCAGTTTCTGTCATACTGTTTTCCAGTTTTCCCAGCAGTTTTTTTTATCAGATAGTGAGTTCTTATCCCAGAAGCTGGGGTCTTTGGGCATATCCAACAGTAAATTGCTATAATCGTTGACTAGCATATCTTGTGTACCTAAACTATTCCACTGATCTACCCCTCTATTTCTTAACCAGGACAGAGTAGTTTTGGTGATTGCTGCTTTATAATACAATTTAAGATCTGGTATGGCTATGCTACCTTCTCTAGCATTTCTTTTCATTAATTCCCTTGATAATATTCCTTGATAAGAAACTTTTATTCTTCCAGGTGAATTTTGATATTATTTTTTCTAGCTCTATAATTTTTTTTTATAATTTGATTGCTATAGCACCAAATAAGTGATTTAATTTTGATAGAATTATCATTTGGGGGGTGGCTAGGTGTCTCAGTGAGCAGAACACTGGTCCTGGAGTTAGGAGGACCTGAGTTCAAATGTGGCCTTAGACACTTAACATTTACTAGCCCCGTGTCCTTGGGCAAGTCACTTATCCCCAATTCCCCCCTCCAAAAAGCAAATTAAAAAAAAAAACAAACAAAAAGTATTGCCATTTTTATTATATTAGCTCGGCCCACCCATGAGCAACTGAAGTTTTTCCAGTTATTGAGATCTGACTTTATTTGTTGAAAAGTGTGTTATAATTATGTTTGTATAGTTCCTGGTTTTGTTTTGGCAGGTTTACTCTCAAATGTTTCATAGTGTCTACAGTATATTTAAAAGAAATTTCTCTTTCTGTTTCTTAAAGTTGGACTTCATTAGATATGTATAGGACTGTTCAGTATTTACATGAGTTTGTTTTATATACTGCAAATTTGCTAAAGTTATTTATTATTTCAAATAGCTTTTTACTTGATTCTCTAGGATTCTTTAAGTATATCATATCATCTGCAGAGAGTGATAACTTAGTCTCTTTTTTGCCTTTTCTAATTCCTTTTCTTTTTCTTCTCTTATTGCTATAGCTAACATTTCTAGTACCAAATTAAATAATAGGGGTGATAGTGGACATCCTTGTTTCACCCTGATCTTATTGGAAATGCTTCTAGCTTATCCCCATTACATTTAATACTTTCTGATGGTTTTAGGTAGATGCTACTTATCATTTTAAGGAAGGCTCTACTTATTCCTATGCTTTCTAGTGTATTTAATAGAAATGGGTGTTGTATTTTGTTAAAAGATTTTTCTGCATCTATTGATAATTATATGGTTTCTGTTACTTTTGTTGTTGATATGATCAATTATGCTGATAGTTTTCCTAATATTTTGCCACCCCTGCATTCCTGGAAAAATCCTACCTGTTATAGTGTATTATTCTTGTGATAAATTTCTATAATCTCTTTGCTAATATTTTGCATCTATATTAATGAGGGAAATAGGTCTATAATTTTCTTTCTCTGTTTTGACTCTTCCACAGTTTAGGCACCAGTACTATATTTGCATCAGAAAAAGAATTTGGTAGGATTCTTTTGCGAACTTTCCCAAATAGTCTATATAAAATTAGAATTAATAGTTTTTTAAAAGTTTAATAGAATTTGCTTGTAACCTCATCTGGCCCTCAAGATTTTTTTCCTAGGGAGTTCACTGATGGCTTGTTTAATTTCTTTTTCTGAGATGGGTATTTTTTAAAAAAAGTATTTTACTTCCTCTTCTGTTAATCTGAGCAATTTATATTTTTGTAAATATCAATCCATTTCTCTAAGATTGTCAAATTTATGGGCATACAGTTGGGCAAAATAATTTCTAATTATTGTTTTAATTTTGTCTTCATTGGTTGTTAATTGCCTTTTTCATACTGGTAATTTGGTTTTCTTTTTTTTTAAATCAAATTAACCAAAAGTTTATCAGTTTCATTGTTGGGTTTTTTCCCCATAAAACAAGCTCTTAGTTTTATTTATTAGTTCAACAGTTTTCTTTATTTCAGTTTTAGTAACCTCTCCTTTGGTTTTCAGTATTTCTAATTTGATATTTAATAAAGCATTTTCAGTTTGTTCTTTTTCTAGCCTTTTCAGTTGCATTCCAAATTTATTGATTTCCTGATCTCTGATTTTATTGCCATAAGCATTCAGAGGTATAAAATGTCCCCTACGAACCTCTTTTACTGTGTTCTATAAATTTTGGTATGTTGTTTCATTTTTGTCATTCTCTTGAATGAAGTTGTTGTTTTTATGATTTTGTTGTTTCACCCACTCATTTTTTAGGATTAGCTTATTCAGTTTCTAATTAATTTTTGTCTTTCCATGGCCCTTTATTACATGTAATTTTTAATTGCATCATGAACTGAAAAGGAAGTATTTAATATTTCTGCCTTTCTGCAGTGGATTGTGAAGTTTTTATGCCCTAGTACATGATCAGTTTATATGTGTGTGCCACGTATCAGAGAAAAAAGTACATTCCTTTCTATCCCCATTCAATTTTATCCAGAGCTCTACCATATCTACCTTTTCTAAAATTTTATTCACCTCCTTAACTTCTTTTTTTGTTTATTTAGAGGTTAGATTTATCAAGTTCATAGAGGGGGCACTTCAGGTCTTGCACTAGTATAGTTTTGCTGTCTTTTTCTCATTGTAAGTCCCTTAAGTTCTTCTCTAAGAATTTGGATGCTATACCACTTGATGCATATATGTTTAGTAATGATATTGCTTTATTGTCTATGGTGCCTTTTAGTAAGATAATGTTTCATTCATTATCTCTTTTGATTAGATCTATTTTTCCTTATGGTTTGACTGAGATTCAGATTGCTACACCTACTTTTTTTGTTTACTTCAGTTGAAGCATAATATATTCTACTCCAACCTTTTGTCTTTACCCTGTGTGTATCCCCCTGTTTTAGATGTGTTTCTTGTAAACGGCATATTATAGGATTGTGGTTTTTAATCCATTCTGCTTTCTGCTTCCATTTTATGTGAAAGTTCATCCCATTCACATTCATACTTATGATTCTCTCCATCCTATTTGCCCCCATTTATGTTTTTATTTTTCCCTTCTCCTTTACCCTTTTTAAAAGAGTTTTGCTATTCCATTATGTTCATATACCACAACTTCCTCATTTTTCCATCCCTTTTTCAGCTCCCTCCCTTTTCTTTCCCTTTTCCCTTACTACTTCTTATCTCACTTTCATCTGCCCCCTCCTTTTTCTTTCCCCTTTCCCCTCCTATTGCCTGTAGGGCAAGTTAGATTTCTATATTTAACTGAGTATGGTATTCCCTCCTTGAACCAAATCTGATGAAAGTAAAGTTCAAACAATGCTCATCTCTCTCCCTACTTGCACTCGGCTATAATGTTTTTGGGCCTCTTCATGTGATGTATTTTACCCTTTTCTTCTTCATCCTTTCCTCTTCACCCGTTATAATCCCTTTGCACCCCTTAATTAGGTTTTTTTTTATCAACACACCAGTTAATTCATACCCACCTTCTATCTACATATGTATCCCTTTGAAATGTCTTAATAAAGATACAATTCTCAAGATTTACAATTATCATCTTCCTATGTAGAGATGTAAAAGTTTGCCCTTTTAAAATAACATTTTCCCTTTTTTTTGTTTACCTATTTATGTCTTCCTTGAGACTTGTATTTGAAGATAAAATTTTCCATTTCTGGTCTTTTCATCAGGAAAGTCTCAAAGTCCCTTATTTCATTTTAATGTCCATCTCTTTTCCTTAAAGATTATGCTTAATTTTGTGGGGTAGTTATCCTTGGTTGTAATCTAAAATCATTTATTTGCCATATGGGATATCATATTCCAAGCTCTTCAGTCTTTTAATGAAGAGGCTGCAAGGTTCTGTGTGATCCTGACTGTAATTCCATGATATTTGAGTTGTTTCTTTCTGCCTGCTTGTAGTATTTTGTCCTTGACCTGATAATTCTGGAATTTGGCTACAGTATTCCTTGTTGTTTTCAATTTGGAAACTCAGGACAGGTTTAGTGAATTCTTTAAATAACCATTTTACCCTCTGGTTCTAAGACCTCAGGACAGTTTTCTTTGATGATTTCTTGGAAGATACTGTCCAGGATTTTATTTTCATGGTTTTCCAATAGATCAGTAACGCTTAAATTTTCTCTCCTGGATCTGTTTTCCAGGTCAGTTTTTTCAAGGTAATATTTTATGTTTTCTTCTATTTTTCATTCTTTTCATTTTGTTTGGCTGATTCTTGATGCCTCAAAGAGATATTAGCTTCTATTCTCCCTATTCTAATTTTTAATGTATTGTTTTCTTCATTTATTTTTTGTACTTCTTTGTCCATTTAGCCAGTTTTACTTTGTAAGGAGTTTTTTTTCTTTCAGTGATTTTTTTTTTCCATTTTACCAATAGCATTTTAAGGGAATTGATCAAATTTTATTTTACCTCTCTATTTTGACTTTTAAAATCCTTCTTGAGCTCTTCCAACAATGCTTTTGGGGCTTGAGACCAGTTGATATTCTCTTTTGAGGTTTCAGATGTGGGTGTAATGTCAGTGATGTCCTCTTCTGAATTAGTATTTTGATCTTCCTTGTCCCCATCACAAAAATCTACAGTCTTTGCTTTTCTAAGATTCTTTTTGCTTATTGTGATTGTCCTTTTCCTGGTTTTTAAAGTGGATCTGCTTCTGAGGCCAAGGGGCCTCTGTCCCACACTTTTTGTCCTGGGGGCTAGGGCTCTGTTTACTAGTTTTGTGTGCTGTTGTCTCTGGTTATGGCACCTGGAAGCTATATAATGTTGTACCTTACCTGGTCCTGAGCTGGAGCTGGCTGTTGTTTGCTGAGGCCAGGTGAGATCTTTCTTCATTTCCCAGGGTTATTCTGAAGCTCATGGTGTGAGGTGTGGGGAAAAGGTGGTCTGGCCACTGGATGTCTTCTCCTCCCCTGTGGCTGCAGTAGAGCACATTTAGGTTCAGCACCTGGTGGATGCCTGTCTACAACTGGTATCTACCAATTCTTGGTACTTGCTGGCTCCACCACCCTGTTGCTCAGATCCCTCACTGAACCACTGAGGTGGGGCTTGCTGTTGGCTTGCTGGGGTGCCTCCCACCCATCCTGTGCTGGTCCCCTTCAGACAGAGCAAGAAGGTCCTTTCCTGTTAATCCCTCTAGCCTCCCAAGCTATAAAAGACTGCTTGCTGTACCTTGTCTTTCTCCTTTCTCCACCATTCCAGGATTTTTGCTGTGACAATATTCTCTGGGTTTTTCAAGGGAAGGTGAGAGCACTTACTGTTTACTCTGCATTCTTGGCTCCTGAAAGTTTAAATATCTCAGTATTTATTTCAAAGACAGATCCTTAAAAAAACAAAACAAAAGAAAAAAAGACTTAAGCCAGACAAACACTGACATTCACTTTGTTAATTGATTATAGTCAAATGTGCCATTGGTTATTATGTATAAGAAAATTGTCATCTAATGGGGCATGAAGATTGCTTTTTTTTCACTTTTGGACATGTAATAGAGACTAACCCTGTGAATTTATTGGCATAGGGAGAGAATCAAAAAACCTCAATGTTAAAAAAAAATATAGAAGCCAGAGCTACTGACTTTGAAAGATGTGCAGGAATAACTTAAGGATCCATGGGTATCTCAAAAGAATAGGAGAAAAATTTTGAATTCCATAATACAGGAGATAATACAAGAAAAATGTCTATGACTTCAGAATAGAGACAACAAAACATGGATCAAAGAAACCTTAGATAACATTGCCACGAATCAACCTGCACTTCAAAGTCATGTAGTGTTTAAATTTAATAATATGAACAGCAAATATCTATCAGATGGATACACATTTCTTTCTTAGCTACCAGAAATCATAAAAGGGAATATAATAATATATTGAAAAGGCTGTCAATCTGAAACCCAAAATAGGCTGACATACCATTCAAACCTATGCTTCATTATCAGTTTAGAAATGAATACTCAACACAAGATATTTGATGCATTCCTGCTATTTTTATTTTAAATCCATAGGATACAGAATCTTTTACTTGCAAACAGTCAAAACAACAAAAACATAAGACAGGTAAGTAAAGAATTGTGGAAAAATGGTGTTGTGTTAAGACATAGAAGAGCCCAGGTCTCCCACAAATATCTGTGTGTATACATACATACATACATTCATATACATGTATAATGTGTGTGCTTAATATGTGTGTGTATCTGAAAGGACGATAATGAAGAAAACCAAAGAAAATAAGCTACAAATTCCTTCAACTCCAGGACTGAATAAAACTAATGCTAGAATCTTCAAGAAATGTGGAAGAAACAAACTAGTATAGATCATGCAGAACAGCTTTGTGTTACAGGACCTGGAGATTGTACTAGAGTAGTACCCAACATAGTACCCCATGAATAGCATGAAAGACCAGGAGGCACTGGAGGTTTTGGACTCTTAACCTCTAACAGGTTAGCTCTTGATATGGTCAGTTAGTCTAATATCTTCAGAAGGGTTAATTATCAGCTTTATTCTAGTCTAATCTTCTCAGAAAGGTTGCTGATAATGGAAGTACCAGCTTCTACAACATTCCCTAATCACCCTTCTCCCAGGGGCTGGTGAGATGGCAGGGCAACTGACAGGCATAGCTTGTGTACTTCCCTAAATCCCCTAAAGCCTCAGTGTGGGCTGATTGAGGCAGGTATATGCATTCCTCTATGCATTTCCTGTGGTTCCTCCCCACCCCTGCATTGAGCAGTGTACACTTCCTTTATAGGGCAACAAACAAGGCATCTTGCTAACATTAAACTCACCAGTTAACTTTAGCAGTATCATCATTCTGTGCAAGCATAGTAAATATTAATTATGTCACCCCCATATCTCATGGCACAGCCTCAGTAAGACTGTCTGTCACTATGACTCTAGGAATCACTATCTAGAATTCTTAGATCTCTTCTGGGAGTTATTATCTAATACCTGGAAACTAGACATTGCCATGGCCATGGAACCTGAGAAACTAAACTAAAAAGGATCAACAAAATCCTCCTTACAAACACCATACACAAGCCAGCATGCAGGCAGTGTGAACCTTAAATGCATAGTACACAGTCAGACAATTCCGATACAAAATAGGAACTATTATTAGCCAGTGAACTGGGGATCAAAGAAGGCTTACTCATAATATTCAAGAGTAAAGGAGAGCAGTTTAACACAATTAGAAGGTACAATTCAGAAACTGAGGCTAGAGACATGAGTTAAATTTATGCTCCAACAACATCTACCTTTGTGCTCTTTTTCCCCCATAACACATTACCTGACTTCCTGTCTTTTCAGTCCTTGTCCCTGTGCTTTGAATGCCATGCCTCTTTACCTGCTGCAGTTAGTGCTCTGATCCAGAGTAAAATATGATCAGTGCTCCTACACCTGCCCTCTCTCTATTCCTGTCCATGGGTTTCACTTAGAGCACCCTAATGGCAAACAAAGATATGCTTAGTGCCTTGTTTCAGCTATTTAATTATTTAGCACCTTGTTTCAGTTTAGATTTCTTTTGTGCCTTTCCCATGATTATATCTAGTCTTTGTTAAGAAATGGAACTCATGAAACCCACAGTGGGAGGAATTTGCTGATGCAACAGGAATGGGTGGAACAGGGAGGAGCTAATGACCACATATAAGGAGAAGCCCAAGCTGGGAGAAAGCAGAACTGAGAAGAGAGCACTTCTGGTGGCAGAGTTGAAAAGGAGAAAACTTGTGGTATCCTGGCACTCTGTTTGTCTGTTCTGTCTGTGTTGATTTGTGTTTGTAATACTTTGTATAGAAGCCCTGGGACCTTACTGGAAGCCCTGAAAGAGGATTTTCATGTTGTCTAAGTCCTGGAGGAGGGTTTCAGAGGTCCTAGGACTATGCTGATGATTTTTGTTGAGTTGTCACACTTTGTTTGTGAGTCTGTGTTGATTTCCCATAAAGAAAGTGAATTGATGATGGTGCTGGTAATGTGCATGAGTGTTGTTTTGGCTCTGTTAACCTTTATCTTCCCAGAAACAGAAACTGTGAAGGACTTGAGTTGGACTCCACAGACACTGTGCACTTTAATATAGAACTGGATGGAGAGTTGGACAAGGAGGTGGACGAGGAGCTGAGAGATTCCTACATGTGAATCCAGGTGACAGTTGGGTAGATTCAGGCAGGAGCTAGACCCATGGAAGAGGAACCATGGAATCTGGGAGTCAGCTTCGAGTCAAGATGAAAAGACCTCTCCTTGGGTACTTAATGCTGACTGAGAAGAACATGCTTTACTGAGACCTAGGGGTGGGAGAACATTATACTCTGTACCTGTAATGCCAAGCAAAGGCAACTTCCCAAGGTTCAAAATACCAGCATAGCTGCTCTCCATTTTATTCAGTGACAAAATGCCAGCATAGCTGCTCTCTATTTTATTCAGTGACAAATTAAGAACAGAGAAAATCAAAATATAGCATAATTTAAAATATAGCATTCACCAAGTGTAATTCAACAATTTCCAAGTACTACTCCACCCCTGGACATTACATTCATTTAGTCAATCACAAAGCCCCTCTTCTCAAATGGAGATTAGTTTCCAATCATAAGCAAAGTACATTCATTTGGTCAGTCACAGAGCACAAAAAAGTCAAAAGTTTCCCACCCTTGGATCACAACTGAATAGGCCATCTACCCCAGAGCTACAACAAGCTTAAGCACAACATTTAATACCCAAGGAGAGGTCTTTTATTCATCTTGACCTGAGGCAAGTTCTCAGCAATCTTTGTTCCTGGGGAGACAAAGCTTAGCAAGATCACAAGATACATTGCCAGTGTTCTCATTAATTCATTCTCTGTCTGCAGAACAGTCCTAGGACTCCTGAAAACATTAGCAAAACCCTCTTTCAGGATTTCTGTAAACATACAACAAGAAAATCCTTCCTCAGGGCTTCTGAACCAACAGCAAGGTTCCAGAACCTCTGCAACAACAGCACTGGCCTTCACCAGTGGGCACAATTCACTCTCTGTCTGCAGAACAGTCTCAGGACCCCTGAACCAATATCAAGGTTCCAGAACCTCTGCAACAACAGCACTGTCATTCACCAATGGATGCAATTCATTCTCTGTCTGCAGAACAGTCTCTGGACACCTGAAGAGCTACAAGATTCAAGGACCTCTGCAACAACAGGACTGTCCTTCACCAGTGGATGAATCTGGCAAAACAACATCAAAACAGACAAAGTACCAGCATAACAGCCATGTCTCCTCAGTCCTTGGCAGCTCTGGGTGGCAGCTCTCAAAAGTCCTGGGCAGTTTGAACTGGCTCTCAGCAATCCTCTCCATCACTGCCTCCACAATGCTGCTTCCAAATTCTTCTGCCTCTTTCTCTACTTGTTACTCTCTAAATTCATGTCACCAGCTCCTCCCAGTTCAGCCCTCTCTTTTCATGTCAACAAGTCCATCCTACAAATGGGATTCACAAGCTCTGGGTTTTAACATAATCAATCCGAAAACCAAGCCAATACAGGGGGAACTTTAAATTCCATTTCCATTACTGTACCTTGTACATCTTAAGGATGATTGAGTTAAGGATGATTGGAAACTAATCTCCAATTAATAAGAAAGAAGACTTTTACTGAGAGATTAAGACAATGTGATCTAGTGGTGAACTTTGACCTTTGTACTTTGTGTCTTTTAAGGAGGCTTGCTCCTTAAGAATGATTGAGTTGAGGACTTAATGATATCTTTTCTTTAAAACTATGTAGCCACTTTGGTGAAAACTATGTGGCCAATTTAATAATATGTTATAATATTGTGAATGGTATACTTTGGTTTCTGTGAATGTTTTGCTTTAGTTTACTGCTGAATAAATAGAAAGGTCACTCTATACTATGTGATCACAATCCTCAAGCTGTTCACAGCAGCAGTCCTCTGGAAAATTGCTGGTGCTTGGCTTTACAAGCACCAGCCTGTGGTTTGTCTTCTCTGGAATTTCTTCACATTGCAGCTGCACTCAGCCACTATCAGGTAGTTTTAAAGTCTTCCTCGGAAGATCAGAGCAACAGAAGAACATCTCTGCTTTGGGCTGCAGTTCCTATTCTGGTTTGACTGTATAAAGGAATTGAGACCCTGCTCTACTCCTGGAGACTGAGCTATATATTCTTCCTTTGGAACTTGCTTCTCTCCTAGTTTGCAACCTAGAATCAAACCACTCTTCACCCTGGAATGACTCTCCTAAGTTCAAGTCCCATGCTTAGTCTACCTCGATTCTGTTACTTGGAACAGCATCTTGGATACAGAAATCCCAATTTGCACCTGTCCTTGCATTGTATACATATTTAAGATACTCTTTGTTAGATCTGGGGCATCCTCTTTTCACAATACACATTCTCTTCCCTGCATTAGAGTGGTCTCTGTGGTATAACAAGACCTTAATTGTCCCCAGAATCAGCAGACCTTTCTGGTCATCTCTATATGCTAACCTGGGCTGGAAAAAAATGACCATATGTGATTTTTTTTCTTGGATGTTCTGATTAGAATTCATTATGATTTCTAGCTCTGCTTGGATTTCTTGTTATTTTTCTAGTTGTTTTGGGGCATGATGGGGAGCTTTCTGGGTTTTTTCATGCCACTCTGACATCTTGTCTCTGCCTCTGCTAGTGATTTATCGATTGTAATTGACTTATAGATAAAAATCCCTTTTAATTTTTTGTTGTAGAAAGTAAGATTTTTCCTTTTGAAAGCCAAGATGGTGTGTGCTGTACTCAGTCTCCTTGTGTATAAAGCAAAGCTACTGTGACTTGTCCTTTTCCACTAATAATGATATGCTCCTCCTATACAAAAAGCCCAAGAATACTCAGGCATAAATCTTATTTGTTGCTTCTCTAGATGATGACAATCTTTTAAATTCTCACTTCGTCAAATGTTTTATTTAAAATAATACTAAGTAAATCGACTACTTATGTAGATCTTGAATTTAGAGATTTCTAGAAGGGCAATAATTAATTTTAAATTATCTGTCATAGAGTAGGTTCTCTTAAATGCTTGTTTAATGAATGAGTGACATTACCTTAAGGCTCACATTTAAGACTTTAGTTCTTACTATGTGTTAAATAATAGCAACTACTGGTGAAATGTCAGGTATATCAGACACAAATATCTAGATAAAATCAAGTCACAGGGACAATTTTCAGTGTTATAAAAGTGTATTTAATTTTTCCAAAGGTTTTTAGACAAAATACTGTAACAGTGTTTGTTTTATTTTATTGAATTTTTGAAGAGTGCAGGAGGGTTATGCTGTTTTTATGATGATTTTCAGTAAGAAAAAGTAGCAAAATTTTTTTTAACCAGCAGTTATCTTGAAATTATTTTTGTATAGATATATTTAGATTATTAAAAGGTTTTGCATTTTATTCCCTTTTATATCAGAAGAACATCTTAGTGTAGTAAAACTATACTACATTCTTTGGGAAACAAAAAACTATGAATCTATTACAAAAACAAATGATACAAAGATTATAGAGTTTTATAGCATTTCAGGCATATGTTGTACTCTTGATTCAGGAAAAGCTTTCTTAACCCACCTTTTACAAATCAAGAATAGCTATTATCTATTCATTCTTGATGTTCACAATGAAAAACTATCAATCATTAACAGTGACTGATAGATTGATTTCTACAAGTATATCTCTCTTTAGGGAATAGTTCTTCTTGTTAAACATTACACAACATGAATTTTCTTTAAAAAAGAATTCAGTTTTTATACACGATATTATACTTCTACAGAAATGTAATTTTAGTAAGGGTTGCACACCTGCTTTAAGAAACTCCTTAATCAGTACTTAAAACACATGTAAAAGGGGTCGTTTGATGGGAAAAAAATCAAGCATTATTACTTTGCCTTGTAGAAACATTCCTTGGGGGCAAAGGCAAGATGGATGAGTAAAAGCAGGAACTTCCTTCAGCTCCTGCTCCAGCAACCTCCAATAACAGTAAAAAAAATGACTGAACAAATTTAGAACCCACAAAGTGACAGAGAGAAACAAATCTCCTACTGAAGGGAGGCTGGTAGGCCAACAAAAAGGGTCTCTTGCACCAGATTGGGAGCTGAAAGCAGTCCTGCGTGACCTGCCTGGGCCCAAACCTGAGGTGGCCCCAAGCAGCAGCATAGACTGGCCAGAGCAGACTTCAGGAGAGTGAATCACTGGCAGCTGTGGTGGTTTCCAGACTTCTCAACCCATAAATGCCAAAGAGAAAGTAAAAGGTCAGTGGGAACTCTGTTGGAACTGAATGATAGAAGAATATGGTCTGGCCCCTGCCCCTGGGGAAAGAGGTGGCAGAAGTTTTCTGGCTATAGCTGCTACTGGGTGGCTGCCTCCTGAGCTCCTGGCCTGCAGATTGTAGGGGGACTAAGTGACCTTTCAGAGGATAATCACTGTTGCTTTGACCTGCTTGGATCTGGGTCAGGGTCCTGGACTGTGTAGCCAGTGTGCCAGAGTTTCTGGTGGGTGTAAAGAGAGCACCCTCCTCATAGCTCTGGCAACTGTGAAAATCCCAGTGATTTGTCACAAAGCTCTCTCCACTCTGGAAGCAGAGTTCTACCATGGCCAAGAGCTCAAAAGTCAAGTAGTTGGCTGGAAGATGAGCAAGTAGAAGAAATGCAATAAGACCATAGAATCCTTTTTTTGGGGAACAAAAAGGATTGAAACATGGAACCAGAAGAAGAGAACAAAGTCAAAGCTCCTGCGTCAAAAGCATCCAAGAAAAATATGAACTGCTTACAGGCCATGGAGGAGCTCAAGAAGGATTTTGAAAATCAAGTAAGAGAAGTAGAGGAAAAATTGGGAAGAGAAATGAGAGTGATGCAAGAAAATCATGAAAAGTGAGTCAACAGCCTGACTGAAGAAAATAACACCTTAAAAAATAGACTAACAAAATAGACTAACTCAAATGGCAAAAGAGGCCCAAAAGGCAAGTGAGGAGAAGAATGCCTTAAAAAATCAAAATTGGTCAGATAGAAAAGGAATTACAAGTTCATCGAAGAGAATCATTCCTTCAAAATTAGATTGGAGCAAATGGAAGCTAATGAGTTTATGAGAAATCAAGATGGTATAAAACAGATCCAAACAAATGAAAAAATAGAAGGCAGTGTGAAATATCTCATTGGTAAAACCACTGACCTGGAAAATAGATCCAGGAGAGATAATTTAAAAATTATGGGATTACCTATTATTGGACTGTCTGAAAGCCATGATCATAAAAAGAGCCTAGAAATCATCCTTCAAGAAATTCTCAAGGAAAATTGCCTTGATATTCTTGAACCAGAGGGCAAAATAAAAATTGAAAGAATTCACCCATTTCCTCTTAAAAAAGATCCCCAAAAGCTTTTGGTGCAGGAGTTCCTACTTCACTATCTTCCTCCTGTTCCATGCTTTGATCCTTTTTGACCCCAAAATTGAAGTCTAATGTTGGATTCTTCTGTTTGTTTTGCTTCCTTTGCCTGGTCATGATGCCACTCGGTCACTTGATCCCTGGGCTTTTTGCCACAGTAGGACTCTGCCACCAGAAAGGGGAGCTTTCATCCCAAACACTGGGGTGTTCTCAGCTGCCAGAGGTATTAGATGGGTGCCCTCTCTGAAGCCTCCACACGCTCTGGCAAATTGGTCACATCCCCCAGGACCTCCACCCTAGACTACAATCCAGATCCAAGCAGATTAAAACAAGAGCAATTACCCTTCAGACTAGTCACTTGGTCCCCATACAGTCTGCAGGCCAGGAGCTGAAGCTGCCACGTGGTGGCGGCTGCACTGTGCCGCCTCAGTGGCTTCTCGCCGCAGGGGAAGAGGCCGACTGTTCTCCCAACTACTGGGTCCCAAAGTCCACACTGCACTGAACTCTCAGTTTGTCCTTAGCATCTCTGTGTCAATAATTCTGGACCGCCACAGCTGCTGGTGATCTGGAGTCCCTCCAGCGAGTGGTTGGTCAAGCCCGCCCTTCGGCTAAAACCTCTGGCTCGCGTGGGGCTAGGGTCGGCTCCCAGAACATTGTGCTGACTGATTCCTGCCAGCCTGCCAGTCTGTTCTAATTGGGAGGTTAGCTTCTCTATATCATTTTGTGGGTTCTGTGGCTCTAAAGTTTGTTCTGAGTTCCCTTTTAAATGAATTGGAGGTGCTGGGAGCCAGAGGTACATGGAGGTCCTTTTTCTCTTCTGCCATCTTGACTCCACCCCCCCATGTAAATCAGAATGATGTAAATCAGAATTTAATAAAGCATTTGAAAAAAATGATACCCAAAATAAAACTCCTAGGAACATTATAATCAGGTTCCAGAGTTCCCAAGTCAAGGAGAAAATATTACAAACATCCAGGAAGAAATTTGTGTATTGTGGAAATACAGTCAGAATAACACAAGATCTAGCAGCTTCTACATTAAGGGATTGAAGGGCTTGGAATATGATATTCTGGAGGTAAAAGGAGCTAGGATTAAAACCAACAATCACCTACACAGTAAAACTGAGTATGCTACAGGGGAAAATATGATCATTAAGTGAAAGAGATGACTTTCAAGCATTGTTGATGAAAAAACAGAGCTGAACAGAGAATTTGACTTTCAAATATAAGAAGTAAGAGAAGTTTGAGAACAAAACAGGAAAAAGAAATCATAAGGACCTTATCAAAGTTGAACTATTTACGTTCCTACATGGAAAAACAATAATTTTAACCCATGAGATTTTTTCTCAGTAAGAGTATAGTTGAAGGGAATATATATGTGTGTGTATGTATGTATGTGTGTATATATATATATATATATACACACATATATATGTATGTATGTATACATAGGAGGGTGTGTGTATATATAAATACATATGTGAGTGAGCATATGTATGTTCATGTGTACACAGACAAAGGGTGCAGGATAAGTTGAATATGAAGGGATGATACATAAAAAATAAAAGTAAGAGTTGATAGAGGAATATATTGGGAGGAGAAAGGGAGAGATAGAATAAGGTAAATTATTTCATATAAAAGAGGTAAGATAAAACTGTTACAATGGAGGTGAAGTACAAGAGGGTAAAAGGGAATGGGTCAACCTTACTCTCATTGAATTTAACTTAAGTAGGGAATAACATGTACACTCAGTTGGGTATCTTACCCTACAGGAAAGTAGGGGAGAAAGGGATAAGAGGGGCAGATGATAGAAGGGAGGGCAGATTGGGAGAGATGGTACTTAAAAGCAAACACTTTTGAAAAGGAACAGGGTCAAAATAGAAATTAGAATGTGTGAGGTGGCATAGAATGGAGGGAAATATGGTTAATCTTTCACAGTATGACTACTATGGAGAGGTTTTGCATAACTACACATGTACAACCTATATTGAATTGCTTGTCTTTCCAGTGGGGATGGGTGAGAAGGGAAGAAGGAAAAAAATCTGGAAATCAAAGTTTTAAAAACCAATGTTAAAAAAAAATTAAATAAAAATTGTAAAAAAAAAAAAAGAAAAGAAAAATATTCCTTGCTGTAGTACCAGTAAGTAGTAAATGTTACTATTTCTAAAATATCTTGTAATATAAAATTTCATTTAACTAGTTACTTTTCAGGAAACACTTGTCCCATTAAGTGGGGTACAACTGTTCTGCTAGATAGTTTTCCCTAGAAATGCAAAAAAAAAAATCAATTTACTTTGTCACACACAAGTAGAGTCAGTCACATTCAATTCATTATTACAGGCTTAGAGCTTGTGAATTTCCTGTAGATTTATAAAATTTGTGCTCACATCTCTTTGAATCATTGTTTTAAATAAACATTGGAATTCTGCTTCATAGCTCCCTAGCTTCTGCAGTGTCTAGCATATATATCAGATAAGTTTTTGTTCATAGGTAATTATTAGAGCTTCCCACCTCCTCAAATACATCCAACATTGTTTTACAGCTACATCAGTTTTCCTAGTATAAAGTCAGGTACTAAGATGGCAGATACCATTGTCAGTCAGTCACTAAGCATTTTATTAAGCACCAACTGTCTCCTACACACTGTGCTTAGTGCTGTGGATACCAAGAAATGTAAAAGAGAGCCTAACCCTTGGATGGGTTCACAATTTAATGGATTAATGATACAATAATAATATTTTACATAGTAGTTTTTTAAGTGTTTGTCAAAATGAATTCTCTGTTCAGAATTTCAAGCAATGTTAATAAAAATTTGCTCTATTTACATTTGCTTTTTGTAAAAAGCACTTCTAGATGGTAGATTAGGGACAACCACCCCACTGAATTCTCTCAGCATTCCCCTGCAAGCAATTTTAAAATAATGCTTCAAATCAAATTTTGTAGCAGTAGAGGCAGCAAATAGTTGGGGCAAGATATTTCTTTGGCATAAGAAAACTTAAGAGGTAGATCGTAGGAGGTTATAATACTGGGGTACAGGTCTAGTGGAGGTCTCTCTAGAAACCATATGAAGTGGTGGCAACAGTGGCTGCAACAGCAACTTTGTAAGCTCCCAGCCCTGAGACAGTGAGGAAGTGGACAGCTTCTCATAAAGAGATTACAGGGGACCTTTGTTCACACCAGGTATAGCTGATGCTGATTGGCAACTCTGTTGCCCATATATAGTTCTAGGTCGCAGTTCCAGGGTGGAGAGGAGCTCTGGGAGGTCCCTCACAAAGGTGCAGGGGTCCTGGTCACAATACCAAAGCAGATATGAGGGCTAGCATGTACAGCTGTAAGAGATCAGAAGCTCTTCCTTGATAAAAAAGACCAGAGGGCAGACCAGGAGAGCAGTTATCATACCACTTTTGAAGCATCAAAAACTTGCAGACTCCCTGGAACTACCTCTCATAACAGCAGCATGAAAAAGCCTAAAGCTTGGGCCCGTGCCTCTCCACCCCCAGGTGATCAGAGCCTAACTTTTCATAGAGTTCAGAGTCAAGAAATGGGCTAGAAAAATGTATGAACAAGAATGAACAAAAATTTACTATGATGGCAGGGACATAAACCCAGAAGAAGATGACAAATGTGAAAAAAAAAACTATAGAACCCCTCAAAAATGTAAATTTGACCCAAGTCCAAGAAGGATTTCTGGAAGAGTTATAAAGATTAGTAATATAGGGAAAATTTTGAAAAGTGACATTAATGTAAGAAAATTATGTAAAGATAATAGCTTCATAAATTGGCACAAAAATAATACTGAGAAAAAAATAACACCTTAAAAATAGAATTGGCCAAGTGGTAAAAGAGGTACAAAATTCTCTGAAGAATAGAACTCCTTAAAAGGCACAATAAGGGTCAAATGAAAAAGGAGATACAAAAATTCACTGAAGGAAAAAAAAAACTCCTTAAAAAGCAGAATTGGCCAAAAAGAAGACTCAGGAGAAGTATAAAAAGGTAAATGTTAATGAGCAATCATAAAGGGCTCAATAAAGTTAAATCATTTACATTCATATATGGGAAAATTATATATGTAACTCCTAAAAATTTTATCATTATTAGGGCAGTAAAAAGGAGTACAGAGGGCATGGGTGTGACTTGATTATGTTGGAATTATCTTCCCCAAAAATGAAGGGGGCAGAAAAGTGTTATACACTGGGGAAATGGGGGAAGTGAGAGGGAGAATGCGAAAATTTTTCTCAAATAAAAATGATGCTCAAGGAAAAGCTATTATATTGGAGGGGAAAATGAGTGGTGGTTGTGGCAGGCAATGCTTGAGCCTCTCTCATCAGAATTGGCTCAGAGGGAATAACATACACACTCATGGGGGTATAGAAATGCAACTTGCCCTATAAGAAAAAAGTAGGGGAAGGGGCTAAGAGAAAGGGGGAGGGCAGATTAAGGTAGGCTAGTAGTTAGAAGCAAAGTAGATTTTTGAGGAGGGACAGGATCAAAAGAGGGAGGGGAATTCATCCATAAAATAAAAGCAGCAGACTAGATAAGAAATCATAATTTAACAATATACTGTTTATAATAGATACACTTGAAAAGAAAAACTCCTCCCCCCACCCACCATATGCAGCTAACATAAAGGACTGCAGCAAAATCTAATATGCTTCAGTTAAAGTAAAAAAGGCAGGAGTAGCAATCATTATGTCAGATGAAAGAAAAGCAACAAGAGAATCAGGGAAACTACATTTTGCTAAAAGTTATTGTAGAGAATGAACTAATATCAAAAAAGTTTTACAGCAAATTTTTCTGATAAAGACCTCATTTCTCAGATACATGTTGAGTATAGAACAGAGTCAAATATATAAAAAGGAAGTGCTACTCCCCAGTTGATAAATGGTCAAAAGATATAAATAGGAAATTTTCAGAGGAAGAAATCAGACCTCTGTATAGCCATATCAAAAATACTCTAAATTGGGAGTCAAGATGGAGGAGTAGAAGCAGGTCCTCCACATGGCTATGGCTTCCACCTTCCCAAATTCATGTAAAAGGGGACTCTGAACAAACTTTGGAGTCACAGAACCCACTAAATGACACAGAGAAGCTAACCTCCTGCTGAGGATAGCCCAGCAGGCTGGCAGGAATTGGCCAGCGCAGTTCTCTAGGAACTGAGCTCAGCTCCATGCCGAGGTTTTAGCCCCAGGGTGGACCTGACCAGCCACCAGCTGGAGGGACTCCAGATCATCAGCAGCTGTGGCCGTTTCCAGAATTGCCAACACACAGATGCTAAGGACAAAGTGAGAAGTCAGCACACTGTGGACTTTGGGACCCAGTAGTTGGGAGTGCGTCGGCTTTTGCCCCTGAGGCAAGAATCCGCTGAGGAGCCACGGCTGTGCAGCTGCCCCCCATGTGGCAGCTTCAGCTTCTGGGCTGCAGACTGTAGGGGGACCAAGCAACCAGTATAGGAGGTAATCACTCTTGCTTTAACCTGCTTTGACTAACTCAAATGGCAAAAGAGGCTCAAAAAAGCAATGAGAAGAATGCCTTAAAAATCCGAATTTGTCAGATGGAAATACAAGCTCAAAAGCTCACTGAGGAGAATCATTCCTTCAGAATTAGATTGGAGCAAATGCAAGCTAATGACAATGAGAAATCAAGATGCTGTTACCTGGTCCAAACAAATGCAAGAATAGAAGGCAATGTGAAATATCTCATGCGAAAAACCACCGATCTGGAAAATAGATCCAGGAGAGATAATTTAAAAATTATTGAAATCAATGATCAAAGTAAGAACCTAGAAATCATCCTCCAGGAAGTTCTCAAAGAAAACTGCCCCGATGTTTTAGAACCAGAGGCCAAATAGAGGTTGAAAGAATCCACCGAGGGGAAGAATAGGAAAGCAAAAGGAAATGGGTTAACCTTATTCCCATTGAATTTGGCTTGAGGAGGGAATGAAATACACACTAAATAGGGTATCTCACCCTCCAGGAGAGTAGGGGGGGAAGGGGATGAGAGTGGGGATGATGGAAGGGAGGGCAGGCTGGGTGCTTCCAACTTCCCTCCCCCC
>NW_027187460.1:13408659-13463287 GCF_028583685.1 Petaurus breviceps papuanus | reverse complement strand
ATTCCCATTGAATTTGGCTTGAGGAGGGAATGAAATACACACTAAATAGGGTATCTCACCCTCCAGGAGAGTAGGGGGGGAAGGGGATGAGAGTGGGGATGATGGAAGGGAGGGCAGGCTGGGGGGAGGGAAGTTGGAAGCACCCACTTTTGAAAATGGATGGGATCAAAGTAGAGAAAAGAACAAGTGGGAAGTGGGATAGGAGGGAGGGAAATATAGTCAGTCTTTTACAATATATCTACTATGTTATTGTTTTGCATTAACCACACATGTACAAACTATACTTAATTGCTTATCTTCCCAGTAAGGGTGGGTAACAAGGGAGGAAGGGAATGAATCGGGAATTCAAAGTTTTAAAATCAAATGTTAAAATCTTAGTATATATATATACTATTATTAATACTATTTTATATGTAATTCGTAAAGAAGATATACAGGAACTGGGGTATAGATATCCACCATGCCCTACTGGAAAAGTTGAAAGGGGTATGGGAGAAAATATGGGAGAGAGCATATTGGAGAAGGGGATATCCTGTGGGACTGTTATTTTGGGATGGTGGGTAGGGGAAAAATGGGGAGAAAATTTGTAACTCAAATCTGGTGGAAATGAATGATGTAAATCAGAAGTTATTAAAGCATTTTAAAAATGAATACTTTAAATCATTATTGATTATTAAAACAACTCAGAGGTACCACCTCATACTTATCAAAAATGACAAATACTGGAGGGGCATTTAGGAAAATAAACACACTAATAAACTGTTGGTAGATTTAGGTACTGATCCAGTCATTCAGGAGAAGAATTTGTAACTATGCCCAAAGGGCTATAAAACTGTGCATACTCTGACCCAGCTATATTACTACAGGGTCTATACCCCAAAGACATCAAAGACCAATTTGTAAAAAAACATTTCTAGTGGTTCTTTTGTGATGGCAAAGAACTGGACATTAAGGGAGAACTCATCAGTTGGGGCACAAATCATATGATTGTGATGAATATTACTGTGTTGTAAGAAATGATGAGGGAGTTGGTTTTAGAAAATACATGGAAATACGTAAATGAACAGATTCAAAATCAAGTGAGAATAACAGGAAAACATTAAGTAGAGTACCAGCAGTGTTGTAATTATGATCAACTGGGAAAGACTTGGCTCCTCTGATCAATACAGTGATCCAAGACAATTGTAAAGAATTTATGATGAAAAAAATGCTATCCGGGGGCGGCCAGGTAGCACAGCGAGTAAGAGCACCGGCTCCAGTGTCAGAACGACCTGGAGATCGAATCCCGGGCTCAGACACTCAGCACCACACCCAGAAATAACTGGCCGTGTAACCTTGAGCAAGTTACTTAACCCTGATTGCTTAAAAAAAAAAAAAAAAGAAAAAAATGCTATCCACTTACAGAGAGAGTATTGAACTCTGAATGTAAATTGAAGTTCAATTTTCTTCATTTTTCTCTATTTAAAAATATGACTAATATAGAAATGTTTTACACAATTTCACATGTGTAATTGAAATGAGATTCCCTTCTCAGTGGGTGGGGAGGGGGTGGAAGGGAGAAAAAGAATTTGGAACTCAAAATTTGAAAAGAAAAGAATATTAAGAATAATTTTTTTGAAAGACAAAGAAAAAAGCACCTTCACTCATATTAAAATTATACAAGTCTTGACTTTTGCCTGATGGATTCAATATTGTATTTTTTAGGTTATAAGGAAAACAATCAATGTTTTGACAGTCTGTGCACTAAATGAAAACAATACAATTATTGTTTTAGCTTACTTAATGAAGTGCCTGAAATTTGCTAGTCACAACCCCCAAACCTATGATTTTGGGCTTCTGTATGATATGAAATTATAGTCACACATTTACTCACAGTTCCTGAGCTTGGATATTACACTGGTATATAAAATTAAATAGTAAAAAATGTAATTTGGTATTACATAAAATGGATATTTCTAACTATCTGACCTCTTGAAAATCTGATTGGGTTTTTTTTTTCTGTTCTTGGTTCATTTTCAGCAGTTAAGTAATGTTTGAGATAGTTGTCAAATGATTCATCAATCATTGTCCAGTTTTACAAATTTTGATTCTTTATGGGAGGAATGTTGTATTTGAGAAAATGTGCCTTGTAAAGTAGCAAAGCAAAGTTAGATAAAAGAGTAGAGACCAACTGAATATTTATCTCCAGTGTTTTAACCAAAAGTTCAGAGTGGTTGCTTAGCAGCTTCTCTGGTTGCTATCATTTTACATTGGATCCCAAAAGTACAGGTTTCAAAGGTGAGATATCTAACCCCGCTCCCTAATTTGTACATGAGAAAAGAGTGGGCCATTAAAAAGGCACAGAACAAGAAATGGAGTCATGAGTGAGGAATAGAGTAGAAAGTTTTGTTGGACTATAGAGTGAAGAGTAATGTCCAGTAAGATTAGAAAGCTAGGTTGGGGCCAGGTTGTGAAGGACTTTAAAAGGTAAATAAATTAATTTATATTTCATTTTAGACTAGAGTCAGTAGAAAGCTCATAGAGTTAGTTGAGTAGTAGGGGAGTTATATGATCAGATTTGTCTTAAATGGAAATTACTTTGGTAGAAATGAATAGGATAAACTGGAGTGGGGAACTCGTGGTCCGCTAGATGCTCAAGTGCAACCCTTTGACTGAATCCAAATTTCACAGAACAAATACCCTTAATAAAATGATTTGTTATTGCAGTTATTAAAGTATGAGAGATAATAAGGAACTGAACTAAGTTTTTGAAATGATCTTCAAATTCAGTTCTTCCTGAATCCAAATCAAGATCTTGCCAAATAAATAACTGCCTCAATTATATGCTATTCATTTTCTTAAATATCTTGAAGTTCTGATAATCTTTAATCTACTATTTTTAAAAAATTAGATGTTCATAGAGAACATTTAATAATAATTTTATACTATATAATAATGTTGTTAAATTCAAAGTATTTGTCATGCTTCATGTCGTATTATTGTCCCTATTTGCACACCTATTGAAATAAAATCCAGCTTGAAGCCATTTGAAAAGGGGCAACCATTCTGTTGTGTATTTTGAGTGTAATTACACCATTTTGAGTGTAATATGTAGCATAGGTACACGTACCTTTTTTCTTGCCTTATTAACAGAAAATTTACATAGAATCATGGAGTCTCAGAGTTGCAAGTCCATTGACTCAGTACATAAAATCCAGTACAAAAGTCCTTTCTACATTTTACTTGATGAGGTTTTCTTGCCTTTGAAGACTTTCAGTTTAGGAAAATAAATTATATCCTGAGGCAACTCGTTCTACTTTTAAATAGTCATAATTTTTTATGTACCTGTTCTGTTCTGCCTACATCAAACTTTTCCCACATATTACTTCTAATTTTGCCCTCTGAGGCAAGCAGAATAAAATCCATATTGTTGTTCTTTAGACACTTAAAATAATCATTGTGTACTGTCTCTCATCCCCCAGTTTACTCCTTGTTAAACATACTTATTTGCTTCATTTTTTTTACCAGTATCTTGATGAATTATTCTAGTTACCATATTTGTTGCTTTCTAGCTTGTCAGTGTCTTTTGCAAAATATATCACCTAGAATAAAACCTATTATTCCAACTTTGGGTTTACTGGGTAGCATCAAATAGGAATTTCAATTCTATATTTCTGCATACCAATGTCTCTTTTATTGAAGCTTAAGCTCATATTTGCTCTATAGTTGTCATATCATATGGTAGACTCATATTTAACTTGAAAGTCTCCTAAAATTCCCATGTTGTTTTTCTTCTCATGAACTATAACCGAGTTCTATTTCTGATTTGCTGGAGTTGTGAAACTGATTTTTTTTAACTTAGCTCTAAGATTATACATTTATCCCTGTCTGTTTTACTAGAATGTATATCTCTTGGAAGACAGAGACTATTTAATTTATCTTTGTATTATCAACACCTCACTTAGTGTCTTATGTATATTACACACAAAATAAATGCTTGTCAATTGAATTAGATGTTTGTTTTTTCTTAGGTTCAAACCAGTCTTCAAGCCTGTTAAGGTATTATTAACTGGAGACTAAATAGCTTAGTCATAAAGAATTAGTGGGCCAGTGAATTATTCTTACTAATGGCAAGCTTATTAAAGGTAATAACAATGACTAAATGAGCCAATTAAAAAAAAAGTCCTGTCTGTGCTGCATTCCCCTCCACCTGAGGGAAAATGCAGTATCTCTAAACATCTTTATCTATAAATGAAAAAAAGGTAAACAAATTGTGTGTACAACTTAAAAAAATAAAGTGTAAAAACCTAAATCCTGAGAATTAAAAGAAAAAAATAAAAATTTTAAATTAGAAATGTTAGATTAGTAATTAAAAGTAGTAGCTTGTTTAAAAAATAAGTAACATTAGACTATTTTATTAAAAAGAAAGTCAAATTACTAGCATTAAAAATAAAAAGAATTAATAAAAGAATATTATTAGAATATATGTTTGCTGTACAGAACAAGGAGAAAATTTTAGCAATCATAAAAATAAGTAGAATAAGTCTTTAGTGAAATTCCAAATGTGAAAAAAAAATCTAGAATAAGATAGTTTTATAGTTTAATTTGTAGTTGTTGTCCTTTGTTCTCAAAGAGAACCAAAAACAGGTCACTATGGTAGAGTCAAGTTTCAGTGAGTCTGACAGTGGCTGATCAGACCAATACAGTACAGAATGTTCTACCACAGGTCAGGCACAAATAAGCCATGTGAACATTTGGGGTGGATTTTCCAAATTTGCAGCATCTTGCATTTCTTTTGAGTTACTTCAATTCCATTTTGCTTGTAGAACAAAGCACTTTCTCTGATGAAGGCATGCTGTGCTAAGTGGTCCTATGCCAGTGTCACCCATGCACACAATAAATTTCAAAGTTCTCAAGAGAGACCTTGAGAGTGTCCTTGTATCTCTTGTTCTTTGTGAGTTCTCAATAAAATAGTCTTTTTGGCAAGTGTTCGTTCTGCATTCTAATAGTGTGGCCAACCCGTAAGAGTTGCACTCTCTGTAGCAGAGTTTGAATGCTTGACAATTTAGTTCAAGAAAGGACCTTAGTGTCTGGTATTTTATCCTGCTAGATGGTATTCAGAATCTTCCTATGACAATTCAAAGTAAGTTTCCTGGTATGGTGCTGGTATACAGTTCAGGTTTCACAGAAATACAACAATGAGGTCCCCACAATGGCTCTGTAGACCTTCACCTTGCTAGTCAGTCTAATACCTCTTCTCTCCCACACTTTCCTTTGGAGCTTCTCTAACACTAGCTCTGGCTAATGGAGCCACATTGACTGGTGATAAGAACATGATCAGAGAGACATGGGCTAAACATTTACATAGTATTCGCAACATATCATAAACAATCAATGCTGAAGCCATCAACCATTTACCTCAGGTTAAAATCAGTACCACCTTAGTTGAAGTTCCAACTGAAGAAGAGGTTTTGAATGTCATTAGGCTCCTTTCTGCAGCAAAGCACCAGCTACTGATTCTATTACAACTGAGATTCACAAGGTAGGGGGTCCATTGTGCATACAAAAGCTGACTGAAATTTTCCAGGTTATGTGGCAAGAGGAGGTTATCACCCAGGAATTCAAAGATGCCTCCATTGTCCATCTCTATAAAGGTAAAGGAAATAGATTGTCCTGTGACAATCATGGAGGAGGGTGTCTCTCTCTTAGTCATGGATGGCAAGATTCTCATCAGTGTCAACCTTAAATAAGCTGATCATTCACCTGGAAGATGGTTATCTACTTAGGCACCAGGGTGGCTTTAGAAAGAGCCTAGTTGAATTCTGTCAAACATTTAAAGATCAATCTATTCCAGTATTATACAAAATGTTTGCAAATATAGAAGGTATCATGTCAAATTCCTTCTATGATACAAATTTTTTTTGATATCTAAAGCAGGGAGATTCAGTATAGAAAAAGAAAGCAGTAGGTCAATATCTCTAAGAGTAATGCAGATTTTTAAAATCAAGTGTTAGCAAAGTGATTATACATCACAAAAATTATATGCTATGACCAGGTTGAATTTGTACTAGGAGTACATGGCTGATTCAGTATTACAGAAACTATAAATGTAATTTGTCATATTCATTATACCAGTTAATACAGAAAAAAAAGGCTTTTGTCAAAATGTTACATGAATTTTTGTTTAACAAATAGACTGGTAAGCATAATAATTAATTTAGATTCTGTTACCCCGTTGACCATAGCAGACCAGGCTGTTCTATGCTCTATTTTCCCTCAAAGCCTGCCCAGGTTCATGTTCGTTGTTTCCATGACTGAGCCTTTGTGTCCCCTTTTCCTTTGGCCTTTAATCTTTCCTAGTATCAGGGTCTTTTCCAGTGAGTCCTGACTTCTCATCATGTGGCCAGAGTATATAAGCTTCAGCTTCTTTATTTGATCTTCCAGTGAATAATAGCCTGAAAATGTAATGGGAATAAACTACAAGGTTTTACAGTTAGATCAAGGACAAAGCAAGTATTATTGTCACCATTATTGTTTGATGTACTTTTAGAAATGCTAGCTATAGCAGTAACACAAAAAGAAATAAATTCATGGCATAAGCATAGGCAAATAGGAATCAAACTTATTACTTTGTTCAGATGGTGGGTTACTTAGAGAATCCTAGAGAATGACCTAAAATAAATTGAAACAATGAATAACTTTGGTAGAGGCAGTGAGTGAGCACCACAATACACAGAGCACAGTGTCTCAAGTCAAGAAGGCATGAGTTCAAATCCAATCTCAGACACTAGTTGTGTGATCCTGGGCAAGTCACTAAAACTCTGCATCAGTTTCCTCAGCTGTAAAATCAGGACAGTAGTAGCTCCTAGCTCTCATAATTGCTGGTGAGGATCAAGTAACATAATATTTATAAAATGCCTGACACATAGTAGACTCTATATAAATGTTTATTTCCTTCCCTTTGGTTTCATTATATAAAAACAAATCCACAGAAATCTATTATATTATTATATGTGTATTGATTGGCAACAAAACCCATTAGGAAGAGATAGAGGAAGATGCAATTTAAAACAATTACAGAATATGTAAAATGGGAGTTTTATTTATCCAGATAGAAATAGGGATGCATAGAGACAAACCTATATAATGGAAAAATAGTTATTGCTCATAGGTAGGATGAGCAAATAGAAAAATAATAATAAAGAAAATGGTACTTAAGATTGAATCGTTTAGTGTAACAGACCAATCAGACTATCAAAAGACAAATTATAGAACTAGAAAAAATACTGAAATTCATCTGGAGAAATAAAAGAAGTTCATAGGGAATAGTGGGTTGGGAGGAAATGGACAGGAAGGGGCCTAGGAGTACCAAATGTCCAGCTATTCTCCAAAATGATAATTGTTAAAATTGTTTAGAACTAATTAAAAAGAAGTTATCAGTAGAGCAAATTTGGTGCACAACTTTAAGAAGCAAACTCAGTAGCCTATTTTTTGGTAAATAATAACCCAGTTACTGAGATAAGGAGTTTCCATTTGATTGAAAATTACTGGAAATAGGAACAGCATCCTGCCTGAAATTATGGAGAGAATGATATCTCACACAGCATAAATGATAAGCTCCTAAAGGATTCATGATTTCTATATAAAACCTGAGATTTCTATGAACTAAAGACAGTGAAATCAGTACTACCAAGGAAACAATTCATATAGTGTATGACATTATAAAAATATGCACTTTAAAAATACTTGAAAATTCTGATTAATGAAATAATGAACTAAAATTCAGGTATTGATGATTAGCATTCCTAGCTCCTGCCAGAAAGTTTATTGACTGAAAAAATAGTATTAATATTAAGTACAAAATTTTCGGACATGGTCAAGATGGAAATTTGTATTGTTTGACTATGCATATTTACTACATGGATTTTACTTTCCTTTTTCTTTTCAACCCCTAGGGGAAGGAGGTGAGAGGGAGAACAAGTATATGCTTGTTACATGAAAAAGTAAAATCTCATTTAAGCATAGAAAAGAGGAGAGGAAGTGAACCCAATGATTATGTCATATTTCTTTTTAATTTTTTACAAGATTTATTTTTTTACATCTTTATAGTTTTCCGTTATCCCTCTTATCAACTTCCCAGAAAGCCATCCCATATAACAAAAAGTATATTTAAAGACCAAAAAGAAAGGAAAAAAGGGAGGAGAAACCAGCACAACTAATGTATTGATACATTGCAAAAGTCTGAAAACATGCAATATATATAATATATAACAAAATAACTGTGGCCCTCCCACCTCTTTGAAGGGTGGGTTGGGAGTGTCTTCTTGTCTTTTCTTTTTTGGATGATGCTTGATCTGTATAATTTTGTTAAGTTCATTTTTCATTTTTGGGTTTGGTTGTTTTTTTCCCATTTCCATTGTTGTAATCATTGCATATATATAGTTTTCTTAACTCTGCTTACTTCACTTGGCATCAATTTATGTAAATTTCTACATGCTTTTCTCTTTTCATAGTTTTTTAAAGCACAGTAATATTCTATCACATTCAAGGAACACACAAATTTTTTTTAGCTGTTTCCCAATTGATTGGAATCTACTTTGCTTCCAGTTGTTTGCTATTTCAAAAACTGCTTCTATAAATATTTTCTTATCAATATCTTTCTTGGTATAGAATCCCATTAATGGAACCTCTGGATAAAAGGATATGGCCATTTTAGTTACTTTATTCATAAGTTTCCTAAATGTTTTTTTAATGACTTTAACAGTTCACAGTTCCATCAACAATGCAATAGTGTTCCTATTATCCCACAACCCATTTTTTTGAGGGGTCATTTTTCCTAACTTCTAAGCTGTAAAGTGGAGCATATGATTTATGTTTCTCTTATTGGTAATTTGGAACATCATGACTACTTTGCAATTCTTTTAAGAACTATTCTTTGACCACTCATCTTTCTGCTGGGGAATGGTTTTTCCCCCATTCATCTGCTTCCCTTTTTATCTTAGTTACATTAATTTCATCTGTGCAGATACTTTTCAGTGTCAAGTAATCAAAATTACCTGTTTTGTCTTTGACAATTAACTCTATCTTCTTATTAGGTTAAGAATATGTCTTCTTCCTGTAGTTGTGAAAGGTATATGGTCTGTTTATCTTCTCATTTTTTAAAAGTATGATCTTTAGTATTAAAGATATGTTTTAGAATATATTGCACCATATGTTGTAAGTTGTTTGTTCTAAGCATAATTTTGCAAGACTGCTTTCCAGTTTTCCTAGCAGTTTTTATTGAATATGGAGTTTCCACTTTATCACACAATAGGTTTCTGAATTCCATTACTTCTGATTCTTCCTTATCTCATTATTTCATTGTTCTACCTTTTTATTTCTTTTGTTGTTGTTATTGTTGAATAGTTTCAGTCCTGTCCAATTCTTCATGACCCCGTTTGAGGTTTTCTTGGCAAGGACAGCACAGTTGTTTGCCATTTTCTTCTCCACCTAATTTTATAGATAAGAAACTGAAGTAAACAGGGTTAAGTAACTTGCCCAGGGTCACACAGCTAGTAAGTGTCTAAGGTCAGATGTGAATGATGTTTAACATGGGTTCTCTTGACTCCAGGGTTGATGCTCTATCCACTGCACCACCTAGTTGCCACTGTGCCACCTAACCCAAATTATTTTGATTATTGCTTAAAGTCTGGAGGACACTTTTTGTCCATTTGTTGTTCATTGTTCAGTCCTGTTGAACTCTTTGTGACCCCATGGACTAATAACATACCAATACTATTTATGAGATTTTCTTGGCAAAGGTACTAGAATGGTTTTTCATTTTCTTTTCCAATAGATGAAGGCAAATAGAGGTTAAATGATTTGCCAAAGGTCACACAACTACTAAGTATCATCAGTCTCATTTGAAATCAGATCTTTCTAACTCTAAGCCCAGTACTCTATTCACTGAACCACCTAACTGTCCTTTTTTGTACATAGCATTTTTCATTATTTCCTTTGATTTATTCTGGATATTTTTGGGTTTTTTTATTACTGTAAAGGATAACAATAAAGCAATACTTTTATCTTGGTAATTTGGCATAACATTAAAAGTATAAATTGACTTTTGTAGGATTTTTTTTCATTTTTAATATATTGACATGGCTCAGCCATGAGCTCTGAATATTCCTTCTGCTAATGAAAGTGTTTTTCATTTCTTGAAGGAACACTTTGTAACTGAATCTATACAATTTTTTATGTGCTTTGGTAGCCTCATGCAGGTACTTTATGAATTTTCTAGTTAATCAGAATATGATTTACTTTTCTATTGCTTCTTGGAATTATGTTTATATAGAAATAGTTAAGTTTTGAAGATTTATTGTCTGCAATTTTATTGAAGCTATTAGTTGTCTTGATTAGCATTTTTGCTGATTCTCTAGGATTTCCCAACTATATTCATATCAGTAAATAGTGGTTGTTCTATCTGCTCATTACCTATCTTTATGTTTTACTTTTTTATTGTTTCTAGCATTTCTAGAACTATGTCAAGTAATAGTATGCTTTCTTTACTCCTGTATTTATTGGAAAAGGTTCTAGTGTATACCCCTTGCATATGATGCTTCCTTTTGGTTTTAGGTAGATTCTTTATATGGTATTTTTAAAGGGCCACTCTATGCCTTACTTTATAGGGATTTCTTGTTTTGTTTTCTTTTTAGCACAAAAGAGTCTTTTGTATTTTTGTCAGATGTTTTTTCTGCTTCTGTTGAAACAAAAATGATTTTAGATGTTTTGGTTTTTATTATGATTATGTTGATTCTTTTCCTAATGTTTGAACTATCATTGCATTCCTGGTATAAATACAATTTATTTATGATTTTTTTTATAAATTGCTGTGGTCTGAAAGTATTTTGTTTAAAATTTGTGAATCTATATTTGTTATTGATACTGGTCTAGAATTTGCTCAGTTTTTTTTTAAGTATTAAGACAAGGTAAGGAAGCAGATAGCTGAATAAGATATTTAAATGATACGAAATGAGGAAGAGGGAAGAAAAAGGACAGCTCTAGGCACATGCCTCAATGTGGTCAGGAAATTACTAAATCAGGATTTTCATTTAGTCAGCTATGTGACAACAGTGTATATAGAGTGCAAGATCTGAGTTCAAATTCAGCCTCAGACACTCACTAGTTGTACGACTCCAGGCAAGTCACTTAATCTTTTTTTTTCTCAGTTTTCCTCATCTGAAAAATGGGGGTAATAATAACACCTACCTCCCAGGGTTATTGGAAGGATCAATAGAGACAATAATTGTAAAGAGTTTGGCACAGTGCCTTGCAACAGTAAACACTTTCTTATTGTTAGCTATTTTTATTGTTGCCATCATTATTATTAATTGATATTTCAGGATTGTGTGATCTCCAGCATAGATTTTCTTGTTCTTTATTTGGTCTGGTTCTCCTCTTTTTCAGTACCTTTATATTCTTAAGCCATTTTTCAGCTACTTAATGATTGAGGTAATTAGCATCTAGTCTGTTGACTTCCCTTGATTTTCTCAAGTTATCATTTCTATCTGTCTCTATCTTTTTGTCTATCTTTATCTATTTACCTTGTTTGTACCTATTCCTTTGTATATTGCCTTTCCCATTAGATTGTGAGCTCCTAGGGAGAAAGGATTTTTTTTTGCCTTTTTTTTGTCCTCTGCCCTTAATATGCTACGCATATAGCAGGTGATTAATAATTGCTTGCTGAGTGACCAATTGACTGTAACATATGTTTGCACATAAAATGTAGTTATTTAATTGTTATAATGCTTATGCTTATCATGAACACATATAGATGAAATAACCAGTTGTCCCATGAAATTATATTTCTTATTGCTTTCTGGCACATGAACAAACCAACTCTGTCAATTCCTTTTGTTTCACTCCAAGCAGACAACCTGGGAGTCATTCTTTCATCTAGTTTCAACTTTCTTTTTTTTCTTATTGTAACAATAGCAATAATAATGTGATTTGTTTTGATAATATGCCAATTTATAGCTATTGTTTAAATATATAGAGTATCTACCATGAAGTTAATATTTATAGAATGGTTTAAAACAGTGATTTTTCTGTTGACTTTTCTTTCACTCCACCATCATCACCTCCTAAATGGAAGGACACACATGAATGAGATCTGTTTTAAAATTTCACTGTTTCATCACTCATGACAACCAAAACTTATCACCTAGTTACTACCATTTTATTGATGAGCTTCTTTTGCTGCCTGAAGAACGATGCAGTTGACTTATTTTGTTTTTACAATATTTGAAGCCTCAGTATAGTAGAATCATGCAAAATTTCTACTTTGTACAGCATTTCTGGTCCCCAGGTCCCTCTATGACAGAAGCAGGTGTTGGGAATTGGACTTTGTAGACATCCAATAACTTCAGTTGGGGAATAAAAAGATTCCCTTATAGTGGTCAAGATGGTTGGCGTTAACTTCTTTCATAAGGTAGTCAAGTACTTTCTTCAAAAAATGGCATTCTATATAAATTCCTAAGAGTTCTAATAAATATTGTCTGAGTCTTAATAGGCCCAATATGTATCAATTTGCCTTTTGGTCTTAAGACCTTCTTGAGGGCAGGGCCTAGTTTTGCTTTTCTTTCTTTGCCTGGCACATAGAACATAATGCTTAGTAAATATGCTTGTTGGTAAACTGACTAAATGTTATATACTCCCTGTAAGAATCTAGAGAACTTCATGGGGAAGAGATTTGTATCTTGCCCTTAGACTTGTTGGTTAAAGAATAGTGACAGCAAATATCATGAAATTATAAGATCAAAGAATACTAGAGTTAGACCACCTGGTTTTGATTCAACTTATGACAACATCAGCATAACCTTGGATGAATCACTTAACCTCTGTGAACCTCATTTTCTTATCCAACAAATAGATACATTAGTAGTACCTGTCTCAAAAGATTATTATGAGGATTCAATGAAATAATATAAGTAAAGTAATTTGCAAACTTTCAAGCATTACATAAATATTAGTTATCAATTAAAGAATTTTGGTAAGAGAGTAGCTGAAGCTACCTATTTATTCTATTTTCACACAACTCTGCAGGTTTTCTTATGATAAAGTAAAATATGAGTAACTCTAATTTTTACTGATTGATTCTGTTTCTGTCCTATGAGACCAAACAAAATAAGTCCAATCCATCTTTTTCATACAAAGCATTTAATAAAAGATTTATTTGTCAGTATAGACACCCCACCCTGGCTTTTACATAATCAAAAGTATCTTTGAAATGGGGATTTGAATTATATGTTGAGACCTGGTACCTGAAAAAGCAGCATTAAAGTTTGATGCCAGTAGCAACAGGAGGACAAGGCAGAATCATAGAATTCTGGAGGTGTAAGGGGCTTCAGAAGTTAATCATCCCAGTTTCTATCTATCACCACCTAAGTGTCATTCTCGGTCCCTAGCTCTTTTATTCCCCACGTCTAGTCTTTTGCAAAGTCCTGTTTATTTCACCTCAATGTCATTTCTTGTGTGTATCCCCTTTTCTTCTCTGACACCAGGACAGACCTAGTGCAGGCCTGTAATCACTCTCTGCTTAGTCGTCTTCTCTCAAGTCTCCCTTTTAGTCCTTGCCCCTCTCAGCTATCAAATTCATCTTCCTAAAGCATAGGTCTAACCACAGGTGCCCACCTAGACGTCTATTTAATTATTTTTTGTGACTTCCTGTAACTTTGAGTATCAAATATAAAATCCACTGTTTGGCTTTTATAGTCCTTTGAAATCTGGTCCTTTTCTACCTTTCTGGTCTTGTCATATCTTATTCCCATTAATTCTTAGCTGTAAGTGTCTGAGGCCAGATATGATCTAGAGCCTTCCCTGAATTTCTCCCACTTTATCCTATACTGTATATCTTATTTATATATAGTTGTGTGAATACATATATACATACATACATATATGCATATACATAAGTAGAGAGAGTTATATATAGTTGCTTGAATATCTGACCTTTCTTAGACTGTGAACTCATTGAGAGCAAGAACTTGATTTTGTTCATTTTTGTTTTGTTTTGTTTTTTTATCCCCACACTCAGTTAGCACTGAGCCTAGCCCTCATGCTAGGCATGTAGTAAATGTTGGTTGACTTGTCTTCATTAATCCTATTTATAAATGATACTCCCAACGCTTCAAAATCTAGATTCTCCTTGAAAATCCCTACTAATAGGAAATACACTGCCATAGAAGACAGCCTGTTCTGTTTTTCCACAGTTTACATTTTAGGGAGTTTTTTTAGATAATGAGTTCAAATATGCCTTTCTATAGCTTCTCTCCATTGGTCCTAATTCTGGTTCTATGTCCTAATTCCTACTATTGATTCTGTTACTACTGTATGAGGCCAAACAGAATAAGTTGATTCTCTCTTCCCTTTCTTTGCTGTTCAACTGTGGTAATTATCCTTCTGCACTCTCAAAGCCTTTTCTTCTTCAGGTGCTGAGCTCTCTTAAAAACACCATAGTGGACTGGAAAACATGTCTGCCTGTAGTAATGAAACTTAGGTTTTTATTCCCTTTGCCATCATTTACTAGTTTTGTTCTCCTGGGAATAGTAATTAATCTCCAGCACTTTAAATCCTTATCTGTAAGATGGTAATAATGATGCCACTTTCTTAATAGTATTATGAGTGGAGCACCTATAAAGCTTAGAGTACTCTACAAGTGCAAAATGATACCATATTTTTATCTCCCCTGGATCTGCTTAAACTTGTGAATATGCCTTCAAAAGTATTTCATTCAGGCACACGAGAGCAGACCCAGTTTGACTTGGGCATCATGTAATAGGAATGTCCTTTATCATGCTCTGTGAACTCTCTTAGCATCCCCAAAAGTCCCATTCATGTTCCTGACTCTCATGTCAGGCTGTTGTATTACAATAAGCTTACAGCACATGAGGACACTATTGTTGTACTTTGTGTGGGTTTCTTCTTCTAGCTTCCATATAGCCATTCTATACTTGTGCAGTTAATAGTTTGAACAGTCTTTCATTTATGTAGAGTCTTATGTTTTGTAAAGCCTATTATTCATGTAACCTCATTTGATCCTCACAACTCCTTTGTAAGGTAGGTAGTATTTTCTCCATTTTACAGATGAGGAAATTGAGGCTGACCAGAGGTTAAGTGAGCTGCCCAGAAGGAGAGCAGTAGTGTCTAAGACAGATTCTGAACTCAGGTCTTCCTGACTCAAGTCCAGCACTTGTCCTACTAGACCACCTAACTTTATCATGAATTCCTAAAACATGATCATTGTAGGTGAGGCAAAGAACAATATCAACATGCATTGTGACTGTGAACATGTTTGCACACATTAGTAACAGTACCTTTTGGATAAAAAATGGCATAAAAGATGTCATTAAGGAAATTTTCATGGGGAAAAAAAGGTCGGATTCTCATTTAGCTAGAGTGACAGATAACCACCCTGAGTCCTAAAATTATACCCATAAGGTGTAAAGACTAAGTAAAAGATCTCAGGCAAGTATATTTTATGTGGGAAAAAGTTATGGAAGAAAAAGGCACAGAGCTTGTACAGGATGTGAACACTTGGATGGCTTCTTTGTCTTCATTCTGTAGCAGTAGAAGATAGTTCTCATTTTTAGATGATGAATTCATTGGTATCTTTGCCAAATGATTTTACCTTTTCATTTATTTTGGTTCCTAATTCTCTCTGCCAGTACATTTATCTTATCCTTTCTAGGTTCATAGCACCAGAAAGTTTGAATAAGAATACTATCCCTGGCTTCATCTTGCTAAATGATCCATAACCTTCTTTTCCGTAATGAAGGCATATTTTTGCAATACTTATATTAAAGACCTTGTGTCATATTGATTGATAATCTGTTCATCAACACATTTTAGATTAGCTAATTTTGAAACCATCTATCTATGCTATCATCTTTTTTCAATATCTCCTTTGTATCCTCAGTATCATTGTGAGAGTATTTGTTAGATTCTTTATCTAAACCCAAGCATACCATCTCCATGACAGCTGCCTGACTAAAAATACAATTGATGATCAGAAACTAAGAGCAGATAGATATTTTTAAAGATAATACATTTCATCACCCTATATCACATCTATCTACATTTCTAACCTCAGAGCTTTTTATAATGGTTAAAGATCTAGAATTGTGGTATTCCAAGCTGTGGATCAGGGGATAGTTAAAGACAATGTGATCTCTTGGAGCAGTGAGATCAACTTCAAATAGGAATGTGTTCCTTCAGGCATATATTGACTTAGAAAAACAAAAATTAACATTATGTAATTTTTAAAATTTTATTTTGTCATACATTTCTCTGTTATATTTTCATCTGATTGGGAACACTTGAGAATTTGAAAGTATGATAACTCTATCTTAGAGTAAAACTATTGTATTATTGGAGGGAAAGTTCTTTTTGATATCACCATCTGAAGATTAGCTAAACAACTAGGGATCCTTATTCTGGAAAAGAATTTTTAGGGGTGGATATGATAGTTGTCTTCTGCTATTCAAAAATCCTCATTTATAATAAATGGATGAATGAATGAGTCATTGAATGAAACAAGAAAAATGATCATTTACTATGTGCAAAGTCACTGTGCTAAATGCTAGAAATACAGAGAGAAGAGGGATTAGACTAATTCCTTTTTTTTCTTAGAAGGCAGATATGAGATCACATCCTTTAAAATGTGGGCAAATTTATAGATTATAGTTCTTATGGTTCTGATTTTTCTGTATATGAAATTCAAGAAATCACTAGAAAAATAATTCTGTTTTATCCAGGATAATATTGTCCTATGAATAATTAGCATTTGACTATACAGGTTCATATTCTTCAATAATTTTAAAATATTATTGAAATTAAGTATCAAAGCGTTTTCTTCTATAAGCCACTTCACATTTTGGTTTCTGTATGTGTTTTGAACCATGACAAAAATGACCAAGTTGATGACTTCTAGAATATAGTAAGTTACCAACTTCATCATATGTGATTTTTATCTCCTTTTACCTTACAGAAATTGAGAAATTCCAGAAAGGAGAAAGCAAGGAAGAGGAAAAGTACATTGATGTTGTGATTAATAAGAACATGAAGCTGGGACAGAAAGTGTTAATTCCTGTAAAACAATTTCCCAAGGTAATTGTTTCAACTAAACTTAAATGAGCTATTTCTTTCATTAACCATTTGAAATATTTTCATTTAATTATTTCATTTCTGGAATTTTGAAGCTATTCTTTCCCTTTGCATTTTTACATCAAAAGAATACACAAAGATAACTTAAGAAATGTCTAAGCTTTTTATTATTAACATAACTTTGAATCATGGCAACTTTTTCTGCCAGCTACTCAAAACTCAATAGGTTAATTCTGTTTTTGAATGGAGAGTTCTAAAAAAATAGAGTTATAGGAAGTTATATTTAGATCTTAATGAGGTCTTAGACATCATCTAGTTTTGGATCCAATTTTCCATTTCACTTTTTGGATGATCATGGGGATGATGTAAGAGGACCAGGGATAAGGCATGTATCATTACATTCCCGCAAGAAATAATTTTACTTTCAGACTTGTGTCTTTTCTGAAAATCAGTACACAGAGATTCTATGCTTAATGATTTAAGCCACTAAATGTATAGAATTATTTATGTTTATAATTATTCTGTGTGAAAGTTGCAAGTCAATCTTGGATAGAATGTGATATAGTTACCAAAAAGATGCTCGTTAAACAAATAAACAAAAAAAACAAACAAACTATGGTTCTCTCAATAATAAAACTCTGATTACAAGGTACTTTAATAGCTTAAAACTGTGCTTAGACTTCTGGGATATCCAATATTCACTAAACACCCACGTACTTTGTTCTGGAATCATGGTAGGAGTTGGGGTAAAAAGAAAAAAAAAGCAATCAAAGAGCTTATATTCTAACGAGAAGATGGCAAGGGTATGCATAAATACATAAAGCATTAACTATCAAGTGAAAAATACAGTTGCCTCCACTGTTCAATACAGTGTAGTTTGGGATGGAGGGATCATACAGAAAACACTGCTTGAACATCATCTAAAAAGATGAGAAGGACTTTATGAATTTGAGATAAGGAGGGGAACACATTTCAGGTATGTAGTATGCCCATTGCAAAGTCACAAAGTTGAGAGATAGGGTGCCAGTGTCTGAGGCAAAGAGAGGCTAGTTTGGCTAGATCCCAGAATGCATAAGTCTGTTTGCATCTGGAAAGATCGATCAGCGTCAGGTTGTACAGAGCTGTATGAAGTAAAGAGAAGAATTTATTTTTTATTCTAAAGGTCATATGAAGTCAGTGGAATTGGTTATATAAGGGTGTCAAATATTCAGATCTACTATTAAGGAAAATCATTTTGACATCAGTATGTAGGATGGATAGGAGTATTAAATGACTTGAGGCAGGGATACCAGTGTTAGGAAGCTATTACAGTAATTTAGGTGAGAAATGATGAAGGCCTAAATTAAGGGGGTATCTTGAAAATAAGTGGAAGAAAAAGTTCAGGTGCAAGAAATACAAAGATAGGGTAAGATTTCTTAAGTGAATTGATAAGTAAGGTTAGGGAGAGTTAGGAATCTAGCATAATACTGAGGTTATGAAACTTGCAAACTATATGGTTGTGCTTTTGGTAGAAACAGGAAAGCATGGAAAAGACTTGTAACACAACTAGGAACCACTCTGGACTCCTCACTATCTCCCCCCCAACTCCCCAGTATTCAGTCTTTTGCTTACATCTGTCAGTTTCACATTTGCAACATCTCTGAATGTTCCCCCTTCTCTTCACTGACATTGCCACCACTATAGTGAGGGCCCTCATTACCTCACACCAGGTCTATTGTAATAGCAGGCTGGTGGATTGGCCTGCCTCAAGTCTCTCCCCACTATAGTTCATCTTCTGTTCATCTACTGAAGTGATTTTTTCTTAAAGTACGGAGCTGACCTTACCACCCCCCCCCATAAATTCTAGTAGCTTGATGTTGCCTCCAGAATTGAATACAAAATGCTCTTTTCATATTAATAACCTTAATAACCTAGTCTCCTATCTTTCTAGTCTTCTTACACTTTATTACCCCACATCCTCTTCAGTCCAGTGACACTAGCCTCCTGGCTATTCCATGAATGAGATACTCCATTTCACAGCTCTGGGTGTTTTCTCTGGCTGTTCCTCATCCCTGGAGTGTTCTCCCTTCTCCACTCCACCTACTGACCTTTAAGTCACAAGTAAAATTGAAGCCTTCCCCAGTTCCTCTTAACTATAGTGCCATCACTGTTAATTACTTCCTATTTATCTTACATAAAGTTTACCTTGTATATATTTGTTTGCATGTTCTCTCCCTTATTATATTGTAAGCTCTTTGTCTTTTACCACTTTTTAAAAAATCTCCAATGTTTAGCGTAGTGCCTGGCACAGAGTAGGTGCTTAATAAATGTCTATTGATTGATTGGAGAGGATTGAGTTTAACTTGGAAGAACAATTATAAGTACAGTTTTAGACATATTAAGTTTAAGATCTCTCTTGGACATCTAGTTTGATATGTCAGATATGTAGTTGGTGATGTGGGACTGATAGGATGGATCTATAGATCTGGTGATCATCAGCAAAGTAAAGACAGCAGACATTAATCACTTACTATGTGATAGGTACTATGCAAAGTGCAGGGCACAAAAAGAAAGGCATAAGTCACCACTCAAGAATTTGGCACATTCTAATGTGGGAGACAACATGTAATTAACAATATAACATACAAGGTAGATTGGAGATAATCTCAAGAGAAAGCACTAGCAAGAGGGCAGACTAGGAAAAGCTTCTTGGAGAAGGTAAGATTTAAACTGAGTTTTGAAGGAAACTGTAGGCAGAGATGGGAAGGAAGAGCATTTCCAGCTTAGAAGAGAGTCAATGAAAAGAAATAGAGTGCTTAAACGGAATGTTATGTTTGAGGAATAGCAAGAAGGCCAATGTTGATTAGTGAGAACGTATAGAAGGAGCATAGAAAAGGGCCTAAAAATGAACCTTCAAGAATATACAAGTAGGTGAAATGATACACATCATGAACCAGCAAAGGAGATTAAGGAGAACAATTAGGCCAACAATTAGTTGGTAAAACAGAAGAAAATAGTATCACAAAATCTCAGAAAGAAGATAATATCTGGGTTCAAAAGAATCAGAAAACAAATACGTCTAGAAGGATTATTTTGGGGGGAAAACCCCAAAATACCAAATTTGACAGCTATGAAACCATTAAAAAGTGGGTTGAGGATTCCAGTGCCAGTATGGCTGAGTGAAGAAGGAACTCCCTGGAGCCCTCCCAAATCCCCCTGCAAACAACTTTAAGTACACCTCAGAAATGATCTAGGATCAGAGAAGGAGCTTAACAGCATGGCAGAAAAGATCAGTCCAGCTGGGGTGGGAAAAGGGAGAGGTTGAAGAGAAGCAAGCAGCCAATCTCAAAGCAGGGGACCTACAGCAAAGGTTCCAAACATAGAGCAATCCACCAGCCTGGCCCCATCCTCCTGCAGGGCAGCAGCATCCCCCTCTTACTGCAACCCCGCCCCCAGCAGGCAAGCCAGCAATCTGTACATCACAGAAAAGCCCCACCCTTAACAAGCCACCAGTGAAGCCTTGTCCCCATTGCTGACCAGTAGTAGTGAGGCCAGCCAACAGCAAGACCCAACTCCCGGGTTACCCAGTAGCTAGAGAGATTTCTATACCCAATTGGTGTGTATGTTATTCTCTTTTTGGGCCAGTTTTGAGGAGAGTAAGATTCACTCATTCCATCACATTGCCCCTCTTCTCCACAGCAAAAGCTTTTTCTTGCCTCTTTTATATGAGATAATTTACCCCATTCTACCTCTGCTTTTCTCTTTGTCCCAGTACATTACTGTATCATCCCTTAATTATATTTTTTAGAAACCATCCCTTCATTTTCAATTCCTTTCTGTGCCCTCTGTCTATATATGCTCCTAACTACATCAATATCATCTTGCCATATAATAATGTAAAGAGTTTAACCTTATAAAGTCCCTTATGATTTCCCTTTTCTGTTTACCTTTTTGTGTTTCTCTTGAGTCTTATATTTGAGAGCCAAATCTCCTATTCAGCTCTAGTGTTTTAATTAAGAATGCTTGAAAGTTTTTAAAAGAGTGCTTGAAAGTCCTCTGTCTAATTGAATATTCATAATTTTCCCCTGAAGGACCATACTCAGTTTTGCTGGGTAGGTGATTCTTGGTTGTAATCCTACCTCCTTTACTCTCTGGAATGTCATATTCTAAAACCTCCATATCTTTAGTGTAGAAGCTGCTACATCTCGTGTTATCCTGACTGTGGTGCCATGATACTTGAATTGTTTCTTTTTGGCTGCCTGTAATGCTTTCTCCTTGATCTGTGAGCTCTGAAATTTGGCTATGATGTTCCTGGGAGTTTTATTTTGGGATAACTTTCAGGACGTAATCAATAGATTCTATTAATTTCTCTTTTACCCTCTGGTTCTAGAATGTCAGAGCAGTTTTCCTTGGTAATTTCTTGAAAGATGATTTCTAGACTTTTTTTGATTGTGACTTTCAGGTAGTCTAATAATTTTTAAATTATCTCTCCTGGATCTTTCTAGGTCAGTTCTTTTTCCAGTGAAATATTTCAGGTTGTCTTCTATTTGTTCATTCTTTTGTTTTTTTTTTTTATTGTTTCTGAATTTCTCATAATCATTAGATTTCATTTGCTCCATTCTAATTTTTTTTTAAAGCAATCAGGGTTAAATAACTTGCTCAAGGCTACACGGCCAGTTATTTCTGGGTGTGGTGCTAAGTATCCAAGCCGGGATTTGATCCCCAGGTCATCCCGACACTAGAGCCAGTGCTCTTACTTGCTGAGCCACCTGGCTGCCCCTAAGCAATTGGGGTTAAGTAACTTGCTCAAGGTTACATGGCCAGGTGTTTCTGGGTGGGTGCTAAGTGTTTGATCCCGGATTCGAGCCCCAGGTCATCCTGACACTGGAGCCGGTGCTCTTAATCGCTGTGCTACCTGGCCACCCCTCCATTCTAATTTTTAAAGAATTATTTTCTTCAGTGAGCTTTTGGACTTTCCTTTCCATTTGACCAGTTTTGCTTTTTTAAGGCATTCTTCTCCTCATTGGCCTTTTGAATCTTTTTTGCCATTTGGCCTACTCAGGTTTTTTTAAGTGTTATTTTCTTCATTATTTTTTGGTTCTCCTTTACCAAGCTATTGACTCATTTTTCATGATTTTCTTGCATCACTCTCATTTTTCTTCCCAGTTTTTTCTCTACCTCTCTTACTTGATTTTCAAAATCCTTTTTGAGGGATGGCTAGGTGGTGCAGTGAATAGAGCACTGGCCCTGGAGTCAGGAGAACCTGAGTTCAAATCTGGCCTCAGACACTTAACACAAAAACTAGCCATGTGACCTTGGGCAAGTCATTTAACCCCAATTGCCCTCCAAAAAGCAAAAAAAAATTAATCCTTTTTGAGCTCTTCCATGGCCTGAGATCAATTCGTACTTTTTTTTCATGGAGGCTTTGGATGTAGGAGTGTTTCCTTTGTTGTCTTCTGAGTGTGTCTGTTTTGATCTTCCTTGTCAAAATAGGAACTTTTTTTGTTAAAGCAATTGGGGTTAAGTAACTTGCTCAAGGTTACACAGCCAGTTATTTCTGGGTGTGGTGCTAAGTATCTGAGCCCAGATTTGATCCCCAGGTCATACTGACACTGGAGCCAGTGCTCTTACTCGCTGTGCTACCTGGCCGCCCCCACATAGGAACTTTCTATAGTCAGTTTTATTTTTGTCATTTGCTCATTTTTCCAGTTTATAACTTGACTTTTAACACTTTGTTAAAGTAGAACTCTGCTTCCAGGGTAGAGGGTGTAGTGTCCAAAGCTTCAGAGGTTTTCTGCAGGTGTTTTCAGAGATACTTTTAGGGACCTGTAGTTTTCAGTTCTTCCCAGGTGATAATCTAAGCTGCTTAGGAAAGGTTTTACTTTCTTCCTGACCTGTGCTGTGGTCTGTGAGTGACCGCAAGCACTCTTTTCTTCCCTGGATCTTTGAGGAGGGTCCCACTCTCCACTTGAGCCTCAAGCTCTGTTCTGCTACTGTTCCTCCTTGCCTTGGATCTGCCGCCCATGACTATGACCCTGATCTAAGCATGGGCAAAGCAACAGAGTCCTGCCTCAGTGCCAGCAAAATGACCCCTGTAATTGCCTTCTGATCACTTTGCTCCACCTTACTGTCTGTGGTCTAAGAGCTCCAAAAGCATCCACTGCCACTGCTACTGCTGATTCAGTCACTCCCAAGGCCTGTTTCTGGTTTGCTGGGGTCTGATCTGTGCTGGTGTGGCCTGGGCAAGACTGTGCTCCTCTCTCATCCTGGTTCAATATACTTTTCCGGCCAGCCTTCCAAGTTGTCTTGGTCTGGAAATTTGTTTCAACCTGTCTTTTTGTGAGTGTTACTGCTCTAGAATTTGTTTAGAGTAATTTTTTTAAAGGGATTTGAGTTAAATAGATCTCAGACAAGTCCCTACCTTAACTCTGCCATTTTGACTCTGCCTCTTGAACCTCTGATTTTCTTCAAGATTCAGTTCATGTGCTGCTTCCTATGGGAATGCTTTCCAGCTCCCAATAGTTTTTAGTCTTCTTTTCCTCCTCAGAAAAGGATATGTATTTATATGTGTTTTATACATATATATATATATATACACATATTAAATGTGTTACATATTTTTGTTACATATTTACATACAAAATATGTTATTTATTTTTTTATATGTCATATCTCCTTAGTGCATTGTAAGTTCTTTGAAGGCAGGGACTGATTTTTGCTTTTTTTAATTACCCCTGCCCCCAGTATATAATGTAATTCCTTACTGTTGAATAAATACTTTTATTATTTGATTGGTAGCTCATTTTTGCTAATCATAGTGTCTAACTTATGGCAAACGACCTGTTTGCTACATCTGTTCCCTGAGTTCAGGGACCAGTGCTCAGTCACCAGGGACTCTAGGAAGCCTAATTTATTTAGGGCAGGCTTCCTGCCTCTTTTGATGATGGGGTAGATAATTTGTTCAGCTTACTTTAATTGGCAGTTAGAATGATCCAACTGTATCCTAATGCAAACAGAATTCAATTGTCTTCATTAGCTCTATCTACCTTATTTCTCTTTGTTCCTGATCTCCAGATATTTCCTTGTGTTTATAACTTTGAATTGGTTGAGGCAGGGTCTTTCAATATGTGAAAAAGATTTTTTTTTTTTTTGCAGAATAGTTGAGTATAGCAGAAATTCAGTGAATAGGATATTAAGACATGATCTCAATGCATATGTTAATTATACTGGATAAGAAGTACTTCTTAGTTATAATCAGGCTAGTTAATAGATTTTGTTTTTGGAGCAAATAATCATAGAAACTCAGAGTTTGGTGGGAGCTTAGTGGCTGGGTAGTAAAACTCATGCCAAAAATAATAATCCTTGTTACAATATTTCTAGCAAGTCCTTAGGTTCCAATTAGAATCTTAGTGAATGAGAATGATGGCGGGGTAGTAACCTTTCCTTCCACAGACACAGTACTTTAGGGTGGCTTAAGAGGTCTTTCTTGTTAGGCTAATGGGAGATTCTGAGCTTTTAGTACGAGAAGGGTTAAGCAGGTTTTGCTTACATTGACTAAGTGCCTTGCCATTATCATGGTGGTATAATCTGTGTAGCACTTGAAAAGTTCAGAAGTGGGAGGAACAAGCAACTGGACAGGTATTAATCATAAATGTTTTTCTGAAAGAACAGAAAATCACTTTTACTTCTTTTCCTCCAGTACCAAGAAACTAATGATTCTCTGAATTAAAAGCAATTAATTCAGGATGCTATGGAAACTAGGTTTGCATTGAGTACAGAGTGAAAATTAAAAGTATAATTTAAAGTGTATACTACCTTAAGAATTTTTAAAATAATAAAATAATACAATTTGAAAGAGATCTTAGATACTTATTTTATCTAAGTATTTATTTTCAGGAAAGTGATTTTTCTTGACCATTAAGTGAAGATGATTGCAAATTATTCTAGAACAGGTGGTAGTGTATTATCTCCTTGAAAATTTCTAGGGAAAATGGCTGTAACAAATGACAAAGCTTTTTTTTAGTGTCCTTAACATGTACCAAAGGACAATTAGGTGGTACAGTGGACAGATTGCTGAGCATAGAGTCAGGAAGATTTATCTTTCTATGTTTAAATCTGGCCTCATTTACTTAGTAGCTGTGTGATCCTGGGCAAATCATTTAACTCTGTCTGCCTCAGTTTCCTCATCTGTTAAATGAGCTGGAAAAGGAAATGACAAACTACTCCAGCATCTTTGTCAAAAAAAAAATCCCAAATGGAGTCACAAAAAGTTGGGCATGACTGAATAACAACAAACAGTGTACCATGTATATACATTGTGCTAAGTGTTACAGATACAATAGAAAAAGAATATAACTTTTACCTCTAAGGAATTGACACTCTCTTTGAAACAAACAGCCTATGTAAGAGAGCAATCAGCTATGTGGATCAATGGATACAGCTGCTGGGCTTGGAGTCAGGAAGCCTTGAGTTCAAATTTGGCTAGGACATTTACTAAGTGTGTGGTTGGGGAAGTCACTTAAGCTGTGTTTCCTTCAGTTTCCTCAATTAGAAAATGGGGATTATAAATACTTCTGCCTCTCATAGTTGTGGTGAAGATAAAAACAAATTTTTTGGAGTAACCTGAGGTGTCTGCTCCATAGGAGCAACCCCCTACAAATTAGAAGGAAGAGTGAATCTAAAGGTCAAAGAGGAAAAGGGATTCTGAATTTTCTTTGGCAAGAGTCATGAATGAGGAAGGCAGTGTCTGTCTGGTCCAAAGGGTGAACAAAAAAAGACTATTGATGGGAAAGTTGGGAAGGGGGTTCTGGAGTAGAAAAGGATGAAGGCAGTCTTATTTGGTTTTGAGCTCAATTTTTTGATTACAGGTTATTTCCATTGATCTAGCCAAGTGTTTAGTGTTTCATTAAGACTCATTATTGGTTCATTTTTTTTCATATAAATGAATGTCCTTTTACTGAAATATTGCTTCTATTATTTTTTCCTAAATTGTTACAACTAAAATTTATATAGCTCTAATTAGAAAATATCCCCTCTTGTATCCCTTTATGAACATTAGTCATTTTAATGTTGAACATGCATTAAAATTGAACCTTTGATATTAAAAAAATGTCCATGAAGAATACTTCTCTGTGAAATAACATTTTATTTTAATTTTTCTCAAGGGATTGGTATTATTTTTACTTCAGTTATCGTATGTCAATTAAAGGTTGTTGAGGAAAACACTTATCTTCATCAAATGAAAGGAATAGAGTCATAGTAGCACGAAAATAATGTAGAGTAGTTGTATATTTTCAGGTTACTACATATTTGATTATTCTTATAAGTGCTTAAATAAATCTTCCATGCATATTCTTAGTCTTAGCTATATAATAAGTCATAGGAAACAACAAATCCACACTGTTGAATAACTTTTTTGGCTATATTTAATAACTTGTCATTGGACTTAATATTTTATCACTCAGAATAATAGCAGAAATAAAAACTGATACAGACAAAAAGTGAAGACAACTTTCACTAATAGTTGGAAACTTGTCAGGGCTAAGAAGCTCAATGAAAAGCTGTTGTTTAATATCTTATATTTGTGGGTTTGTATCATTTTTCTGTTCTGGACCTCTAACAGCCTGGCAAAAAGTATGAACCCTTTCTCAGAATAAATATATAGGATTAAAAAGGAAGGTTATATTGAAATATAGTTTTAGCTAGCTAGCTAAAAGTTCACAGACTCTAGGTTAAGAACCTCTGTTCAATTAATCAGTAAACATTTATTAACATCCTTCTGTGTGCCTAAGTACTGCACTAAGCACTGGGGAGATAAGGTTTTTTATTGTCCTTTGTTCTGGAAGAGGACCGAAATGATATCACTCTGCTAGAGTCAAGTTTCAGTGTATCCACCTGTGGTTAATCAGACCATAGGAGCTCAGAATGTTCTGCCACAGGTTGGGCACAGTCTGTGTGAACATTTGGGGTGGATTCTCTAAATTTGCACATCTTACCTTTCTTTTGAGCTATTTCAGTTATGCTTTGCTCATAGAGCACAGCACCTTCTCATGTGGTCCCACCATGCCAAGCGTTCCTGTGCCATTGTCTCCCATGTCACACAATGAATTCCAATGTTCTTAAGGGAGACCTTGAAAGTATCCTTGTATTGCTTCTTCTGACCACCATGTGAACACTTGTACCCTGAGTGAGTTCTCCATATAATAGTCTTTGGGGCAAGAATAAAAAGATAGTTCCTGCCCTCCAGGAACATAAAATTTAATGGGAGTGACAACATGCAAATATGCATATACATAAATTATGCATATACATGAAAAGCAAGATATATATATATACATATAAATATATATATAGATACACACACACACACACACACATATATATATATAATAAGTAGAAAATAATTAACAGCGGGAAGGCACTAAAATTAAGGACCTAGGGAAGACTTCTCCATGAACATAAATTATTTAGAATGTATAATGCATTTATATACCTTGCTTTACACTATTAAATATACTTTAATCTTAAGCATATCTTGCTTGCTTAGCAAAATTCATGAAATCTTAGCTTATTCCAGTGAAAAATTTTCTGGTTTGTTTTGCGGTCTTACAGTATTCTTAGTTTTATCTTTTATATTGTAGGACTTAGGGTTATATTATCAATTAAACATTGGTAAGCTCTTTTTGAGAATGAACCCATGATTTACACTTTTCTATCTCTATCAGCCAATTCTGAACACTTGGAGCACACTAAGACATATTCTGTTGAATTATTTTCAGATCATGCTATCCTAACAGCAGTTTGTAGATTGGAAAAACAAGATAATGTTTAAGTATAATAGAAAGGCTAGACCAGTAAAATCATCTAAATTTTTTTGGAATTCAATTCAATAAGTGCAAATTCAATTTTATAATATCTATCGAAGACCTACTATGAACAAAGCACTGTACTAGGGACAATGAATGCAAAGTGAAAACAAGATGATAGTTATCTTCAAGGGGAGTTTGTTATGCAATGGGGAGAGTAGCTATGTATGCAAACATTTATTATGGTAATAGAAGATGATCAAACCAAAGGAGAGGATTAGGTAAAGGGTCATATAAAATTAAAGTGAGGGCAAGTACTTTCAGCTGGATATAATGAAGGAAGGCTTTATGGAGTAGGGGTAAAAAATCTTGGCCTTGAAGGAAGAAAAAGGTCCCAATTTAGAAGGAATATATTTTTAGGAATGAAAGACTATTTGAACAGGAGAATAAGGGAAGAAAAAAAAAGGAAGATAAGATCAGCAGATATTTAGTGGTGCAATTTGACTAGATCATAGATTGTATGAAGGGAATTGAATGAATTAAACTTGAAATGGTATATTGAAGCTGCACTGAATTATCTTAAATTTGAGACCAAGGAATTTACATTTTCTCTTATAGGTGATGGGAACCAATAAAGGTTTCAGCGAAGAGGGACACACTGATAAATAACTGTGCCAGGCACTGCACAGATACACACAGTTAAACTATAGGTTCGAGATTTATTTAAAATTCTAAAGGAATATAAATTTTAGTAAGCAAAGTAAAAATTGCTATATGTTATTGATTTTTTGATTCTATAGTATCGACTTTGATAGAGAGGTATAAATAATAACTTACTGCTATTAAAGGATGAATATGAAGTATTTCTACATTTCTGGGGGTTTCTATTTTTTATACAACTGCCTATGTGTTTTTACACATTTTAAATATCCTTCACATAATATAATTTCCACATTGTTATATATGGGCTTCACAGAGTAGTAGAGGGAGATGAGAAGGAAAAAGTCATGTAGAGAATTAAGGATGATAAGAATGTGATAAGACCAAAAGTGAGAGCAAGGTAAGGAACTGTATAAAATTTAAGGAGGATGAGAGTATTTGCAGCTTTGTTGCACAGTGGATAAATCTCTGGAGCTAGAGTCAGGAGGAAATGAATTTAGATATGGAATTGAATACTTAATTTGTGATGCTGAGAAATTCACTTAACTTCTGTGTGCCTCATTTTCTTCATCTGTAAAATATATACTATAATAATACCTACCTCCTAGGGTTGTTGTGAGGATAAAAATGAGACTATTTGTAAAGAGCTTTGCAAACCTCAAATGATTATATAATTGCTATCGTCATCATCATATAACTTTATATTTTAAATATAAGTATATCTGTATGTTACAAATTGTAGCTTGTTTGTACTTTCTTTCTTTCTTTTTTTCCTAGTTTAACTTCGTTGGAAAACTTTTGGGTCCACGTGGCAATTCACTAAAGCGTTTACAAGAAGAAACCTTGACCAAAATGTCCATTCTTGGAAAAGGTTCCATGAGAGACAAAACAAAGGTAATAGACTTAGATAACTAAAGCATGATACTGAGAAGGAATCTTAGAGATTGTTTATTCTAATTTCCTAATTTTACAGATTAAGGCCCATTAAGTAGATTTAGATTCATAGATCTAAAATGTGATGGAACAAGTACTAAAAATTAAGCCATCATTTTCACTCTACTGCTCTTTTCATGATCACATGTCGGATAAATAATGGAGTCATTTTTTTTCTGCAGTTAGGACTTTATATTTTTAATTTTTAAAAAATTAAATTTTTGGACCTGAAGTCAAGAATACCTGAGTTCAAATCTGGCCTTAGACACTTAGAAGCTTTGTGACTCTAAGCAAGTCACTCAGCCTCTGTTTTCTGATCTATAAAATGGAGATAATAAGAGCACCTACCTTCCAGGGTTTCTATGAGGATCATATGAGATATTTGTAAAGTGCATTATAAACCTTAAAGTTACACAAATACCAACTGTTGTTCTTAGGATGTTCTTTCCATTATGTCTTTCTTACTCTAATTTCTGATTGTCCAGTATTACTGTTAGAATTTTGCATTCCTTTTATTAAGGGATTTTTATTAATTGTTATTATTTTATATGCATGTGTGTACTTGTGTATGTGTGTGCATATAAATTCTGAATGAATTCTGAGGATTAAATTTGAATTAAACCTAGAAGAAGTTAAGGAAGAGGTAGTTTGTCTTTTGTGTCTCTAGGCCTTTTTTCATTCATAGCACTTGTACCACCTTCCAGGGTGCAAAAATGTTCAGGGAAGCCTAGTACTTCTGGTGTGAGGGCTGCTGGGCCCTTTTCAGGACTGCTTTCCTCCTTTGGTATCCACCTGCCACCTAAGTCTCACCTGTGGCTCCAAGAAGCTGTAGGATGTACGTCAGTCATGCCCAGTAAACCATTTTGGCAAATGGGCTAAACTAGGTCAAGGATAACTGAGGGGCCTCAAACCTATTGGTAAATTAGAGGGGTCTCTACACCAAGTCTGTCTAGACTTTTCCAGTAGAATAGGTGTATGTAAACAATTTGTCCCAACAGGTCTTGAAGGCAGTAAAAGCAGTTGCTCAGGAGCTCTTAAAGCTTGGTTAGATATCAAAGATGCCAAGTTCATCTACTGCATCCCAAGTCATTGCCAGTGACTCTTATTTTTGTCATACTATAAGACTTTGACTCTGGAATAGAGAGTAAGAAAATTAAGTGACTTCATACAACTTTCTCACTTAAATCTAATATGAGTCAAAAGACATCACCCACATTTTAACATTTTTACCTAACTCAGAGTCCTATGGAAACAAATAAGTGACAAAGCATCAAGTGCAGATACAGTAGGAGCTGTAGACGCAGGCAGCCCAGGCCATAGGGTCAGGATTGAACCAGCCATGGGATTCATCAACCCTCTGGGTGTCTGAGCAGCCTTTTTTCAATGCTTCTGGCATGAGGACAGGGCTCAAAAAGCTTCCCTACAAGTTGTCAACTAAGCTAGCCTTGCCCTGTTTGCCACAGCAGGCAGGAACCCACCTTGCAGTGAAAAGAAAAAAACATACAAAAACTTTTGCAAAAATGATTCCACTCACCATTGATACATGGAAAGTGCACATGCTTACGGACAGTACACTTGAAAGATGAATAGCTCTTGTTGCAAGAGGACCCAGCAGGTATCACATCCATATAACATCCCTGATTAAAACAAGGCAGGCAAATGAACGCCACCTTACCAAACTCAGAGCTGGATGCACGTATTTCTGGAGTGGCTGCAGTGATGGGGAGTGCCATGAAACTGGCTTGGGTTTTGCAATCAAAATAATCCAGTCAGTAAGCTTGTATGCCTCCCCAAAGGAGTGAACAGCAGGATCATGACAATGCAATTGCTGCTTTCAGGATAGTACCATGGTACCATCATCAGTGGGTATGTTCCTTCCATGCTAAACCCTGATAAGGCCAAAGAAAAATTCTATGAAGACCTGAAGATTCTCATTGTCAGTGTGCCAGAGGGTCAGGCTTGGAATTCTGGATGACTTTAATGCCAGAGTGGGCATAGACTGTCAGACTTTGCAGAGAATCCTTGGGAGGAATGGCGTTGGAAACAGCAATTGCAACAGTCACTTACTACTGAAAATTTGTGTATCTCATGACTTCCTCATCACCAACACTGTCTTCCATTTACCTAAACATGTTACAATTCATGGATGCACCTTCACAGCAAACATTAGCATCTAATAGACAATGCCATTGTAAACAGAAGAGACAGAATGTGAGAGTGATGAAGATGATGTGTGACATGGAGTGTTATCCTGATCATAGACTTATCCTCTCCATGCTAAACATTTGCGTTCAACCAAAGCAGTGGTCCTAATTTAGGGCAAGATAACTACCAGAAGACTTAATGTCAGCAGATTAGAACACTTTCTCTTTAAGCGAACAGTTTGTTACTGGCTTGGAGGGAAAGCTAAGCCAACATGCATTTAGCAACAGTAGAGTGAAAAAGGAATGGGCAGATTTCAGAAGTTTGGTGTACAGTATCACATTTACTCATTTAGGTCGAACATTTGCAAACATCAAGATTACTTTAATGAAAATGATGGGGAAATTCAGAAGTTCCTAAACAAACAAACAAAAAAAAAAAACCAATAACTGTGCAGAGTTTGACAGCAGGATAGTTCATCCATCTCTAAGAAGGCAGAGTTTAACTCCATCAGAATTGAAGTGCAAGCGAGGACTAGAGGTGCAGGATTGCTGAAACAGCAAGAACATAGGTGAAATTTAGTTTTATACCAATAATAACAATCTAAAAACTTTTATGATGTCCTGAAGGCTATTTACAGACCAAAGACTTATGGTGCGTCTTAGCTTCTCAGTGTTGATGGAGTCACACTGATTCGTGATAAGGACAAAATCCTGGAGAGAGGCACTGAACTCTTCCAATAGCCTTCTCAACAGACTGTCATTAGGGTGAAAGCCATTGACAATATTCAGGTCGAAGTCAGTCGCTCTCTAGCTGAACTTCCAACTGAAGAAGTTTTGAATCTGTCCAGTTCCTCTATTTGCAAAGTGCCTGGTACTGATTTATTCTAAAACTTATCTTCTGGGTGATATGGCAAAAGATGAACCCATAGGAGTTCAAGAATGCTTCCATTGTCACTCTCCATAAAGGAAAAAGAAAGAGATTGTCTTGTGGCATTCACAGGGGAGAGGGTCTCTCAGTCATTGCTGGCAATATTCTTTCCACAGTTATTAACCTGATCCTTCACCTGGAAAATGGTCATCTACCTGAGAGTCAATGTGGTGTAATAAAGTTCTGGGGAATGTTCTGCATGATATTTGCTGCCCAACAATTCCAAGAGAAATCCAAGGAGCAGAACAGAGGCCCTTATACAGCATTGGTCAGTCTGACCAAGGCCTTTGATACTGTCAGTCTTGAGGGCTTGTGAAAGATTGTGGCAAAATTTAATTGCCTGAATAAGTTAATCAGTTTTATATGCCATTTCCATGATGGAATTCTAGCACGTGTTCTACAGTATTGGATGATGCTCTTGCACTTTGCCAGACACCAATATAGTGAAATAAGGTTATGTGCTTACTCCCATGCTTTTCAACATGATATTTTCAGCAGTGTTTTCAGATGCCTTCAACAAGGACAAAAATAGCATCAATATCAGCTATTGCACCCAATGGCAAATTATTTAACTTGAAAATGCTACAAGCCAAGACTAATGTAGAGGGAGAGTTGATGTTCAACTTTTTGTTCATAAATGATTGTGTACACAGTACAGCCTTTGAGGCTGAGATTCAACAGAGTATGGATCAGTTCTTTGGTACTTGTGCTAATTTTGGCCTAACAATTAGCATCAAGAAAACACAGATTCTCCACTAACCAGCACTGCACCATCTACACATGGGACCATTGATTACTGCAAATGGAGAAATTTTGAATGCTATGGATATGTTCACTTACCTCGGTAGTGTACTTTCCAGGCATGTACACATAGACGATGAGATTGCCACATGCATTATCAGTGTTTGGAGACTCTAAAGGAAAGTGTGGGAGAGAAGAGATATTAGAGTGCCTACCAAACTGAAGGCCTGCAGAGTTATTGTGTTTACTTCATTGTTATTTGCCTGTGCAATCTGGACAGTCTATCAATGCCATGTCAGGACACTGAATTGCTTCCATTTCACTTCTCTTAGGAAGATTCTGAAGGTCACCACTGTACTGGATGCTGAACTCTTTTCTCAAACTGAACTGTCAAGCATTCAAACTCTGCTGCAGAGAGCACAACTCTGATGGCCTAACCATGTTGTTTGAATGCCTAGAAGCCTATTTTATGGAGAATTCACACAAAGCAAGCTATCACATGATGGTCAGAAGAAGGGATAGAAGGACACTCTCAAGAACTTTGGTTTTGATTGTGAGACATAGGAGACACTGGCATAGGATTTTCCATTATGGCATGCATGCATCAAAGAAGGCTTTATGCTCTTTGAGCAAAGCAGAATTGGTCCAGCCCAAATGTGAGATGTGCACATTTAGAGAAATCTCTATCCCAAATCTTCATATGTATTTAATTGTACCTGACCTATGATAGAACCTTCTAAGCTCATACTGATCTGAACAGCCACATTTGGATACACTATACTTTAACCTTGACATAATGATGCCATTTTGGTCCTCGTCAAACAAAACAACTAGCCACTTTCCACTGTTCATTGCCTTGGTGATGTATCTTTTCACCTCCTTAGTAAAGTTTCTAATGAATTTTTCTGTGAATTCAAGTACTAACTCTACTGTCTTATCCTGAAGTCCCTATCATGTAAGCTAGATTACCACTTGTCATTGATAATAGGCTGTAAGGATTAAAGAAATATTCAAGATAAACAGTTCAGTATGATTATATATCATATAAGGAAAGTGAAAGTCAGAGTTTAGGTAATTCACCCAAGGTCACCCTGGTAGTAATGCCTGAATTAATATCAAGTTTTTCTGACTCTATGACTAGTACATTTGTTGTTATAGAGGGGATTCATGCTTCTGATAGAAGATAAAATAATAATAACTACAAAAACTTGATAGAGGCTGGCATTTCATGGACTTTCAAACTATGCTTACCTGAGAATCCATTTTACAACTTAACTAACAAATTGTCATCCAGCCTATTCTTGCAGATCTCTAGAGAAGGGGAAACCACTGCCTGCTGAGGTAGCCTATTTGACATTTGTGTAGTATTGCATTATTTATAGAGGTAAAAATCTCCAGTTTGAAGTTCTATTCGTTTCATGCTCTTGGCCAAAGAAGATGAAATCTAGTTCTTCAATAGGACAGCCATTCACATACTTGATAACTATTTTGTTACCACCAACTTTCTCTTCTCTGGACTGAACATTGTGACTTACTTCAGACTGCCTTAGAATAAACAGAATTATCTTGGTTCCCTTTGCCAACCTGATTGCCTTTCTCTGGATATCTTACATAATATCAATATCTTTCCTAAAATATGCTACCCATAACTGAATATATTGCTATAGGTATGTCTGGATGAAAGCAGAGCACATTTGGAATTATCACTTTTTCTGGCCCTCTTTAATTTAAGATTCCATTGCCTATTTTGGCACTTATATTTGGTTGACTGTTCCACTTAGGATTTTTCTTTGGATCCTGATGTAGTTGTCTAATGTGTCCCCTGTTGTTTCTAGTATTGTACCATCTCTAATTTACATTTATATAGTGCTTTATTTTTTGGAAATAAGATTGGTGGATCTAATTTTGGACTTGGAATCAGGAAGACCTGAGTCTAAATCCTGCTTCACTAGCTATATGAGCACCCTGAACAAGTCACTTTACCTCTCCTAACCTTACTTGTGACAATACCTACTACATCACTTTATTTTGAGAACCAAAAGAATTCATATATGTAAAGTGTTCTACAAATGTTCAAATTCTATAAAATACTATTGTTATTATTGCTGATTGTATATATTAACATGCATTAATTTAGGATTGTGAAAATTTTTAAAAAGTATTCTGCAGATCATCTATAACATCTTATCTATGATATATATATAATATATTTTAAATTATGAATTCTCATGTAGGAAGAGTTTTTATCTCTTTTAACAAAGAGTTTTCACTTAAAATTAGGCAGGTAGGACAACTTTATATGAGGAGTGAGGGAATTGTCTCCTCTCTGGACTTGTAATACTAGTAGACCATAATCTAGTTGCCCTAAATGAGTTCAGTTTTGTAGTCCTAGATGAATAAAACCACTGGATACTGAAAAGACCTGATACTTATGATTATTGTTCTGCTATATTTTATCTTTGAAAGATTTTGAAGAATGGGAGAAACACCATAGAACATGGGTAGGGTAGGTATCCTAATTTTAAATAGATAACAGACTGGATTCTACAAATTATAACCCAGTAAGCTTGTCTTTTATTCCTGATAAAATTCTAGACTACATTATTTAAAAGGATATTAGGGAAGGAGTGATCTGTCAAAAATGGAATGGTTTCATGAAGACACGTCGTACTAGACTAACTTCATTGCTCTTTTTGATAGGGGAACTAGTTTTATAAATAGTTAATGCTATTGGCACAATAACAGTATATTTGTTGTTCAGTTGTTTCAGTGTCATTTGATTCTTTGTGACCCCATTTGAGATTTTCTTGTGAAAGATACTGGAGGGGTTTGCCATTTCCTTCTGCAGCTGATTTTACAGATGGGAAAACTGAGGGTAATGAAGTAAAGTACTGGGCCAGGGTGATACCTTTAGTAAGTGTCTGTGACCAGATTTGAACTCAGGTTTTCCTGACTGTAGTCCTGGCGCTCTATCCATTCCTCCACCCAGCAAGATAAGTACTAACAAATGACTGAATTATGATCCAAAAAGTTCTCAATAGGATAAATTGATGGGGAAACTTGAATAATATGAATTTCATAGGGATAAGTGTAAAGTCTTATACTTAATTTCTAAATAAATAGCTAAAAATTATAAAATATAGGAAATACAGTAAATAGCATTTAATCTTAGAAAGATCTCCAGTTTTTATTTTGAATTAAATGTTAATGGGAGCTGTGCCATGCCCACAAAAAATGATAATGCTAACTTAAATTTCACGAAGAAGCATAGCTTCCAGAGTGAGAAAAGAAATAGATCTACCAAGTCTCACTATATCTGGAATGCTATATTCAATTTTCAGCACCATATCTTTTAAAAAATATACATTAGATGGAACATAACCAGAGGTCTGGACAGTATGCCATAAACAACATCAGTTGAGAGAACTGGAGATGATTAGTGGGAAGAAGATTTAGGGTGAATATCTAATATCCTGAAGTGTTTTGAACCCTTTTTTATGTTGCATTAAGAGTAGGCTTGTTTTACATAGTCTTAGAGTGTGATAACAGGAATGAACAGTCAAAAGAAGTAAAGATGAAGACTCAGGTTTGATGCAAGGAAAAATTTTATTATTAGGATAGCCTTAAAGTAGACAGGGTTGCCTTGGGGTTTCCTCATCTTTGAAGGTTTTCATGTGGAGGCTGATAGCTCTTGGTCAGGGATGTAGTAGAAGTGATTCTTTTTCCATGATGAGTTGGGCTCTGTATCCTCTGAAGTCCTGTCCAGTCCTTAGAATTGGTGCTTTAGCCTTGCATACCATGACTGACTAATGAAAGATTCCATTTGTTCTCTAATATGCTGCATTTCTTTGATGCTACTGTGGTGATTTCTATAGGTATCATTTTTTTTTTTAATATTCACCGTCAGGACTCAACTTTAAAAAAAAGAATAGAGGTAATACCAGTCTCATCCAATTCTTCTACTTCTCTTTATATTTTACTTCTTTAGTTACTTTTGTTACTTCAAAATATTTTTTGAAGAAAATTAGTTTTATTCATGATTACAAAAAAAAGCCTTTGGGAGTAGTGCCTGATTGCATATATATAACCTCCAATTTAATTTTAGTAAAGATTGTATTGGGTGCTTAAGTAGATTTTCATTTAATCTTTTTTGACACATCCCAAAATAGACTCATGTATTTTAATCATTATTTTTTCTCATAATTGCACATTGTCAAGAATGATTTCTTTTTTCTTCAGGAAGAAGAGTTGAGAAAAAGTGGAGAAGCAAAGTACTTCCACCTAAATGATGATCTGCATGTTCTCATTGAAGTTTTTGCCCCTCCAGCAGAAGCATATGCTCGAATGGGACACGCTTTGGAAGAAATTAAAAAGTTTCTCATTCCTGTTAGTATAGTAATTTTATTTCTTCTAAATAATATATTTAAAATAGTTATATATGAAATCCTTCCTCAATTTCCTTGTGAGACCCTTACTGCATTTTGTAATATGATATCTTTTTTTAACATAACTTCCTAAACCCCATTACAGGTGATTACGAATAATAAGAGATTTGATAACTTAAGCATGTTACATTGATAAAGTAGGGAGTGTGAGGGTGAAACTTACCATCCTTACCAGCAGCTTCTCTAGAAAAATAGATTAGCATAACTTTATGGTGTCTGTGCCCTATGTGTTAGGCACTGTATTAAAAACAGTGAGAATAGAAATAAAGACTAGACCTGTGATATCACTGGTATAGTGGACTCCTAAATGAAGAAACAAATGTCCAACAATGTACACAAGGGCCTTTTCTGCAACTTAAAGTCTGTGAGAGTTTTCTGGAGATAGTTCTCTGTCCACTAGAACATTAGGATTGAGATAGACTGATGGATGAATATAGAGCTCTATATCAGATAGAACTTTATATTCATCATCTGTCATTAAAGGAGAGAGATTAAGACTGCAAAGGTAGTTTGAAAATACCTCCATATAGCAAAAGAAGCATATATAATTGTATGATAGCACAGTCCTGGAAAATAGTGTCAGAAATGCTAATTCTAAGAATGAGCTGCATATCAGGGCAAGCTAAGGACAACAAAATGAGAATCTTTAGTATGCTCTACTAACAAAGTAATTTCTGTTTTTCCTTCCCATTAATCTGTACCAAAATATTATTTGTCATATATTCACCTTTGGACTTGCTCATGTATGTGTATATCTTCAAAGTTTGTTTTTTACTTTTATTATTATAATCACAAACTTGACAAGCACCAACTAAGATTTCACTATTAAAAAAAAAGAATAAAGAAGACTGTTTATGAAGCCATGAATCTCCCCACTATGGGTAATTTTTTTAGAAGTACATTTCAAATTTAACATGGTATAGTCATTTTCTAAGTGTCCAGCTTGACTCTTATTCCTTTCTGAATTTCCTTTTACTCTCTCCTATGTATTTTTAAATACTTCATTGACACTCTTCTTTTTTTGGAGTCACTTTTACCTTTCCACTCTCCCCACAACTTTAATCTATAACTCTCAGATAAAAGCCCTCCCTTATACCAAGTAAATATAGACAGTAAGGTAGTGAACTAAAGGTGCAGAATGACATATATGTACAGGGCATCCCAAACATTATAATGCTGCTTTAAGCTTCAGTGTATTTTATAGTTTAAAATGGCACTAAGACTTTTGAGAAATCCTGTAATTTTGGACACAGATAATCTTGGAATATTTTTCTTTGTATATCTGTTACTAGAGTTTTGATTTTGTTTCCTTCCCACCCCCTCTCTCAGGAAGGGAGGGAGAGAGAGAGAGAGAGAGGACATAGATTTTTGAAAGAAAGAAGATGGGTAGTAAAATTAATAGGACTTACCAATTGAAAGGGAAGAGACAAAGGTGTTTGAAGTGATAAGCTCAGATCCTTGGGAGACTGGTAGTACAATAAGCAAAAATAAGGGACCTAACAGGAGAAACATTTTAAGGGGACAAAGTGATTTCAGTTTTGAACATGTGTTTATTTGGCAGATAGAAAACCCATTAGTAATGTCTTGTTAGATATTTGTGACTGTAATGAAAGTTAGTTGTAAATTATTTTTTGTGTGCTTTTACCTATTTGACTATCTATTGCTTATAAATTATCTTCTTCATAAACACTTAAGTTTGCTATACTTGAAATCAGGAAGACCTGAATTTGAATGCTACTTCATATACTTACTACTAGCATTGTGACCCTGGCCAAGTCACTTAACCTCTATTTGGAGTCTTCTCATCTGTAAAATGGTGAAAATAATAGCATAATTGCTCAAAGATCCCCTACTAGATAATAATAGTAGCTACTGCCCAGGATCAAATGAGATTATATTATTTAAGAGCTCTATAAACTTTAAAACACTACATGCAGGCTAGTTATTATTACAGTCTTTATCATTGTCATCATCATTATGTTAATGTATTCAAGATTTCTGTAAAAAGTATCTTGTAAAGGGTAAAAATAAAACCAATCCTGGTAACAAAGAAGGAAAAGCCAAGCAAATTCCTGTGTCTGCCCTATTAAAAAATATGTAATGTTCTTCACCTTGGTTTCTCACTCTGTCTCTGTCATGAGTAGCATGCTGTCTTACCAGTTTTGGGGAGTCATAGAAGTTCATTTTATGATAAGATTTGTTAAAAGTCTTTCAAAATTATTGTTCTTTACAATATTGTTATTATTCTATAAATTGTTTTCCTGATTCTGCTTACTTCACTCTTCATCAGTTCATTCATGTCCTCCCAGGTTTCTCTGAAACCATCTCTTTTCAGCAGTTACTGAAATTGTTGATAATTTGTATTTCTTTGGAGAACTTCTTGTCCATACACTTTTGTCTATTGAAGAATGCTTTTGTTATCCACTTCTTATATATCTTGGATATCATACATTGTTTTGAGACACTTTGCTCCAAATTTTTTCCTCCTAGTTGAGTATTTATTTCCCTTTTAATTTTATTTGCATTGATTATTCATGTAAAACCTTTCAAATTTTTAATCTTTTAAAAAAATGTACAGTTTATGTCATTCTTGCTTTTGTTAATTCAAAAATTCTTTGCCTGTCACTGTTAAAGTTCAAGTCAACAAGCATTATTAAGTATAGTCTTCTGTTAAGTGCCAGGGACTTCACTAAGCACTGGAGGTAAAAAAGAAAGACCTTTAAAAAAGTACTACTTTCAAGGACATCATAGTCTAATAGCAGATACAACCTGTAAATAACTATGTACAAACAATATATACACAACAAATAAGTGTTTCCTGTGGGAGGTGAGATTTTATCTGGAACCTGCAGGATGTTAGGAGCTAGAGATGATTTGGAGAACACTTCATGTATGACTGACAGCCTATGAAAATGAAGTCAGGAGATGTAGTGTCTTCTGGGAAGAACAGCAAGCAGGCCAGTATCATTGGACGTTAGATCATACAGTAAGTAGAGAGGAGTGAAGTGTCAGAAGACTGTAAGAGTAGATAGGTTTAAAATTATGATGATTTTAAAAGCTAAAGGATTTTGTATTTAATCCTAGAGGTGATATAAGGAGTTCATTGAATTGGATGGAGAGGGGTGACAAGTTAAGAAGTATACTTTAGGAAGGTCACTTTGACAGTTGAATGGAAGATAGATTAGAGTTTAGTGATACTTGTTGCAAGGAGACTAATCAGAAAGCTATTTGGCAGTAATCCAGGCATGAAGTGTTCAGGGTGGAGAGACTTTTAGAGTCTCGAGATAAGGGGGTATTCCAAACATAGAATCTATACATCTTGGTCCAGATGGGAGGCTGAGATAATGAGTTCAGTTTTGCAGATGTTGAGTTTAAGATCTCTATGGGGCATCCTATTGGAGATGTGAGACTGAAGGTGAGGAGAGAGCTTAGTCCTAGACAAACAGATTTATTGAACATATGAATAGGAAAGATAATTAAATTCTTGGAAACTGATCACATCACCAAGGGAAATAATATAGAAGGAGAAAGGAAGAGAACATAGAATGGACTGTTGGAGAACACCTATGATTAGCAGGCAAGACTAAGAAGAGGATCCAACAAAGATGATATATCAGGAAGATTCAGGCAGTTATGAGAAAGTGAGGAGAGATCAATGTCACAAAATTTATAGAGAATTAAAGAGAAGACAGTAATTGATGTCAAAGAATGGATATAGGTCAGAAGGATGAGGACTTAGAAATGGACATTATCTCTTTCCTATTCATTTAATATGTTTATGATAGGACCTGTTCTATCTAGGTCATACATTCATTTCAAATTTATTTTCATTTAGTTTATGATTTGAGATGTTGGTTTATACCTAATTTCTCCCAAACTTCCTTACAGGTTTTAAGCAGTTTCTATCAAATAGTGAGCCCTTACTCTAGTAGTTGGATTTGTTAAACATTGTGCTATTGTGTTTGGTTGCTTCTGTTTTGTGTGCATAATCTTTTCCAGTAAACAACATTAAAAATATAATACAGCTTTGATCATTACTGTTTTGTAATATGCCTTAAGATAGGATACTTCTCATCCCTTTTCTGTGCCATTTTTTCTGGATTTTTGCTTGATAGGTTGGGTTTGGTTTGGGTTTTTTCTTCCACTTTGTTCTGATAAGTATTATTATTTTTTATTTTATAATTCTAGTTACTCATTTTTCCTCTCTTCCTGATGTTCTAGTATTCCTTTGATAATTTGATTTTCATGATATTTTGTATTAGTAAGGACCAGAGCTTGTCTCTTGACAACTCTTGGCTATGTGAAATGACCATGGTATGGTGGACTATCTTTGCTCTTATCTCACCCTGCTGAACTATTTGTACTTTTCTGCCTTATTTTTATTTCTTTGGCCTGCTGCATTTGTTTTTGGTTTTGTTTGTTTTAGTATTCTACCCAACTCTTGTTTTCTTAAAAGAAATGGTTTGAACTCATTCATACTAGTAAAAACACTTTTGGGGTGACTAGGTGGCTCAGTGAATAGAGCACCGGCCCTGGAGTCAGGAGGACCTAAGTTCAAATCCAGCCTCAGACATTTAACACAAAAACTAGCCGTGTAACCTTGGGCAAGTCACTTAACCCCAAATGCCCTACCTCCCCCCTTCCAAAAAGAAAAAAAAAACTTTCGTTTTTCTATAAGATAGTGCATAATTTTGAAGGACACATAATTTTAGGGGGCATATCATTTTGTTTTCTTTTTAGTCTATCATCTTCCTGTTTTTTCTTTGATTTCAAGTTGAAGGAGTAGTCCTGAGTGATTCTGACTGGAGTTTCTTGTTATATGATCTGAATTTTCCAAACTGCGTGCATTAATTACACATTGACCTGGAATCTTATTGCAAATACTTTTATGAATGAATTAAATCTAGTGTCCTTTTCATCTATATTCTATAAATTATGACAGTTTGCATTATATCTCTTGAGAATTTTAGATATATCCCTCAAAAGAACTACACAGGCTATAAGTCTCTATTCTAACCCTTCATTTTATAGATGTAATTATTTTAGTGAAGGGAGTACAAGTGACTTTTCCAAAGGTAGTAAATTATCAAAAACTTGATTTGAACCCACATTCTCTGACTCCAGAAATAAACTTATTCTGTTGTATCTCCCATTTATAATATTTGTGGGTAATTTTAAAAATTATAATAAATAAGCCTTGTTTTTAATCACAGTTTTCTGTGAAGAAAATGATTATTAGATTTTGTCTTTGAGATCTATCTTCCAAGTCAGGTGGTAATAATAGTGGTTTGAAATGGTGGTAGTGATAGTAGTTGTAGCAGTAATTATTATTGTTATCATTATCTAGAGCTCATTTTTTCTTCCATTTTTCCATTTTTCAACTTTACTCAAATAATTATTGGTTTCTTACTCTATTTTAAAATTCTGCCTTAATTTGTACCATCTAAGTGGTATAGTGGAAAGGCACTGGGCCTGGAATGAGAAAGAGCTGAATTCAAATCAGGTCTCAGACGTTTGCTAACTGTGTGATCCTGGGCAAATCACTTAGCCTCAGTTCCTTCAACCATAATCCATAGATAATAATAGCACTTAACTCCCATGATTGTTCTGAGGATCAAATGAAATTGTATTTCTAAAGCTCTTAGCATAGTGCTTAGCATATAGTAGGCTTTTAGTAAATCTTCACTCCTGTTCCTTCCCTTCCCTCCTTTTGTAAAATTGCTTGTTTTTATTTCTCTTGTTCTCATGGAATTTATTGTCTTATAATTCTTTTTTGTTTTGAGTGTTCAGGTCACTATTCCTTACTATATAATATTTACTTATTATAGTTTATCCATTGTTAGATTATTTGCTTATTTTTCTCCTGCTGGTATATATGATTTCAGTCTAGGCTTATCTTACACCCAACTGAATTGTTCTCTCTCAGGTACTATCTTTTTTTTTCTATTATGAAATGGCTTTCGTTTAAATATATATAATTCCCATGTGTATATGTATATTTCCAATCATAGGTGTCTCCTTTTCATTTTTAGTATACAGCTAGGGAATCTCTAAATAATACCTCCTCCCTACTTGGATGAATTAGCTCCAAAGTCTATAGCTTTTAACAGAGACTAATTAGAGAATAGTGAGAAAACTGTATCAGATTTCACAGTGTATCATTTTCTTGTTAAAATATATTATACTCTACATTTAGTTCAGCAATAATTTTCATGAAAGAAAATCAAGTGCAATTGGAAAATTCCTGTCCTAAATTCCTGCTATTCATTTATATTGACTTTCTATCGTCAACCTTTCTACTTTTCCGCCTTTTATCTTTTCTCATGTAGAAGACAGTGCATGAGAGTTTGTTCTGAGCTTTTTGTGGGTTGTCAGATGTAGAGTACTGACAATTGCTATGATCCATTGAAACCTGTATATGACTGTGTCCTGATGAATTTAATGCACAAAATGTCTGTGTGTGTTTTCTTTAATATTTTGATTAGCTTTTCTAAAATAGGAGTAACACTTGGAAGCATGTACTTTTTATATCGGAAGAAATTAAAGTTTTTAAAATATGTATACACTAATTCACTACTGTAACTGAATTGGATTTGAATATAGTTTCATATTTATTTTTGCCTCTTTTTTAAATACCAGATATTTCTCCACCTTATTCCCTGTTACCATTTGAACTCTCCTTTGTTACAAGGGAAAATGTGCATTCAATGTCAACAAAAACAACAATGTTGTAATATTGATGATATGTTTCACATCCATATTTGCCACCTCTCTCCTAAGAGATAGAAGATATATTTTCTTTACTAATTTTCAAAATCTAAGATTGCTTGTTATAAGTTACTAGATTTTAACTACTTGTTAGTGTTCTTATTTTTATCTTTTTGTGATCATTATAGATGTTCTCTTCAGTTTTCTCTACTCTGCATCATTTAATAGAAATCTCATATTTCCCTAAAATCCTCATATATATCTTTTCTTGTAACAAAAATAATTCATTATGTTGTTAAACCATAGCTTGTTCAGCTATTCCCCAGTAAACACACATTTAATAGAAGAATTTAAAGAAGAATCTCTCATCAAGTACTTCTTTTCCTTTATTTTAGTAAATTGTTTTATAGTTGAATGAGTGAAGATTAATGAAAAAGCATTTATTAAGTTTTTTTCACAATGCTAGGCACCGGGGATACAAATAGAGTCCCTTGCCTTTGAGGAACTCCCATTCAAATAGGAAAGACTACAGACCTGGAAAGTCTCAGCAGCAAGTCAGATAGAAAAGTTCCATGGTCCTTAGGCTGCAGCACTAGAACAGATGGTAGTACTCATCTTTAGTGTTATTTTCATTGATAAAAAAAACATACTTGTTTCTGATATTGAACAGAACAGTGCCAAGGATTTTGATGGCAATAACTATTTTCTCTAGGGCTTCAGTAGTTGTGGTTTTACCTCTGTAAGTAATTGTCAGGCTGCATCTCCATAGGGATTGCTTCCCAAGTTGATGAATGTGGCAATGTGCTGGAAGTATTTGCATTCCCAAAGCTCATATGTTCTGGGTCTGTAATGGGAATGGGGATTTGAAGATCTTCCTTGCCCTTAATAGACCTAGGGGGGAGTTTGAAGACCTCCTCTGCTTTGAAAGTAAACTCTGCCCCCTGGTAGACTTACTGTAATCACATGGAGCCTGTGATGGAGGGAATTTGCTGAAGGATACAGCAGAACCCACAGGAAGCTTCCCTGCTGTGAAGATAAACTCTGCCCCGTGATAGACTAGTCACATGGAGCCTGTGGTAGGTTTGCTGAAGTGAAGCAGAGCCCACAGGAAGCTGGTTCAGAGCTAGTCAGACTTTGTAGGAGAGAGAGGGGATGCTCATTAAGGAGATACATTTGTGAGTAAATATTGATTTTGTATTGGTTTGTGGGAAGGCTAAAGGATGGCATGGCTCTCAGTGTTATCATGGCTTTGGAATATCTTTGGTATTCTAATGAAATTGGCTTACTGGTTTTGGGATTCGGTTTTCTGGTATCTTCACTTCTATCCTCTAGCTGGAGAGTTTGGCATATTTTGCGATCAAATGTCATGTGATACTCATAGTCACTGTCTTTAATGTGATTGTGGGTACTGTAAATATTGCATTGGTGCTACAGATATGGATATTTTCCTTTCTCCCAGCCAGTGGAGAGTATCTCTTCTTATCCTAGTTGTTGAATACAAAAGGATTTCAATTTCATTTAATCAAAATTACTTTATATCTTTTATGAATGCCTTTATCCCTTGTTTGACTAAAGACTCTTCTCTTAGCCATGGTTATAGAGGTACTTTTGGTTTTGTTTTCCTATGATGTGGCCTTAAATGTTGAGTTCATACTTGAATTTCAAATTTATTGTGGTATTTGATATCTGTCTATATATAAGGAGTTTGTCTAAACATATTTTCTATCATGTTGCTTTTTATTTCTCAGCACTTTTTGTCATATAGAAAATTCTTTCCCAGATAATTTATGTTTGTAGGCGCATCAAACACTGGGTTTTTAGGTTTAGGTTTTTTTTTTAATTTTCTTTGCTTTGTCTGTCCCTCTTAACTATTTTTCTGTTTTATTCAGTAGTATATAGGTTTGATAAACAGTGCTTGATAGTATGATATGAAGTTGGGAAATTCTGTGTCCCCTTCATTCCTACCTTTTTGTTTTTGTTATTTTCCTTGCGATTCTAGACCTATATTAATTTATTATTATGCTTTTATTGTTTTGTCTTGCTCTATAAAGTATTTCCTTAGTAGTATAATGAGTTTAGCATTAACTTAGAAAATACCATTTTTATTTTATTGACTCTGTTTAGTCATGAACAGCGAATATCCCTCCATTTATTTATGTTGGATTTTTTTAGGGTATTTTATAATTGTATCTATTAAAGATTTCATTTACATTAATAAATTAACTTCTGGATTTTTTTGCATTTTCCAGTTATTTTCGGTGTGAATGCCTTCTCATTTCTCTTTTGACTTTGTTATTGATAGTTCTTTTATTTTTGCATATTTTTCATGTAACTTGATACTTAATTGCCTCCATTATTTTCTTTGCTAATTCACTGCAGTCTTCTAAGCAAACCATCATTTTATCAGAAAATAAGAATAGGTTTATTTCTTCTGTATAAATGCTTATGCTTAAATCTCATGTCTGATTGCTGTCACTATTATTGCTAGAACTCTATATCAGTTAGGGGTGGCTAGGTGGTGCAGTGAATAAAGCTCTGGCCCTAGAGTCAGGTGGACCTGAGTTCAAATCCGGCTTTGGACACTTAACAAAAAAACTAGCCATGTGACCTTGGGCAAGTCATTTAACTCCAATTGCCCCTCCAAAAAATAAAGCAAAAAAAAAGAACTATATTAGTTAAAAGTGGTGAAAGAGCATGTTTTTTGTTTGTTTTACTCCCATAACTTTTGGGAATGCTTTTAATATTTCCTTGGTGCAAATAATATTAGCTCTTGGTTTTAGGTAAGGTTTTTTTTTTTTAACTGAATTAAAAGATGTCCTTTATGTACCTCTGATTTCTAATGTTTTTCTTTTAAAGCAAAATGAATGCAATCCTTTAGCAATCTCTTAAAGTATTCTTTCCTAGCTTTGGTATTATGATTAGGTATAATAACCACTTAACCACTGTCTGCATTAATTTCCCCATCTGTAAAATGGGTATAATAATAGCACCTGTCTCCTAAACTCGTTATGAGGATAAAATGAGATAAGATTTATAATATTTCAAAATGCTTTGCAAACCTTAAAGCATTATGTTTGTGTGTGTATGTGTGTGTGTTTGTATACTAGTTGTTATTATATGATTATGTAGTATGTCCTAAATTTTTAAGCTTTAATAACTTGAAACTAGGGGCAGCCAGGTGGCGCACTGAGTAAGAGCGCCAGCTCCAGCTTTGGGAGACCTGGGATCACTTCTGGCCTCAGATACTCGGCACCCACACAAAAATAACTGGCTGTGTAACCTTGAGCAAGTTACTTAACCCCGATTGCTTTAAAAAAAATAAATAACTTAAAACTGCACTAAGACTTTTGGAATGTCCTGCATTTGTTTTGTAAGTTTTGTAGAGTTTTTTCTTTCTCAGTTTTTGTGAATAAGTAATGTAGCATATATACTAGTTTAAATTTTTGATAAAATTCAAACTAGAAATTCATATGGATCAAGTTTTCTTCTCACTTACTTGGTGGTACTTCCTTTACACATTTTCAATTTCATTTTCTAAGACACATTAGGTACCTTATTTTATGTCCTGTTAATTTGGTCATTTTTATGTTTCTTTAGAAAATATTTCATTTCTTTAAAATTTTCATTTTTGTTAATATATAACTGTATTAATAACACTTTTATATTATGATATTGTCAGTGTCATTGTTCAGAATTATATCTTTAATGTGTTTCAAGAAAATTTAGAATAGTTTTCATTAATGAATAAAAGACATCATTTTTTAGAAAAAATTGTTTAAGGAAGCCATTTGATCTACCGATTTTTTTCATAATCAACAAATACATACATTAGCACCTTTATATCTTTTAAATCTTTTAGTCACTTACAAAATAGTAAAGATATTGTCCATTGTTGAATATCACTTGGCAAAGGCTACTTTTTCCTTATCAATTTCTTCTTGGTGTTTTAGCCATAGTTTATGTATTGTTGCATAAAAATTTCATAAAGGTAAGAGAGAAGGCATTCAGGCATGTATTTGACATTTTCTTTGTGCCCAGAAAAAGTATTAAAAATGAAGATGGAGTGATTAAGTCCATAATTGAAGTTTAAGGGAGATTCTCTGTCATTTATGGTATTCTTCGGGTGCTCTTGCTTGCATATATTATGCTGATGGCTATTTCAATCCCTGAAACATTACACAGCATCAATCAACAAATATTTATTGAAGCTCTACTAAGTGCCAGGAACTGGGGATACAGGAGCAGAGACTTAGTAGCAACAAGCTTACATTCTAATAGAGGAGACAAGTACATATAAAAATGTTTACTTTAAATACAGAGTAAATACTAGTATTGGTAAAATAGCTGAATAGTGATAGACTTAAGGCAGGGAGATGGATTAAGAAGTCCTTGAAATAAGGTAAGAGGTAATGATGCTCTGAAATAAGCTGATAGTTATGTGAGTAGAGAATAGGTTAGATTTGAGAGATTTGAAAGGTCTGGCATATGAAGTAAAAGAGGAAGCAGTAGAGAATAATGTTGAGATTATGAACCTCTGACACCGGAAGGATGGTGGTATCTTCAATAGAAATAGGGGATTTTGAAGGGAAGAGAGTTTAGGGAAAAGATATTGAGTTTAGTTTTAGGCATGTTATTTTTGAGGTGTCTCTGGGACATCAGTTTAAAATGTCTAATAGAGGATTGGTGACCTGGGTTTGAAGCTTAGGAGGTTATTGATGTGTAAATCTTGAAGTCATTTACATAGAGATAATAGTTAAACTCCCATGAGTTGCAGAGGTTATCAAGAGAGAAGATACCAAGGGAGAACAGATGAGAGTCCAACACAGAATCCTGTTTTGTGGATGATGATCCAGCAAAGAAAACTGACAATCAGTCAAACAGTTAGGAGGCAAACATAGAGAAAACAGTATCAGGAAAACATAGAGGCTGAGGAGAAAATGATCAACAGTGTCAAATGTATAAAACAGAAGGATAGGATGGAGAAAAGACTGTTAGATTTGGCCATTAAAAGATCATTGGTAACTGGAGAAATTAGTTTTCTTGAGGTTGGAAGTCAGTTTGCACAAGAATTGAGAGCAAGTGGAGACAGAGTGAGTGTGTGTGTGTGTGTATGTTTGAGGAGTTTAAGAAAAGGAGGAGAGTCAGAGAAATAGCTTAAAATAATAGACTCTTATGAAAGTAGTTTTGTTTTTTAAAGGATGAGGAGACTTGGGTACTTTTTGAAGGCCTTTGGGAAAGAAAGCAGTTGATAAGGAGTGGTTTAAGATTCCTGAGAGGAATGATTGATGAAGCTGTCTCCTGGAGGAGATGGGAGGAGAGGAGATCAAGGGCATATATAGAGTTAGCTATGACTAAAAGAAGGACCACCTTTTTTTCAGAAACACCAGGATTTTGAGATTAAGAGAATGAGAGAAAAGGGAGCTCATTTCAAATGGCCTCAGTTTTTTAGTAAAGTATATGGCAAAATTCTCAGCTGAGATGGGGAAGAGGAGGAGGAGGAAGAAGGAAGAAATGGTTCAAAATAGCTTTTGTGGGCAGGGTGGCAGGGAATCAATTAGGGAGTAAGAAAAGGATTGCCATGCTATATAGTAATGGTTTAATTGAGGTTGGATGACATAAAATTGTAATGTAGCCAAGCTAGCACAGTTGTGTAACTACTTCCCACTTTATTCAGTGGCCAGTAAATAGAAAGGGATTCAAATGATGAGATTTATCCAGGGCTGAGGTTTGGCAAATGGAGACAGTGATGAGATGAGGGCAAAAGATTCAAGAGCAAAGGTCAGGATAGGGTTGAAATGGCTAACAAAAATGTTGAGTTTGGAGACACAAAAAAGTGAACTCTGAGCAAGTGTAATGACCTGAAGAAAAAAGTAAAGGGAAAAAGGAGAGCAAAAAATAGGTATTGGGTGTGGGGGACATAGGGAGGCATAAAATGATACTGGGTTATTGTCAGATAAGGGAATGTTAGTGTTTGTAATTAAGGAAATGGACCTCTGGATAATGGCAAAATATAGTATGTAGCACTAGTGAATAGCATGCTTTTCTTCATCCTCACCATCTGTTCCAGTACCTTTACCCTGCAACTCTTTCCCAAGTCATCACTCCTGCACTAGCAGCATTCTCCTCACTATCCTCCATGATTGAGTCCCTTGCCCCATTTTCCTATGGTAATCATGCTTTGCCAAACCCCAGCCTTGGATTACTCCCCACTATCTGCTGCCTTCTTTTCTATGCCTTTGTTGCCAAAAATTGTCAGATAAAATAGTAAAACTGTTAACTGGGTCCATTACAGATTTGTTACATAATTTCACCTGGATTCTCACAACAGCAAAGCAGTCCCTTTACAATGGCCTAATAAGTTCACCAAGGCAACTACTCATTTTCCTGAATTCAAATCTGGCCCCAGAGGCGTAAGTGTCTGTGTGACCCTGGGCAAGTCACTTAACCCTATTTGCCTCAGTTTCTTCATCTATAAAATGAACCAGAGAAGGAAATGGCAAACCTCTCCAGTATCTTTGCCAACAAAACTGCAAATGGGGTTACGAAGAGTCAAACATGACTGAAAAACGACTGAACAAGTACATTTACCATCCTATTCATCACAGTAGCTGTTTTGAATCTTTTCATACCTTATCAATGCCAGCTCATCCTGTACTAAACTTTAAAGTTGTTTTCCTTAAAGCACAGGTCTCACTATGTATGTCAACCTTCCCTTCTCTGTGGCCCTAAAGCCTTCCCCTCTCATTAAAATCCTGTGACTCCTTAATTACTTGTAGGATCAAATATATATTCCTGTATGATTTTTAAAAGCACTTATAACCTGGCCTTCTGCTTTTGCTATCTTATTAATCTTTACTCCCATAGTTCCTTTTAGATTTGGTATTTCATACCTTTTTATGTAAACTTTGCCAAGGGTTTGGTTATAAGGTGGAACCTCAGAATTATTTTAATATTAGTGATATGAAATGTTTTCTTACATGACTATAGATAGCTTCCATTGAAAATTGCTTATTTACATTTTTTGATCATTTATCAGTTGAGAAATGACTCTTATTCCTCTAAATTTGTATCAGTAACTTATATACTTTGTAAATGACACCTTTATCAAAGAAAATTGCTGCAAGGATTTTCTTCCCTCTCCACCATTTTACATCTAATTTTGCTGAATTGGAATTATTTTGTGGCAGGGGGGTGGGAAAGAATATTATATTTTAATATTTTCATCTAATCAAAATTGTCCATTTTGTCTTTTATGATATCCTTTATTCTTTTATTTTTTTTTGGTCATCAACTTTTCCCTTTTCCATATATCCAAAAGGCAGTTTCTTCCTTGATTCTCTAATTTGTTTAAAGATGTGTCATTTTATAATTAAGTCATGAATCCATTTGTAGTCTGTCGTGGCATATGGTAGGAGATTGTTGATCTAAACAAATTGTTATTTCAAACTGATTTCAAGTTTTTCCTTTAGTTTTTCTCAGATAACAAGTCCTTAACTCAGTAGCAGGAATCTTTAGATTTATCAAACATCTGACTACTGTATTTGTTTGCCTTTGTATGTATCCAGTCTGCACTAGTGGTCAATGTTTCTGTTTTTTAACTAGTACAAAATAATTTTTATTATTGTTATATAGCATAGTGTTTAATGTAGTACTTCTAGACCCTCTTTGTTTCACCCTCTGTTTTATTTCCCTTGACGTCCTCGACCTTTCATTCATCCAAGTGAATTTTGTTGTTAGTTTTCCTAGTTCCATAAAGTTGAACTGTTTATGATTCCTACAAAAGTATAGTTTCTCTTTTTATCCTTCATGATATTTAGAATTTTTATTTTTGCTTTGCATTATAGTATGATTCCAGTTCTTTAAAAAAAAAAATTATCTAGGGGTGGCTAGGTGGCACAGTGAATAGAGTACCAGCCTGGAATCACGAAGACCTGAGTTCAAATCTGGCCTCAGACACTTGACACAATTACTAGCCATGTGACTTTGGGCAAGTCACTTAACCCCATTTGCCCTCCAAAATAATTATCCGATACGTGGTATATTTTGTTCTTCTTCCTCCACTTGATTTTATATGTGTTTCTTAATATTGTGGGGTGTGTTTTCTTAAACATTCTGCTACAGACTTTTGTTTTATTGTATTATTTAACACTTTCATATTTATGCTTTTGTCTTCCTGTTTTTTTAATCCTCCTATTACGTACTGTGATTAATTTGGGGTGTGGTACTTTGATGCACTGCACTATTCCCATAGATTGTCTCCCCTTCCAACTTCTGTCACAAATTTTTTGAATTAAATAAATTGTTGCTCTTTTATTTACCTATTCAGTATATATGTATGTATATTTCTCCCCATTTTATCTTCCCCTTCCCTTCTCACTTCCGTGTGTTCTTATTTTTAGTGACGTTAATTTCCTGAACCTTTTCCAAGTAATTTTCCTTTTTCTTGTTCTCATTCCTCTTGTCTTTCACATGAAATTTAGAGAATTTCATTTTCTATTAGATTATAGCCTTATGTGTTCCTCTTGTCTGTCATGGGATTTAAACCTTTTGAAGCACCAAATTTGAGCATCCTCTTCTGTCCATTTTTGATATTATCTTTGTCAATTTTATTGTCTTCTCATGACAGTGCTGTGTACTGACTTATATCATAAGGCCTTTTCCTTTTCCTCTCCCTCTCCCTCTCACCCCACAACCTCACCATGATTAATATCCCAGAGGTTCTACCATTCTCTCTTTGACTCCATGTCTCCCCAATTCCATGCTTCTGTTGCACCTGGGAACTATGTTTAGATGTTACTCATGGAAATAAGAGTAGTCTCTTAGAGAAGGCAGCCACTCAGTTCACAAACTTAACTCAGACTACCAATTCCTCATCTCCCTTCAAGATCAGAGAGCCCCTCCTCCATGGGAATCCTCCTTGAAGAACACTCTTTATAGGTGTGAGCCAAACTGAAGTCCCGGGATTCACTCTGCCCTGATGCCTAGAGCAAGATGCTGATTTATGAAATGCAAAATTCTCAAAGGGGAATATGCATAATGTCAGAACAAAGTGTGAGTAGTGTTGGGGGTGTTTGAGCACATAATTATGATAATATAAAAGAGCTCTACAAAGCTAGGCAGAATGACATGTTTAAGATTGGTTTAGTTTTGCAAGTTATAATATAGATTTTTTTTTTTCATTTCACTAGAAATTGTACTAATGACTTGTTATTGTATTTTACTGTCTTGCAAGTTCTTCATCAACTTCCTTTAATGTGTGAAAAACTTTTTTTTATTTTTCTCAGTAAAAATGAGCAGAAGAATGATTTATTAAACCTCCTTTTTATTCAGGATTATAATGATGAAATCAGGCAAGCACAGCTCCAAGAATTAACATATTTGAATGGTGGTTCAGAAAATGCAGATGTTCCTCTTGTTCGTGGAAAACCACCAATGAGAGCACGGGGAGTGCCAGCTCCTGCACTATCCAGGTTGGTGCTTCCAAATCTCACTTAATTTGAATTAATCTTATATTATTGATTGCTTTTGATATTTAAGTGCCATGCAATTCTAATATGTATTTTCAATTTTTTCTTTGTTAATATTAATTAATATCGTCCTTGTCTTTTACAATTAATTGAAAGTGATAGTGCTTGTGGACCATGTTGACATAAAGTCCGATTTTTATATCAGTTATCTTTTCTAGCTGTTCTTGCATCTGTATTAGAAAATTCTTTTTTTTAATATATATATATATATATACATATATTTGAATATTTGATTTTAAAACTTTCAATTCCAAATTCATTCCCTTCCCCCCCTGCCACCCACCCCCACTGGGGAGACAAGCAGTTCAGTATAGGTTGTACATGTGCGGCTAATGCAAAACAATAACATAGTAGATGTATTGTAAAAGACTGACTATATTTCCCTCCCTCCTATCCCACCTCCCACTTGTTCTATTCTCTACTTTGATCCTGTCCCTTTTCAAAAGTGAGTGCTTCCAACTTCCCTTCCCCCCTATTCTCCTGGAGGGTGAGATCCCCTATTTAGTGTGTATTTCCCTCCCTCCTCAAGCCAGATTCAATAGGAGTAAGGTTGACCCATTCCCTTTTGCCTTCCTATTCTTCCCCTCCATTGTAACCATTTTCCCTTGCCTCTTCTGTATGAGATAGCTGCCCCACT